>NC_041389.1:646407889-646428300 GCF_002162155.2 Triticum dicoccoides
CGTAAGAGAAAATCTATTTAATATATATGCAGAACGTGTACAATTTGTAGTATCGTGAAATACCAGCAAACAAAAAAGAATTAAATGGAAAATAAAGCCAAATCAAAAACACAAAATTAAAGCAAAAATTAAAAAAAAAACACCCAAACATTTAGTACCGGTTGGTGTTACCAACCGGTACTAATGTTCTACACGCACACGGGCCTGGCTCGTGCCACGTGTTTGCACTTTAGCGCCGGTTCGTGACGAACCGGTACTAAAGGGTGGGGGGCCTTTAGTCCCCACTCTTTAGTGCCGGTTCGTCAACTGGCACTAAAGGCCGTCACGATCCAGCACTAAAGCCCGGTTCTGCACTAGTGCGTTGCTCATGTTTAATATGCTTCTTTTTAACTAGCAAAAATAAAGACGGGGCCTCTAAATTCTAGACCCGAGAGGCTTAAAGATTTGATTTAGAAAAGGCACATATCTTTAAAAAAACAAGAGCAACCCGGGTTAGACTAACATGTTGCTATTTTTTTATAGAAGAAAACTCCGTGAGCATCAAACGCTCAAGCCGAGACTTAAATCCTGATGGGCTGGCTGCGAACTCTCGCGCCTTGCTAACTGAGCTACGCCCAGTTCTCAAAAGGCACATATACACATGGTGGTCAATCGATCTTGAGCTAATATGCACGCAAAAGGGAATAAAAAAACCTGGGCAAATAGAGCAACGCTTTTGCCCCTATCGAATATACCTAAAACATGAGCCTATTAGGTACAATGAAATTGTGTCCTAGCAAAAAAGTACCAATGAATGTTGGTAATATAAATTACTTGACAAAGTAACATAATTTGGAGTGAACATCATAGAAACCCAAGATACAAACTAGGCAATTAAGTTGTTAATATTTGAGAAAAACCCTAATTTTTTTCAAAACATCACGACTATTTTCAAGTTACTCGCTGGTCTCCCCGGATAGCAATAGTGTTGAAATTATACAAATACTATAGCCTGAAGGCTCACCTCGACTCCAAATGTTTTCTAACAAAATAACGCCTTGAAGGCTCATCTTGACCCAATTATCTTGTTACAAAGAACAGCTTTGACCACAAGCTCCAAACATAACTAGTTGGAATGGAGTTTCACAATTCACAATTGCACGGGTCGATAAAAGGCAATGTTGTGAAGCACATTCACATCAGTAATGGCCGACATATATTCAGAGAGTGTGCCGACTTCAGATAAATTGCTTAGGCTTGGAACCAAGTCTATTGATGCAGAGGCTGGGGGTTTTAACCTCCTTTTCGAAGAGAAAAGAAATGCATGCGACCAACATACGGACCAAGCTGTCCACTAATCTCTGTCAGCTAGTTTCCAATGGCCGCACACTGATTTCTGACCATATTTGGACACCTCATCTTCTTTCTTTAATCTCGGCCGTATAATCCCTCACAGGTGTAGCGTCTTTTTTAGAAAAGGAGGAACACCCCCGGCCTCTGCATCTGGACGATGCATACGGCCAATTTATTAATTATAAACACAAGTCCTTACAAAGTCGTACAATAGTAAGACCAAAGCCACCATCTGAGCAACCTCTGTCGCTACTTCTATCTAGCTGATGAAGAGGCGCTCTTGGTCTGGGCCTAGTACCAAACAGACCTCGCATCCAAACCTAACATCTAGGACCTGAGGTCCCAACCAGGACGCCTGCCGGGTATGGGCACCCACCAGTCCGGCGTGCTCCTCAACCAGGACGCCTGCCGGGTATGAGGCCACCACAGCCATCTGCCACATATCCATCTTCAGAACTGTATTGCTGCATCGGCCGTGCCCGGTCTCCCTGCCGCTGACGCCACCACGATGCCAGACAGCGTCGACCTCCTGCGCGTGTCCGTCACCACACATCTGACGCCAAGCCTTCGCTGCTCCATGCCGCCAAGAGCCGCCGCCAAGAATATGTAGAAAGAAACACCGCTCCACCGAAAGGGAGGCAACACAAACCCACCCCTCACCTGCAGACCCTCCCATCCGGTCCCAATGTCCTTGGTGACGCCTCCAGGAAGGTTACGGTGCACGGGGCGCCGCCGACGCCTGATCCGCATCAGATCTTGGGCTTTCACCTGGACATGGGTCGGAGTGAAGAGATGGTATCCTCAGCATCGCCCCCAAGGAGGAAAGCGGCAACGAAAGGCGGTGTCGCCGCTGCCGGCCAACCAAGGCGGTCAAGGTTTCCCTCGGACACCGATCTGCTCCACCAGAACACACCGGAGGTGGATCCGGCAAAATCCAAAACTGAACCGGGGACTGGGAAGGGATGCATGGAAGGGAGGGGGCAATACCTCCAGATCTGGCACGGGAAGATCCGCGTCGCGCTCGACCACCACCTGCGGCTCGCCGTCCTCACGGCCGAACCCTCAAGCACGCCGCACGCCATGCCAGCAACCGGAGCCTCCGCGAGAAAGGAGCGCCGAAGACCCCGCCGCCACCTTCCCCGGCGCCCGCGCGGGCTTTCCCGGTGGTCGTCTCCGGTGGCATCGAGGGGGGTGGGGTGGGGGTGGGGGTGGCGGCGGGGGATAACCCTAGACTCCCCCGAGTCGCCCTAGGGGCGACGCGAGGGATGGGACACCACCCCTATTATTCTCTTCGCAGGTGTAGCGTCTGCCTTTGCATGATGTTTCGGTAGTATCCTTTTGCTTAGTAATTGTGTCTTTATCAATGGAATAATTTATTTTGGGGCTACAGCCAGATTTCCCCCCTCTCAAATAAAATCACAAGGGTAGCTGACTGTCTATTATATCCTTTCTATGTTTATAGGGCACCCAAAAAAAGCTGAGGTCGGCAAGGATTCATTTGGCCCTGTTTTGTATTAAATATGTCTCTTTTCGTTTGCATGTGCATTATTTTTTTCGAAACGGAGGCAAAAAATTTGCCTCATTCATTAAATAAGAGAGAAGAGTTTTATGGTGTTACAAGTGACCACACACACGGCATGGCAACTACTCGCGTACAATAATGGACCCCCGTTTTTTAGCACCCGCAAGAACCCAAAGCTTGGCGTCGTCGATGATAGTCCGAAGGAGGACCGGGGGTGGTGCACTCTTGCGACGGAAGACCCAAGCGTTACGCTCGTTCCAGATTATCCAAGAAACCAACATTGTAAGGGAGGCCAAGGCTCGTCGATCTGGGTTTTGCAAGCTGGTTCGCTTGCCCCACCATTCCAAAACGGATCCATCCAAGTGCCAAGAAGAGGTGTCCATGTGAGCAAGACCGAACTCAAGGATGACCGAGTTCCATAGCCGAATAGTGTAGCGACATTTGCAGAAGAGGTGCGCGCCCGTCTCGCCTTCAGTCCTGCAGAGCGGGCAAAGTCCACAGTTTTCCCATCTGCGCCGCTCTAATCTGTCGGCAGTCCAAATCCGGTCTTGGATAGCCAACCAAGCAAAGAATTTGATCTTGGGAGGGGCCCAAGCCTTCCAGATCATGAACTCCATAGGCGAGAGCGTCAAGCCGAGGAACTGTGCCTTGTATGCAGTGGCCGCCGAGTAGATCCCGTTATTGGCATGTTTCCAGATAATGTCATCGTCAGCTTGTGTGTCCAGGTGTAGATCATGCACCAACATCCATAACGTGAAGAACTGCCGGATCTGGGCAACGGAAGCGACGATGTTGTGGTTGATCTTAAGAATCCAAGCATTTCCATCAAGGGCTTCACGCACTTTCCAATTCTTACGCGTGGAGGCATCGTATATTAAAGGAGCAATGTCCTTCGGTTTCCGCCCAAGAAGCCATGGGGAGTCCCAAAAAGGTGTTTTGGCTCCATTGCCCAAAATGATGGTCGTTGAGGCATAGAAGAAGTCCATGTCGTCCTCCGTGCAGGGGTTCCCAAGCCCCACCCAAAGCTTGTTCGGCACCTTCCATTCATACCAAGGCCATCTAAGACGTAAGGCCCGAGCAAACTTGTCAGTGTCTAGAACCCCAAGGCCTCCATACTCCTTGGGGCGACATACCACCTTCCAATTCACTTTACATTTGGCACCGGTCGTCTTATCTGAATCAGACCAGAGAAAGGCCCTCTTCAATTTGTTGATATTGTGAAGAGAGCGTGGTGGCACGATGAGGGGCGTGATGCCATACACTGCCTGGGAGGCAATGACTGATTTGACAAGTGTCGTGCGCCCGATGGTGGTGATGTTTTGCCCGTCCCAGGTGACAAGTTTGCCGGCCGCCTTGTCCTCAAGGTATTGGAAATCTACAGACTTGAGCTGCCAGACCGAGAGTGGGAGTCCCAGGTATTTCATCGGGAAGGTGGCTCTGGACACTGGTACGCCACTGAGGACATGATCCAAGTAAACATTGGAGCACCGGATGGGCACAACCGAGCTTTTGTGAAAGTTGGTGCATAGACCTGTGACATCACCGAAGCCCTTCAGAATGGTGGAGAGGTTGTCGATGTCACTCTTGATAGGGGCCATAAAAATGGCCGCGTCATCCGCGTATAAGGAAGTTCTCATCATAGCACCTCGTTCCCGAATCTTATGAAGTATTTGGTGAAGAGGATCAATTGCGAGGACGAATAGCAATGGCGAGATCGAGTCCCCTTGCCGAAAACCGCGACCATGTTTGATGGGAGGTCCGAGCAGACCATTGAGCAGGAAACGTGAGGAAGAGGTGCAAAGTAGAGCGGCAATCCAATCCCGGAATTTGCAAGGGAAGCTCTTTCGTTGCAAGAGGTCGAGGATGAATTCCCATCTGACAGAGTTGAAGGCTTTCCTTATGTCCAGCTTGAAAAGGAGGGCGGGGGTCTTGCGTTTGTGAAGGCGTCGAGCAAAGTTCCGCACATACATGAAGTTGTCATGGATGCTTCTCTTTTTAATGAAGGCGCTTTGGGCGTTGGAGACGAGGGCATCCATATGAGGGGCGAGCCGCAAAGAGAGCACCTTAGTAATGATTTTGGCGATGGCATGAATGAGGCTTATGGGCCTATAGTCAGAGATGCCCTCTGCACCGTCCTTTTTGGGCAAGAGCACAACGTTGGCGGAGTTCAACCATTGAAGGTTGGATGTGTGGAGGGAGTCAAAACGATGGATGACTCTCATGACATCGTTTTTGAAGACGTCCCAACATTTCTTGAAAAAGGTGCCCGTGAACCCGTCCGGGCCGGGCGCCTTGTCACTTGGCATCACCTTAATGGCCTCCCAAACCTCCTCTTCGGTAATAGTGTCATCTAGGGTGTGCAGATCGACCGGCTGCACGTTGAGCTCCTCCCAATTGAAGTCAAGATTGCTAGTGTCTCCCTTCCCCATGACCACAGAAAAGTGGTCATGGATGATCTTTTCTTTTTCCCCATGGTCAGTAACCCATCCGTTCGTGAGTTTGATTCGGTGAATATGGTTCTTCCTTCTCCGGCCAATTATACGACGATGGAAGAACTTTGTGTTTGCATCACCCTCTGATGGTATCATGTACTATCATCTAACGCTTTTATATTTCTTTACGGAGGAAGTACCTTTTAGTTACGTCATAGAAGATCAACATGGGAAGCTTGGATTTATTGAGTGTAATTGCATCCCGAACCAGGGCTCAACTTCCCTGACATAGTGCAGGTGTAGTTGGGTCACTAACTGGTGGGTCAACCTGCATTTAGATCCACATGTCACCGGCCCAACTGAATCGTGCAATATGCCAGGGGATCCCCGTCCCCCGAATTAGTAGTCGGCAAAATCTCGAATATCCATTTCTTAGCCTAGGTTCAACTGCACCGCGCTGAAGAAAAAAAAATCAAAATAAATACTAGAAAATTTCAAAAAATATCATTTTT
Organism: Triticum dicoccoides; assembly: GCF_002162155.2. Lineage (NCBI taxonomy): Eukaryota > Viridiplantae > Streptophyta > Magnoliopsida > Poales > Poaceae > Triticum > Triticum dicoccoides. The sequence continues at coordinate 646,413,688 of NC_041389.1, forward strand.
TTGCATGATAGATCAATACTACTCCCTCCGCCCATAATGCAAGACATTTTTTGACACTCCGCTAGTGTCAAAAAAAATCTTACATTGTGGGATGGAGGGGGTAGAAAATTTGGTAAATTTATCTTTTTTGCCGAAAGCTACTCACAAGTCCAAATGGACAGAGATCCGGTGACATGCCTTCAGCATGTCACACCGTAACATGGCCCTTGAATCTCGAATGGACAGCCCAGAGCGAGCACTGTAGCAACAGAACACTGTGGACGTGGTCCGGTAAACAAATCACTGTAGATGTACTGTAGATTGGGTACTGTTCATATCACCCTTAGCACTGTAGCAATATGGCCTGTGTTAGAAACTTCTGTTACAAACATGACAATGTTGCAAACTTGTTGGTCCTTCTCGTGTAGTGCTACGCGCCATAAGATTAAAATCAAATCGCACGGTCACGAAGGTGGCGGATAGACACATAGTCATCAGCCCGTTTTTCCGCTTATATATAGTTTTCTTTGTTGATTTCCTAATTTCCTCGTGGTTTAGAACTCACAACTACCCCTGCTTATAAGTGGACTCACGACCCAACGTGAGACCTCCGATTAGTACGTGAAGGACTAGCTAGGATACTGAACGTTTCTACGGAGACTACTAGGATACTGTTTAGTACTCATGTTATGCAAGCCGGCTCAATGCTAAACATTCATATCTACTAACACGTCTGGATTATTCTGACAAAGGCATGCGCTGCTTTAACGCTTTGCATTTCGGATCCATGAGTAGAATCCTACTAGCTAGCTCTGTAACTCCATCCAAAATAATAAAAATAAGGATAATACATCTCTATCTTCCAACGCCATGAGATCCAAAAACATGCGTGGTTTCACCGGTGGAGGCGAACCATTTTGGTCGGGCACATTGGGGAAGAGAGGCATTACTTTCTGTGAGCTTAGGGCATCTCCAGCCGTTCGGGCCCCCAGGGCGCCTAAATAGAGCGGCCTGGGGGCGTGCCGGCGCTAGTTTGGCCCCTGGGGGCGACTTAGCTCCCAGTCACGCCCCACGCGTCGGCCCCAGGATGCGGGAAATTTAAACTTGGTCGTTCCCGCTCTCAAAAGACGCCGCAAATCCGGCGATCGGACGTAGTCTGGCGTTACAAAAAATAGAGCGTCGTCGCCGCAAGTTCGCGTGCGCAACAATTCACTCGGCGGGGTCGGCAGGCGTTGGCGTAGTCGGCGTGCGCGGGCTCGTCGTTGGCGGAGCTGCTTCGGTGCTGGGCTGCGTCGCCGCGGCTTCGGCACTGCTGGGCGGCGATGCAGAGGCGTCGGTCGGGCTTGGCGTCCGTGTGGTCGTGGGCGTCGTCGGCGTTGGCGTCGGCAGCTCGTTCAGGATGAGGCCGCGCTGCACCAGGTACCACGCCTTGAGCTTCTCGTCGTTGCTCTGGAACATGTCCGCCCCGCTCATCAGAAAAGCCATGTCGGTGTTCCTCTTCTTCGCGGCGACGTTCGTCCGGAGCAGGTCGAGCTTGATGGCGTTGTTCTTCATTAGCGACGACCACCGCGCCTCGGTCTTCTCTTCGCGTAGGACGGCCCGGGCCTGGGCGTCGGCGAGGCAATGTTCGATGGACTCCTGTACTCGCGCGGTTGCCGCGTCGGCGCTTTTCCCCTTCTTTGCCAATTTGTGGCCGTCCGGCCGCCCCTCTGACGCGCCCGGAGTCGTCGCGTCCGGCTGGTATGTCTCCTTGGCCTTGTCGAGGGCACGTCGGACATCCGCCCACTTCAGGCACTTGTCAAAGCGCTTGTAGATGTGGAGGTGCTTGAAGTCGGCGTCTTGGTTGTCGCCCCGATACATGGCGAACATACGCAGCAGCTGCGCGGAGGGACGAACAGTTGGCGGGCGGCGGGCGTAGGGGACGAAGATATGCGGGCGAACGGCGTGCGTACCTGATCCTCAACGCTGGCGCCGCTCTCTGGGCGAGCCGCGACCTCCTCGACAATTCCATGACATTTGTTGCACGCCAACTGGATACGCCCCCAATGGTTCGCCATCGCCTTGGAGCCGCGATGCATGTAGACGCCTTTGAAGTAGGGGTCGACGAGCTTCCGCTCGTCGAACTCAGCCTTGATGCGGTCCCAGTACGTCTCCAAGCTCTGGTTCGCGCCGGTGGTCGGGTCGAGGCAGACGACTTTCCATGCTTCGGCGAGGCATTCCTCCTCCTTGGACGTCCACTTGATGCGCGGTTCGCCTGACCTAGCCGCGCGCTTCTTCTTCTTCTGGCGCCCCATCGTCGGAACAGGAGAAGGCTCCTCCTCCTCCTCCTCCTCCTCCTCCTCGGGTTCCTGCGCGTCGTCGCCGTAGACGTAGCCGAGCTCGGCCTCCATGTCGCCGCCGAGGTCCACTACCTCGTCCTGGGTGGCGAACCCGGGAGACGAGGCGGCCGCGGTCGATCCTGTCGCGATGATGTCCTCCATGTCGGCTCCCGTGTCGTCGGCGTCGCCGAGGTGCGAGAAGGGTAGCGGTCCACGGTAGAGATGGGGCGTCGGAGTGGACGCATAGGCGGCGGGCGGCGAGTAGTTGTATGGAGGGTACTGCACGCCGACGAAGGCGGGCGAGGGCGTGCACGTAGCGGGGTGACCATGAGGGAAGGTCACGTTTGGGTTGAACCCACCGTGCGCGTCGCCGTCAGCGTAGCCGGGCGACGATGAACCCCATGGAGATCCGGCGCCTTGCTGTCCCCAGGGGGCGTACTGGGCGTGGCTGACGACGGGTGGATTCATCCCCGCTTGGTCGACCGATGAGGAAGACGCCGCCGCGCGCGCCGCGTTGTTGCGGGCCTTCTTGGCTATGGCCCTGTTCCGCCTGTCGGTGGTGACAGCTTCGCGCCGCTGAACTTCCACCCTCCACTCGGCGTTCGACAGGCCCGGTGGCTTCGATGGCAGCGCTCTCGGCTTCCTCTGCTTTGGTTGGGCCACGGCGCCGGTCACGGTTGCCACCGCGCGCGTCATGGCGTGCTTCTTCAGCGGCATGGCGTGCTTCTTCGGCGGCGAGCGGGAGGGGGTTTGGCGGGAGAAAGGGAGAGAATGGCGGGAGGAAGGCGAGCGAGCGGGAGAGATGCGGGGGGAAAGCGTCAAGAAACGGCGGGAAAAAGCCCTCGGGTCGCCTCCAGGTCGGGCCCACGCGCCTTTTTCGATTGTGCCGGCTCCCCAAGCGGCCCCCAGGGCACCGGGTTCGGCCCGGGTCCGCCGGCACCAGTTTTGGCCCGAGCCAGCGAAAAACGGGCTCCTGGGGCACTAGTAGAAAAAGGGTCAAACGTGAAGCACATTAGTGCCGGTTTGTATTAGAGCCGGCACAAATGTATACATTAGTGCCGGTTCAAACGGCTAGCTGGGCCGCTCTCATTAGTACCGGTTCGTGGCTAACCTTTAGCACCGGTTCGTGCCACGAACCGGTACTAATGAGGGTGGTGGCAGGATGTTGTCAGTCTGGGCCCCCTCTAGCACCTTTAGTACCGGTTCGTGCCACGAACCGGTACTATAGGTCCTCCTGCATATAAACCCTTCGTCCAGCTCGCTCTGTTCTCCCCCCTTTCCCCTCTCCTCTCCTCTCTGTTCTTCCTCTTCTCCCCTCGAGCTCATCACACATTTTGCCCAAATTTGTCAAGATTTGAAGGCCCCCATCCATTCAAGTGATCACAAAGGTTAGCAACTTTGTCCTTTCATCTCTCAGTGCTAGATTAGCTCTTGCAATGCTTTATATAGTTATTAATTTGTGAGTTTAGTAATTTGGGAGGAAATATATATATGTGCTAGTATTTGATTTATATGCAATTTGAGGTCAAAATAACACTTAGTTTGCATATGTAGGTGTGGTTTACTTAGTGCCTTCTAAATCTCCGTCGTAACCACCGTCGATCGCCCGCACCGTCCCGTCGCCGGCACCACCTTGTGGTGAGCCTCTTGTTCATGACAATAATAATTATCTTACCCATACGTTGTTTGTTATACATAGTGCCATGGTTTTGATATCCGTCCCCGTCGGCCCTCGTCCTTGTTATGATTCGGATGTGGTATATTCCCTTTTAAAACTATTTGTTGCATTTCGTATTTATGACAAATTATGCCCATCAAGTTGATATAGATATTTTTATCTAGGAGGTATGTGAACCGGAAATTCCAACCGACCCTATTGTCGAGAGGTTAAATTTAGTTGAAAGAGAAAACGAGTACTTGAAAGAAAAATTGAAAAGAATTGAGGGGGAGAAGATGGAATTGGAGTTGCATGTTGCCGATGTCGTCGGTGATCACAAGATCAAGATGGAGAAAATGCCCTTGAAGATTAGAAAGATTAGAAAATATGCCATCGATAGTGAGGCTTGGTATCATTATGCTGTTGGATCAATTGTTACCTTAGTTGCGATCTTGATCGCATTTGTTGTTGCATTTAAATGCTTTAGCTAGAGAGTTATTTGTTTGTTGCATTTAAGTGTTGTATGAACTTTATGTATGAACTTGTATTAATTTGGTCTATTCGGTGTTGTGTAATGAAGATGAACCGGCAATGGATGTACGATGACCGATGCTCTTCCCAGTTCGTTGAGGGCGTGCATACTTTTCTGCTTGCGGCTGAGGCAAACAAGCGGGCGGATGGTTTTATGCCTTGTCCATGTGCTGGCTGTAAGAATGGTCGCAATTACTCTACGTCAAGAACCATTCACGTCCACCTGTTTGAGTCCGGTTTCATGCCCCACTATAATGTTTGGACCAAGCACGGAGAAAGAGGGGTTATGATGGAAGACAATGAAGAAGAAGAGGACGACGACAGCTATCCTGGCCATGGGTTCCCTGAATACGATGATACAACAATGAGGGAAGAAGCTGAGCCGGTAATGCGGGAAGAATCTGAAGAAGAGGCATCAGATGAGCCCGTTGATGATCTAGGTCGGCCCATTGCCGATGCAAAGAGAAACTGCGCAAGTGATTTGGAGAAGAAGAAGTTGCAGCGCATGTTAGAGGATCACAAAAAATTGTTGTACCCGAATTGCGTAGGTGACAAGAAAAAGCTGGGCACCACACTGGAATTGCTGCAATGGAAGGCAGAGAATGGTGTATCTGACAAGGGATTTGGAAAGTTGTTGGTAATGATAAAGGATATGCTTCCAAAGGACAACGAATTGCCCGAGAGTACGTACGAAGCAAAGAAGGTTGTCTGCCCTCTAGGGTTAGAGGTGCAGAAGATACATGCATGCCCTAATGATTGCATCCTCTAGCGCGGTGAGTACGAGGATTTGAACGCTTGCCCAGTATGTGGTGCATTGCGCTATAAGATCAGCCGCGATGAGCATGGTGATGTCGAGGGCGAGCGCCCCAGGAAGAAGATTCCTGCCAAGGTGATGTGGTATTCTCCTATAATACCACGGTTGAAACGTTTCTTCCAAAACAAAGAGCATGCCAAGGCGATGCGATGGCACAGAGAAGACCGTAAGAAAGACGGAAAGTTGAGAGTACCCGCTGACGGATCGCAGTGGAGAAAAATCGAAAGAAAGTACGGGAAGGAGTTTGCAGATGACGCAAGGAGCGTATGGTTTGGTCTAAGCGCAGATGGCATTAATCCTTTTGGGGAGCAGAGAAGCAACCATAGCACCTGGCCTGTGACTCTATGTTTGTATAACCTTCCTCCTTGGTTGTGCATGAAGCGGAAGTTCATTATGATGCCAGTGCTCATCCAAGGCCCTAAGCAACCCGGCAACGACATTGATGTGTACCTAAGGCCATTAGTTGAAGAACTCTTACAACTGTGGAATGGAACAGGTGTACGTGCGTGGGATGAGCACATGGGGGAAGAATTTGACCTAAAGGCGTTGCTGTTCGTGACCATCAATGATTGGCCAGCTCTCAGTAACCTATCAGGACAGACAAACAAGGGATACCGCGGATGCACGCACTGTTTGAATGATACCGACAGTATATATTTGAATAGTTGTAAGAAGAATATGTACCTGGGACATCGTCGATTTCTTCCGAGCAGGCATCCCGTAAGAAAGAAAGGCAAGCATTTCAAAGGTGAGGCGGATCACCGGACGAAGCCTCGCCACCGTACTGGTTCTGATGTACATGATATGGTCAAGGATTTGAAGGTGATATTTGGAAAGGGTCCTGGAGGACAACCTGTTCCGAAGGACGCTGACGGACGCGCACCCATGTGGAAGAAGAAATCTATATTTTGGGACCTGCCATATTGGAAAGACCTAGAGGTCCGCTCCGCAATCGACGTGATGCACGTGACGAAGAATCTTTGCGTGACCCTGCTTGGCTTCTTGGGCGTGTATGGGAAGACAAAAGATACACCTAAGGCACGGGAGGACCAGCAACGTATGCACGGAGAAGACGGCATACATCAGGGTCATGCAAGCTACGCTCTTACCAAAGAAGAGAAGGAAATCTTCTTTGAATGCTTGCTCAGTATTAAGGTACCGTCTGGCTTCTCGTCGAATATAAAGGGAATAATAAACATGGCAGAGAAAAAGTTCCAGAACCTAAAGTCTCATGACTGCCACGTGATTATGACGCAACTGCTTCCGGTTGCATTGAGGGGGCTTCTACCGGAAAACGTTCGATTAGCCATTGTGAAGCTATGTGCATTTCTCAATGCAATCTCTCAGAAGGTAATCGATCCAGAAATCATACCAGGGTTACAGAATGATTTGGTGCAATGTCTTGTCAGTTTCGAGTTGGTGTTCCCACCATCCTTCTTCAACATCATGACGCACGTCCTAGTTCACCTATGCGAAGAGATTAACGTTTTGGGTCATGTATTTCTACACAATATGTTCCCCTTTGAGAGGTTCATGGGAGTCTTAAAGAAATATGTTCATAACCGTGCTAGGCCAGAAGGAAGCATCTCCAAGGGCCATCAAAATGAGGAGGTCATTGAGTTTTGTATTGACTTTATTCCTGACCTTAAGCCGATTGGTGTTCCTGAATCGCGGCATAAGGGCAGACTGGATGGAAAAGGCACGCTAGGAGGGGAACGAATAATATGTATGGACGGACATTCTCTCACTGAAGCACACTACATAGTTCTACAGAATTCCGCCTTGGTGGCTCCGTATATGGATGAACACAAGAATTTGCTACGCTCCAAACACCCGAAGCGGTCTGATGACTGGATTACACGTGAACAAACCAGGAGTTTCGCCAGCTGGTTGCAGACACGTACCATGCATCACACCTCTATTGAAGATGACATGTACTTGTTGTCCCAGTTACCATCTTCGAATATAATGACTTTCAAAGGGTACGAGATAAATGGTAATACATTTTACATGATTGCCCAAGATAAGAAGAGCACCAACCAAAACAGTGGTGTCTGCTTTGATGCAGAAACCAAGACGGGAAAGGAAACATATTATGGTTATATACAGGACATATGGGAACTTGACTATCAACGTGGTTTAAAGGTCCCTTTGTTTCGGTGCAAATGGGTCAATATGACACGAGGCGGGGTAACGGAAGACCCGCAGTACGGAATGACAACAGTGGATCTCAACAATCTTGCGTATGCAGATGAACCATTCGTCCTAGCCAATGATGTGGCACAGGTTTTCTATGTGAAGGACATGTCTACCAAGCCAAGAAAAAGAAAAGATAAGGAAGCGAATGCATCGAACGATGAGCCAAAGCGGCACATAGTTCTTTCTGGGAAGAGAAACATCGTGGGAGTGGATGACAAGACAGTCAAGTCAGAAGATTATGAAAAGTTTGATGAAATTGCTCCATTCACAGTGAATATTGACCCGAGCATCCCGTTAAATGATGAAGATTTTCCATGGTTACGGCGCAAAGGGACACACGCGAAGAAAAAGTTTCAGACCCAAAGATCTGGGATGTGATCGGCTTCACTATCATCACTTTCTTCTGTGTTTCACACCCAGGAGGGAATGTCTGTAATAGTTAGGATAGTTATGTGTTTTGGCATTTGAAACGTGAAGAAATTTTATGTGCAAACAAATTCTTTTCATGCATTTACTGATTTTTTTCCAGCTAAATGACCCTGAAATTGAAAAGCAATTCAAATGAACTCAGAAAAGGTTGAAAGTTGGCATGGTATCATAATTTCATACAAATAGCATGTGCAAAAAGTAGAGAGGGTTACGGCAAAAACTGGATGCACTTCGTGTACAAAATGGACAATCTCTTTCGAAGTATCAGGGTTTCCGACGAAAACTGAACTGTTACAAAGGCATTTCATTTTTTAAATAACCTAAGCATTACTAAATTGAATATAATGATAAAACACACTAATATTAAACATAAGAAAAAAGAATCACTAAAAAAACTTTTTTCAAAGTTAAGTTATTCACAAACTAGTGATTCACACAAATTTCGAATAATTCAAAATTTAAACTATTCAAATTTGAAATCTACCGGCACTAACAGAAAGTTTGTAATTTTTTGTACCTAAAGCAAAAATATTCACAAAGAAACACTAAATACAGCAAAAAACAACTCAAAAATAAATAAAACAAAAAAATAAAGCAAAAAAAAATTAAGAAAAAAAACCCGCCTACTGGGCCAAAGCGGCCTGCATACGACTAGCGACACAACCTTTCGTTGGGCCAGGATGCAGGCCCGCGAAGGCCTAGTAGGCCCACTAGGCAAAGAGGACAGGTAGCCCCAGTAGGCCTGGTTAGGAGAGGAGCTCGAGAGAGCTACCGCACTGGGGCTTATAAACCAGTGCGGTAGCCCCTCGACTAGCGAGGTGGGACTAAACTTGCCGCACCGCACCTGCGCCAGCGCACCCCTTTAGTACCGGGTCGTGGCACAAACCGGTACTAAAGGGGGGGCCTTTAGTACCGGTTTGTGCCACCACCCGGTACTAAAGGGGGTCGCTTCCCGCCGCTTGGCCTGGCCAAAACAGGCCTTTAGTATCGGTTGGTGGCTCCAACCGGTACTAAAGGTGCCTTCTATATATACAAGACTTACGAAAATTTCAGTTTTCCTCTATTTGTTCCTCTGTTCCGTCGTCTCCGTCGCCGTCGCCGCCGCCCTCGATCGTCTCCGTCGCCGCTCGTCTCCGTCGCAGCCCCCATCCCCATTGCCGCCCCCGTCCCCGTCGCCGCCCTCGTCTCCGTCGCCGCCCCGGGCCCGTCCTCGTCGCGCTGTCCCCGTCCCCGTCGCGTCGTCCCCATCCCCGTCGCGCCGTCCCCGCCGTCGCCGCCCCGGCCGTCGCCTCGCCTCGCCGTCGCCTCGCCGTCGCCGCCTCCCGTTGTGAGCCCTCCGGCCCCGAGCCCGTACATACACACACACAAGCATGTTTAATTAGTTTTTGATTAGTTTAGATTAGTTTAGATTATTTAGATTAGTTTAGGTTATTATTTTAGATTATTTAGATTGTTTAGATTAGTTTAGATTAGTTTAGATTAGTTTAGATAATTAGTCTTTAATTAGTTTAGATTATTTAGATTATTATTTTGTATGTTTAATTAGTTTAGATAATTATTGTTTAATTAGTACACACACACGTATTTTATATGTTTAATTAGTTTAGATTATTTAGATTATTATTTTTTCACTATTATATATGTATGAATGCATGTTAGATGGATATAATTAGTGTTTAATTAGTATGGAAATTTTTTAGTATTATATAGAAATGTTAGAAATTTTAGTTATCAAAATCCAATCATTAAAAAAATGTTACTTTTTGCGGGCATATAGCTAGTATTTGTTCTCGACGATGCCCGGCCCGCATCCTCGCCGTCGACCCGTCCACGACGACGTCCAGCCGACCCATGTCCGGGACTGGGCTCCGCCGGGCTGGCACTGGGAGGTGCTGCCTGGAGGGGCGCGCCGCTTGATGAGGAACCCGGCCCCGGGTCCCGTCGTCGACCCTGATCTCGTTTGGTGGCGTTCGTGTGGGCCAGTTTCGGTGCGGAGGGACCCGGCCCCGCCGGAGGTGGTACGTCGACGTGTCAGGGAGGAGGACGAGCACGTCCATCGCTACACGGTTGCGTTAGAGGGCGGCAGGATCTCCAATACCTGGCAGTATCTTCAGGGATCTCACTTCAGCTATGATCCTGTGAGGGTTCCTTCTCTTTGGGTGTCCACCGCCCGTGCTGCAGGAACCGCGAGTGTCCTAGATTCTTCTGTAGTATTCGATCTTTAATTAGCTACCTAGCCAGTGATGTACTATTCAATATTATATATTATTTGAGACGATGTATTCAAGATTATATCTATTATTCTAGACGATGTATTCGAGATTATATCTATTATTCGAGACGATGTAATTTGAATACTAAATTGTTTTATATTTCTTTTGGATTAGTTAAATAAAAGCTATGGCAGACAATATCGACAGAGAGGGAGAACAGACCATGTTCGATATGATACGCGGGCCAGATGATGATCAGAATAAAGAAGATTATGACGGCTCCGAATTTCTAAAAAACACCGGAGAGGGTGATATGATATTCGATCGCGACGACCGAATTGATGAAGTCATGAACTATGGTTATGACGATGACGAAGAACATGTTGATCCTGAAACAACAAAGACCGGCGAGGTATATATATTTATATAAGCAGGTATCTGGTGATCATCACATGTTTTAAATGACTTGCAGATATATTAACGAATCGATCTTTGTTCTTTCAGCCATCCGGATCGACCAAATCTTCAGGCAAAAGGACGAAACGAGGCCCGAACAAAAAATTGAAGGAGGGCGTAAAGTACAATATCGAGGCAGTCAAACCTAATGGCGAACCATTAGCGCCTAAGAAGATTGCGGACAAGTTCGTTCGTCAGTGCGGAGTTCTTGTGAAGGACCAACTCCCTATCTCCCTTCAAGAATGGAGAGAGCCAGCAAAAGACAAAAGACAAAAAGACAAAGAGGACGCTGCTCCACGTCCAGATGTTACTTTTGTCGACAAGAATCAAAAAGATCTGCTTTGGGATACTCTCATGGAACATTTCACCCTATTAGATCATTTCACGGAAGCAGATGTGCAGAAAGTCAAGGACGCTGCTCTTAGGATGGCGGTTGCATTCAAGAACCACAAGAATCGTGAATGAGACAAGTACGTCAAGGGAGGAAGGAAGACTCCAGTATTCGAGGGAACACTAGAGAACCAACATGCTCATTGGGACGATTTCGTAAAATTCAAGGATTCGGAATTAGCTAAGGAACGGTCGAGAATAAACAAGAAGAATGCTGAAAAAAAGGATAAGTTCCATAAGCTGGGGCCAGGTGCCTATGCGGTGGCAATGCCTAAGTGGGATAAGTCTGAGAAAGAGATGGAGGATGCAGGTGTCACTCCGGTTACTAAGAGCTGGCCCCCCAGGTGCATGACTTGGTTCTATGCGCATGGGGGGGAGTTGGACCCGAAGACAGGCAATGTTTCGACGAAGGCAAGTCTGAAGGGAGCCGACGATGCGATACTTGTTGCAATAGAAGAGGCACGATCGGGGGTGTTCCAGCCCAACACAGAGAACGACGAGCTTACGCGTGCCCTGGGAAATCCTGAACACCCGGGAAGAACACGAGGCATGGGCGCTATTCCGTGGTATGAGGGGTTTTCAGACTGGAACAACGACTACAGAACCCGTGAAGATTGCGGAGGAGAAGAAGAGGAAGATGGAGGAGGAGCAGAGGAAGCGGGACTATGAACGCCTTCAAGGCCTAGAAGCAAGTCAAGCAGAATTGGCAGTCAAATTCCAGCGGCAGCAGGAGCAGATCGACTCACTTACCCAACAAAGGGGGTCTCAGCAGCTGCAGCAGCTAGCGGATGATCCAACATTGGATAGCACCGGCCCATCCATGCCGAGAAGCAGCGTGGGTTCGGCCACCCAGGACGACGCAATGCTGGGTAGATACCCCGTGGATGACATCACGGAGAACACTAACTGTGAGCTACACGTCAAAATGAAGAACATATCCATGAAGGTGGTGGACGCCGTTGCTTTTACAAATCCCCCCGAGGCAACCTTCCATTGCAACCCGATTCCAGCGGGCTCTGCTCGTGTCTTGGTTGATGAGGTGGTGGACCCACCATATTCGGAGCTACAGCTTGACATTCTTGGAGGTGACGGCGAGCGCTTTCTCGGAGAGGCCAAACATCGTATCATCCTATGGAAAAAGGATTGCATCATCTTTCGAAGGCCACCGACACCGCGTCAGCCGACTCCTCGTCGAAGTCCGCCACCGAGTCAGCAGTCTCCCGCTCCTGCAAGTCCACCAAGTCCGGCAAAGTGTCAGGCCACTCCTCCTCCAAGTCCGGCAAAGTGTCAGGCCACTCCTCCTCCAAGTCCGCCACAGCGTCAGACGTCCACTCCTCCTCCAAGTCCGGCACAACCTCAGGCCACTCCTCCTCGTCCAACTCAGCCCCGTCAGCCGTCTCCGCCGCCGCAGCAATCGAAGAAGAGACACCCCGCAGCTATGGTGCGTAGCGGTATGAGTCGAGGTAGTACTAGAAGTACAGGCGGAGGCAAGCGATATAAATATGGTCCAAGCCTCACGCCTCTTCCGCAGAGGGCTTATGACAGGTCCGAGGATGAAAACGCAGCCATATCGAAGGCCGAGGTGGAAGCCCATTTTGCACCGAAACCGCAACCGCCGCCAAGGGAGAAAGTGCCTGAGGAAACGATTGACCACTTCATTCGTATGGCTCAACCACCAGCTCCCAAGCCTGTTGACACAGACTATGAGCGCCACATTAGGAAGTTAAATCGAGCACGTCTACAAAAGGAGGCGAGCACGTCTATATCGGGATCGAGCAAACAAGAAGCAGCTGACAAAAAATGCGGGAAAACCATTCCCCAGCTGGGAGAACAGGCGGCGCAATCGATCCCCTCGCTTGTTGTGCCAACAACACGTGACAGTATACGCGCCCAATATTATTGTGGGCAAACAGTGCACGTTCCCGAGGTGGGCAATGTGGTAATATCGGAGGAGCATATAATGCAAGCTGAAGTTCTCAACATCACTGTTGGACAACTCCTCGAGATCGAGCCCATGCCTGTGCTTAGAGAGGATGAAATAAAACGGAAATATGTCCGGGGCCAACCTTTGGTCGCGCCAGACAAGGTCAAGAACCTCCCAACGAGAATGTATGAATTGCATCAACGGTACATGAACATTACCAACATTTCAGATCGATTTTCCCTCATGGTGAATGTCAAGGAGGAGCATTACTTCCATGAGAAAGCTCTGTCCGTTGAGTATTTTGAACTATTTCAGTTATACAATCAAGACGCACTCGACAAATCTGTCGTCAGTTGCTATTGTCTGTAAGTGATTTCTTTCTGTAATTTAAGTCTCAAGCTAGCTGTAGTGATCCTTTTGATCAATCATTACCTGTAATTATCCTCACTATATTCTTTTCTGTGGTATTATCCAGGATGAAGATGTATGAAATGAGAAAAAGTGGACGCTTTGGCATTGGGTTCATTGACCCAAACACCGTTAATGAATACACATGGCTAATGAATCCACGTCAGCAAAAAGACGTAGAGGACAACATGCTAGAGTTCTTGAAGCGCCTCAAATACAATGAAGATATACTACTTCCTTACAACTTCCAGTGAGTCACACTGTCTTGTACTACAAATTCTCTGTTTTTGCCTACTTGCTAGCTACATGTTTTTGCTTACATATGCCCGCTTAATTAACACATGCAAACATGTGTGCATGCAGATTTCACTGGGTCTTGTGTATCATTAAAGTTGACGACGGAACAGTTGAAATACTGGACTCACTACTCAAAGCAAAAAATGACTATAACATCTTGTTTGGGATAGTCAACAGGTAATTTAATTCAATCATTATTAACTATATATCTCGGCCTATTTAGTTCGTCATTTCATGATATGAACTATTTAATAACCCCTTTATTCATCTTCTTTGTCGGCGGGGCAGGGCTTGGGCAAGGTTCATCAAGGTTATGGAAGGCGAATGGAAACCAAAGCTTAAATGGTTTCGATCCAAGGTAAGTAATTAAGTAGTACTAGCTAGCTAGCTAGCTGCCATCTCTTTAATTATCATGCTTGATTAATTATTATCTGATCAAATTCCATTCTCGTAAAGGCCCTGAAGCAGGTGCAGGGGACTGATCTGTGTGTATTCTGCGCTTGCGAGAACATTCGCAATATGGCGTCTGAAAGGAGCAGATCTCAAAGACAGGAATGGGTACGCTTGTCAGAACACTATTCACAATTTTACACCATTATCGATATCTAGTCACAGAAACTAATACACATGCATATTGATCTTCTTCTTAATAGTTCAAAGAGGTGCGGGAAAAGCTCCTAGAAACGGAGCGCGTAGAAGCACTTCAAGAGGAAATAGCGGGATTTTTGCTCGACCAGGTCATAAATCCGAAGGAAGAATACTATTACCCGCTACCGCCCCCATGAAAACCACTTCCAATTGTCATCGTGCTCCGAAGGCACCAATTAGGCTAATGCCACTGGCTCCGAAGGCAACATGCATATGTAGGAGAAATTGTATATAGCTATACATGTGTGTATGTGTGAATTAATTAATATGGTGGTTTTTGAGACATTGATGTATATGTATATATAAATAGAATTTCTAGTAAAACCAATCATGCATATATATATGTATGT
>NC_041389.1:646428651-646442849 GCF_002162155.2 Triticum dicoccoides
AAATACCAGCAAATGAAAAAGAATTAAAATGGAAACACAAAATTAAATGAAAAAGAAATCATAAAACTAAAAACCCCCAAACCTTATAGTACCGGTTGGTCTTACCAACCGGTACTAAAGGGCTGCAGGCCTCCGGAGCTGGCTCGTGCCACGTGGTTGTTCTTTAGCACCGGTTCGTGCTGAACCGGTACTAAAGGGGGGGGCTTTAGTGACCACACTTTAGTACCGGTTATGTAACCGGCACTAAAGGGCCTTACGAACCGGTGCTATTGCCCGGTTCTGCACTAGTGGGGGCGCGACTGGTGCCTTTTTTTGGCGCCGGCGCGGCAAAATCGCCTGGGAAGGGCCTGTTGGGGGCGCGGCTGGAGATGCCCTTAGGATGGTCATAGTGGGGAGTAACTTAGACTAGTAACATGCATATGTTACTAGTCTATGTTACTACCTCTATAGTGCATATTATCAGTATCATAGGTGGTCTCATTTATTGCCATGCATGACACATAGTAGCATCATATTTATCATGTTACGATATCTACCTATGTTACTATAATCATCTCTCTTTTCTTTAATTGCCTCCCACATAAGCATGTTTGCGAGTCCTAAGTGCATGATACTACTTATGTTACCCCCACTATGGCCAGCCTTTAGAAGAGTAACACGAGGACAACCGAGGGCGGCATGCACATGTGTAAGTACGTCGACTTTGTCTGCGGGCTGTAGCACGAGTGTATATAAACTCCTTCAACCAACAACATTAAAAAATACAAATAGCTCATAATGTTGGTTGTAATGGGAAGTATCATACTATCATATGCATGATACTAATATATGATACTACCTTCCTAATGCATAGTATCATATACTAGTATCATGTAGTACTTTATTTATTGTCATGCATTACATATAGTGGTACATTTATTATGATACTGTACCATGATATGATACTGAACCATCTTTTTCTTCATTTAATTCCATGACACTTCATCAAATTTGCTTAGTTAGCATATGCATGATACTAGTTATGATACTATCATTACAACCAGCCTAAGCGCCGCAAGCAGGAAGTCAATATCTTCGATGGCAAATACTACCAAGCTCGCAATGATTTCCGGCATCATTCTGGCTCTCCTGCAGGTGTTGTGCACCGTTTTCGCGCGCCACGCCGCAGGGACGACGAAGTTTGAACTTCGGCAGAGCGTCCCGGCGGTGATGTTGGTGAACGGCTTCCAGCCAGGAGAGGGGGGCAGCGGCCTGGCGTCGTGCGACGGCTAGTACCACACCGACTAGGAGTACGTGGTGTCGCTGTCTTTAGAATGGTACGCCGGCGGGTCCCGGTGCGGTAAGACCATCCGCATAGCCAACTCTGCCAATCTTTACATAATCGCCATGGTCGTGGACGACTGCGCCGGCTGTGACAACGAGGTGTGCGTATCCATCCAAGTAACTTCCGTCTTGACCCAATCTCGGCCAGGCGGACATCAAGTGGTCGGACCTTGACACGTCTACCTGAAACATGCATGCATGCATAGTGGTTCCGCTAGTACGGCTGGTGATGGATCGTTAATTATTCATGGTGAATCGATTTATTAATTTGCGTTCATCATGAAATATTCATGATTTCTAGGATTCAGCCCCAAACTCTAAAATCGTCTAAGAATCAACCTAACTCTGGAAACCGGCAAGGATTCCACTATCCCTTCCCCTAACACTGGTTTTGGTTAGCACGGGCTGGGTTTGACCCTTTTGAGCAGGCAGTCAGCACATCGACTAAAATAGGGCAGAAAATGGTATTTCAGTGTATGTTTCAATTATTTTGCCAAAACACCTAAAACTTTTCCATAATGATCAATATATTTTTCTTGTTTTAAAAGAATTATCTCAATATTTTCTTGTTAGTTTACTTTATTGGACCAAATTTTACCAAAAGAGTCTAAAATTGTAATTATGTGGTATTTAAAACTTTGACATAATTATTATTATATTATTCTTAAATTTTCAGAATGTTTTTAAAATTTTCTGGATACTGTCACTTTTGACAGTATTTGGCCAAAAAAAGGGAATGATATTGTAGTTTTAGGATACTTTTAAATATGTTCATCACAAATATTTTAAACTTTCCTAGAATGATCATTATATTAGTCTACATTTTCAATAATTTTAAAAATATTTCTGGATACTTTTATTTTTTGAACAAAATTTGACAAATAAAGGGGTTGAGAATGTAATTTCAGTGCATTTTTAAATCCATTTGGGAAAAATAACTAAAACTATCCTAGAATGATCAGTATATTATTAATTTTTTAAAAATAATAAATAAACGTCTATATTCATTTCAGTACAAGAATTTTGCCAAAGAAGGGGAGGAAATTGTAATTTCAGGTCTTCTAATTCTGTTCGGAAAAAATACCTGCAAATTTTCCAGAATGGTCAGTGTATTTGTCATCATTTTATATATGTTTTTGAAAATTTTATGGACACTTTCATATTTTGGACAAAATATGTCCAAAAAAGCAATAGGCTGGAGTGGCCGGTTAGCTGACTGGATGGTCAACGTGTCAAACCCTAGCATATTTTGATAGTTCCCAGTTGAGCCTCTGATGGTTTTAGTGTTCGGGCTTGAATTTTAGACAAACCGAATAGTTTAGACTAGTATTGTGGACTTCTCTCAATAATTAAATATAGCAAAACATATGTATTCTTGGTTTTTATTCTCATATCCAAACTTGTACCACTTCTATCCAAACTTGTACCACTTCTATCCAAACTTGTACCAGATGTATTCTACAAAATACAATGAGGACTTCACGTACCTAAATACTCCCGCTGTTAAAGACACGCACAACCGGCGCCTGCGCCGCCTGCAGAACTCCCACAACCCGTGAAGCTGTTGAAATGAATACCGCACGCTCAACCGATGCCATCGCCTT
Organism: Triticum dicoccoides; assembly: GCF_002162155.2. NCBI lineage: Eukaryota > Viridiplantae > Streptophyta > Magnoliopsida > Poales > Poaceae > Triticum > Triticum dicoccoides. The sequence continues at coordinate 646,431,579 of NC_041389.1, forward strand.
GGAAGTCGCTCCCCACTCCTCTTCCAACTCCGCTGACAAAGACCGTGATGTCAATGAATATGTCTTTTTTCTTGTGGGGGTAAAGGGAGTTTAGTTGCAAAATCATAGAGTTACAGTCAAGAGGCCATAAGTCCTCGATACAAGGTGGAACCGAGCCCAACCAAACAGCGGTGGCTCGCTCCGATCGGCTATAGAACACCAATCGATCGGCAACTCTATTTTAAGAACGACTAATTTTCTAATGATAGAACTCCCTAATACCAGCTAAGTGTTTGATCTTCATGACTAACTGGCCATAAGCAAACCGAAGTAGCGCGTTAGTCCACAGGCAAGACAATGCTTCTGATGAGCCTGATTGCAGCACCACCGGGCGATTGGAGTGTTGGATGGCCAAAGCCATACCTTGCATGAGTGCATGCAGCTCCGCTTCAAGAGGATCATTGCAATGGAAGATGAAGCGCTATGCCGCAAAGATGATCGCCCGGTCACTGCTCCTTAGAAGCATGCCAACAGCCGCAGAGCCGTCGGTGGTCTGGAAAGATCTGTGAGCAGAAAGGACCACCCTACCCGCGTCCGGGGCGGACCACGACACCGTCGGCGTACTCTGATGCCTCAACGGTGCTGGCAGCAGTATGTGCGTCTTGCCCTTTATGATTTCATCCGCGGAGAACTTGGAAGCAAGCTTGATAGATCGATAGTAGCTGTCAGGTAGTCGACAGAGGCCAGAACCGGTGGGGGGGGGGGTCCTTTCCATGGTATATGTCGTTGCGTACTTGCCAAATCCTCCAGACAAGCATTATCAACATGTCTCCGACATCCGCTGAGCAATTGTTGAGTAAATTCAGAAACCATTCTGTTTCGTTATCAATAAGAAGATCGTCACCTGGAATAGGCCACCGTCGGTGCATATTTACCCACAACATCCTTGCCTGCGAACATGCGGTCAAAGCATGGAATGTGGTTTCCTCCTCCACACCGCAAAGCCGGCAGGTAGAATGTGTCGCAACATGCCTATAGCTCTTGCATTGTTGGGTCGCCAGAGTCCTCGTAACAATCCTCCAAGCCGCGATTTTCATCTTTTGCGGAACAGCAGCCTTCCACACCCGGATCCAGATAGCACGGTTCCCGTCCGGGTTGGCACTAGAGGAGCCGTTAGCATGGGTGATATTATGATCATATGTGGCCAACTTATAGGCACTTTTCATAGTAAATGTTCCACTCTTCTCTGGAAACCAAGACAAAAAGTTCGACCGCAACCATGGAGACGTTCTGATCTTCAGTATGCATTCCACGTCCATCAACCAGAAGTGCTCTCGCAGCCTGTTCACATGCCAGGCACCGCTGTCATCCAAGAAGTCTGACACGCGGTTAAGGCGGCAGGTCCGCTTCAGCGAGACAGGCCGGAACGGGAAAGGTCTCGGGATCCAAGGATCCCGCCAGGTCCGGATGCTTGCACCATTGCCCACTCTCCAAATAACTCCGCGCGTTTCTAGTTCAATACCATGTAACATACCCTTCCATACGGCTAATCCATTGCTTGAGAAAACAATATCCAACAGTTGGCCAGAGGGGTAATATTTCGACTTCAAAAGTCAAGCACATAAACTATCCGGCGAGTCCAACAATATCCAAGCTTGTTTAGCTAACAAGGCTTGGTTGAAAGCTCTCATATCCCTAAAACCCATGCCACCCATGGACTCCCAGCTCAACCAAGCTATTTTCTTTCTCCCATTTTCAACACCCCACCAATACTGTCTTATCATGCATGTCATTTCATCACAAACTAAGGCCGGAAGTTTGAAAACACTCATGACATACGTCGGGATGGCTTGAGCTACAGCTTTGATCAAAATCACCTTATTACCAGAGGAAACTGATACGTCTCCAACGTATCTACTTTTCCAAACACTTTTTCCCTTGTTTTGGACTCTAACTTGCATGATTTGAATGAAACTAACCCGGACTGACGCTGTTTTCAGCAGAACTGCCATGATGTTGTTTTATGTGTAGAAAATAAAAGTTCTCGGAATGACCTGAAAATCCACGGAGGCACTTTTTGGAAAATATAAAAAATACTGACGAAAGAATCAAGACCAGGGGGGCCACACCCTGTCCACGAGGGTGGGGGGCGCTCCCACACACTGGGCGCACCCCCTCTCTCATGGGCCCCCTGAGGCTCCGCCGACCTCAACTCCAACTTCATATATTCCGTCTCGCGGAGAAAAAAATCAGAGAGAAAGTTTCATCGCGTTTTACGATACGGAGCCGCCGCCAAGCCCTAATCTCTCTCGGGAGGGCTGATCTGGAATCCTTTTGGGGCTCCGGAGAGGGGGATTCATCGCCGTCGTCATCATCAACCATCCTCCATCACCAATTTCATGATGCTCACCGCCGTGCGTGAGTAATTCCATCTTAGGCTTGCTGGACAGTGATGGGTTGGATGAGATTTACCATGTAATCAAGTTAGTTTTGTTAGGGTTTGATCCCTAGTATCCACTATGTTCTGAGATTGATGTTGCTATGACTTTGCTATGCTTCATGCTTGTCACTAGGGCCCGAGTGCCATGGTTGCCGATCTGAACCTATTATGTTTTCATGAATATATGTATGTTCTTGATCCTATCTTGCAAGTCTATAGTCACCTATTATGTGTTATGATCCGACAACCCCAAAGTGACAATAATCGGGATACTTCTCGTTGATGACCATAGTTTGAGGAGTTCATGTATTCACTATGTGCTAATGCTTTGTTCCGGTTCTCTATTAAAAGGAGGCCTTAATATCCCTTAGTTTCCGCTAGGACCCCACTGCCACGGGAGGGTAGGACAAAAGATGTCATGCAAGTGCTTTTCCATAAGCACGTATGACTATTTACGGAATACATGCCTACATTACATTGATGAATTGGAGCTAGTTCTGTGTCATCCTATGTTATAGCTATTACATGAGGAATCGCATCCGACATAATTATCCATCACTGATCCAATGCCTACGAGCTTTTCACATCTTGTGTTTCGCTTATTTACTTTTCCGTTGCTATTGTTACAATCACTACAAAACCAAAAATATTACTTCTGCTACCGTTACCTTTATTACCATACTAGTTTGCTACTAAATACTTTGCTGCAGATACTAAGTTATCCAGGCGTGGTTGAATTGACAACTCAACTGCTAATACTCAATAATATTCTTTGGCTCCCCTTGTGTCGAATCAATAAATTTGGATTGAATACTTTACCCTCGAAAGCTGTTGCGATCCCCTATACTTGTGGGTTATCAAGACTAATTTCTAGCGCCGTTGCTGGGGAGCATAGCTCTATTCTCTGAGTCACTTGGGATTTATATCTGTTGATCACTATGAGGAACTTGAAAGACGAAAGAACCAAGATTTTGCCCTCAACTACGAGGGGAGGTAAGCAACTGCCATCTAGCTCCGCACTAGATTCTCCTTCCGTTATTAGTAAGCTTGTGACACCTAAACCTGCTACTGCTATGAATTCTGATATGTCGCATGTTATTGATGATGCAACTTCTGCTATGCATGATACTTATGATGAAACTACTTCTGTGCGTGATACTACTTTGCCATTAGGTGAATTTCTTGATGAACAACTTGCTAGGGCTAGAGAGAATGAAATTATTGAAGATGCTATTATTGATGATAGTGATGATGAAAGTTCTCCAAATGATTATGAATTGCCTGTTGTTCCTGAGGGTTATGTTATGGAAGAGGAAGCTGCTAGAGCTATCTTTGCTTGTAAAGATAGATATGATCTTAAGAAATTATTAGCTAAATGGAAGAAACAGTCTCTTAATGCTAGAATGAAACCTGACCCTGCTTTTGCTACTTCACCTATTTGTGTTACTGATAAGGATTACGAATTCTCTGTTGATCCTGAGATTATTACTTTAGTTGAATCTGATCCTTTTTATGGCCTTGAATCTGAAACTGTTGTGGCACATCTTACCAAGTTAAATGATATAGCCACCCTGTTTACTAATGATGATATAGTCAATTCATGAACCAATTGAGCCAACTCCTGATCCTATTCCTAAACCCACTTCGAAGAAGAGAGGTGTTTTAATTCTCAGTCCTGAAGATATGCAAGAGGCAAAGAAATGAATGAAAGAAAAAGGTATTAAAGCTGAAGATGTTAAGAATTTACCACCTATTGAAGAAATACATGGTCTCAATATACCGCCTGTTGAAGAAACACATTGTCTTGATAACCCGACACAGGTAGTAAAGGTAAATTCTCTCTATAGATATGATAAGTTGAAATTCCCTCTACTAAATTTTATAGCCCATGCTTAGATGAACTTAATGACTTTATGGCTAGACAAGAAAGTTTTAATGCTTATGTTGGTAGAGAGTTAAAGAATAATGCTTTCGAGATAGGACGCTTGAGTGATTATATGGCTAGAGTTAAACGTGAACTTAAACTCGTTAGAAAATATGCTTCTACGGTTGCTACTCAAGTTGAGCAAGTACTTAAAGCTCAAAATGATTTACTTGATGAATTAAATAATAAAAATGACTTGCTGTTAGAGTGTCTACTAGAACTGGTAGAATGACTCGGGAACCTTTGTATCCTGAAGGCCACCCTAAGAGGATCGAGCAAGATTCTCAGAGAGATAATTTAGAGGCACCTAATTCTTCTAAAAAGAAGAAAAAGAAAAACGATAGGACTTTTCATGCTTCTAGTGAACCTGTTGTAGACACACCTGAGAATCCTAATGATATTTCTTACTCTAATGTTGAAACACAATCAGGTGATGAACATGAACCTAGTGATAATGTTAAAGATAATGTTCATGTTGATGCTCAACCTAGCAAAAACAATGATGTAGAGATTGAACCTGTTGTTGATCTTGATAACCCACAATTAAAGAATCAACGTTATGATAAGAGAGATTTTGTTGCTAGGAAGCAAGGTAGAGAAAGAGAACCATGGGTTCAGAAACCCATGCCCTTTCCTCCTAAACCATCCAAGACAAAGGATGATGAGGATTTTGAGCGCTTTGCTGAAATGATTAGACCTATCTTCTTACGTATGCGCTTAACATATATGCTTAAAGTAAATTCTTATGCTAAGTATGTGAAGGATATCATTACAAATAAAAGAAAGATACCAGAAGCTGAAATTTTCACCATGCTTGCTAATTACACTTTTAAGGGTGGAATACCAAAGAAATTTGGAGACCCCGGGGTACCAACTATACCATGCTCCATTAAAAGAAATTATGTTAGAACTGCTTTGTGTGATCTTGGAGCCGGTGTTAGTGTTATGCCTCTCTCTTTATATCGTAGACTTGAATTGAATAAGTTGACACCTACTGAAATATCTCTACAAATGGCTGATAAATCAACTGCTATACCTGTCGGTATTTGTGAGGATGTGCCTATTGTGTTGCAAATGTCACTATCTTAACGGACTTTGTTATTCTTGATATTCCCGAGGACGATAGTATGTCGATTATCCTTGGTAGACCCTTTTTGAATACTGCAGGGGCTGTTATTGATTGCAACAAAGGCAATGTCACTTTTCATTTTAATGGTAATGAGCATACGGTACACTTTCTGAGGAAACAATCTCAAGTTCATAGCATCAATTCTATTGGAAAAGTTCCAACTATCATTATTGGAGGTTTTGAATTTTCTCTCCCTGCTGTCAAGAAAAAGTATGATATTCTTATTATTGGGGGTGTTCATATCCCCGTTGAGGTAACTTAGTGTTATTCGAAATTTCTTCGGTTCTGTGTTATTCGGAATGAGTTTGTTAACAAGACTTGATCAACCTTGTTAGTGGATTCATTTTGATGACCACAAGATGGATGAAACTAGAAGGCACAACCTTTTGTACCCTATTTTTATTTTTTGTTTTTTAGATTAAATAAAGCAAAAATAGTATTACCCGTCTATTTTCTGAATTACCCGTGCAATAAAAAAATATCCCAAAAATAAAAGTGCTCCAAATGCCCTGCAAATTTAGTATGGTTTTTTATGGAATATTTGAGGATTTTAGGCACTCAAATCACTGCAGGAGGGGCAAGCACCAGGCCACGAGAGTGGAGGGCATGCCCACTGTCTCGTGGGTCCCTGCTGGCCCCCCTCCACTTATGCCAGCACCCACACACTCCATCTTCTCTCAAAAAAATCCCCATCCAGCTCAAGCACGAGTTCTAGCTCTTTTTGCTGTGATTTTCGATCTCCTTGCTCAAAAATCCATTCACAAAACTGCTTTGGGAGATTGTTGCTTGGTATGTGACTCCTCCATTGGTCCAATTAGTTTTTGTTCTAGTGCTTTATTCATTGCAAATTTTTGCTGCATAGGTGACCATGTTCTTGAGCTTGCATGTTAAATTTATGAGGTCCCAAGTAATTCTAACGCATGATATAGGCTCTAGGCACTTGTAGGAGTAGTTGCTATCAATCTTGTTTAGTTTTATTCACTTTTATTTTGAAGTTACTAAAATTTCAGAAATTTTTCAGAAAAAGAATTATGTCTAGGAGAATGTACCAAGGTGGTTCCTCGGTAAAGAAATGACCCAGGATTGCTATACGTGAGCAGGACGTTGAATTACCGAGGGACGCAGATGTACGAGCTTGGCGAGTGCCCATCCGACGATTTTATGGTCGAAGCAGGCTTTAAGGAGGAATTTGACGCGTATGTGCGTAATGCTGATCTGGAGGACTTCTTACAAGATAAGTGTCCTCAGTACTATCAATTGACTGATTCATTTGTGCGAAGGTTAAAATATAACTGTACACGTAATTCTCTTAGTGTCCTATTTGATATCTATGATACATCTTATACCATGGACTTAGAGGATTTTACAACTGCTTGCAAACTTCCACAGTGGGGTAATATTAATGATCCCCACAAATCTGAATTTAGAGACTTTCTCGCTAGTATTACTGTGGGAGAACATAGGGATATTGCACAAGCTATCATAGGGAGCATTCATTTTCCTGCTATACATTATTTTGCTTTCTTCATTGGTAGATGCATTAACGGTAAAGATGAAGCATGTCATATGTGTGTCCCTGATCTTTGTGTCCTTAAGAGTGCTATGTTAGGTTATAAAGATTATAACTCGGGGGCAATAGTTGCACGTAGGTTGCATAATAATGGTAGAGCTGGATATTTATTTGGAGGAATTTATGCGACCTGTGTGGCTAATTATCTTGGAATAGCCCCACGAGAGGGGATATGATGTTACCTCCTACTTATTTAGATTATGACGCTATGGTCCAACATCATTTTCTTAATAGGAATGAACAATTCCTCCAGTATCGACTAATCTATATATGACAGACGCAACGCTATCCATGTTACTCTTCCTGCTCCTCTCATTTTTGATTACCAGGCAAAAGGAAGATATGTTGTTACCAGGGAGGAAGCAGCTAAACACGAGGGGAGAGCGGAGGCGGCTCGCCAACATGCCGCAACTCAGGAGGCATTTGCTGCTGCATCTCAGTACAACCCCAGTTACAACTACGGATATCAGCCAGACTACCCTTGGCATTAGACCAACTTAGGCCAAAAGCCTAAGCTTGGGGGAGTACGTATTTCTCACCGACTTTACATTCATGTTCACACACAATCCTAGTTGTCGGTGCTCATACTCTTTCATTGTACTCAGGCTAGTTTAAATTTCTTTTTCTAGTTTTCTTCTTGTGTGTTTGATAAACCTTAAGAAAAACCAAAAAAATTAGTTAGTTTAATTTCCATGCTTGTAGTAGAAAAAAATGAAAACCCAGAAATATTTCTCGTTCTTCTTCTTACTTGTTGGGAGCTTTCCCATGTAAATAGTTTTATTTTCTTTTTTTCCTTTGGGGGTCGAGAGTGGAAGACCATATTGAAAATGTTTAGTGGCTCTCATATGCATGATTGTTTATTTAACTTAGAGCCCATATTATTTTGTATTCTCTCTTGAGTTGAATGCTTGCAGATTCCAGCTTAGTCCAATGCACGTGCACTATTATTATTATACACATCGTTCGGTCGTGTGAGTGAAAGGCAATAATGACAATAAATGATGGACTTATTGAGATGAGAAAAGCTGGTATGAACTCAACCTCTCTTGTTTTTTGTAAATATGGTGAGTTCATCGTTTCTGATTCAGCTTATTATGAGGTAAACATATTTGCAATAACATTTAGAGATTATAGTTGCTTGTGCCATCCTTGATTAGCTATGAGTTATAATGGTTTACCTTGCGTGCCAACATGCTATTAGAATTATTATGAGGTATCCTCCTTTGAATGAATTGAGTGAATCGATTTGGCACATGTTCACGCATGTAGTTGAAACAAATCAACATAGCTTTCATGATATTTATGTTCATGGTAGATTATATCCTACTCATGTTTGTACTCAGTGTGAATTAATTTTAATGCATGTTTATGACTGTCGTCGCTCTCTCAGTTGGTCGCTTCCCAGTCTTTTGCTAGCCTTCACTTGTACTAAGCGGGAATACTGCTTGTACATCCAAACTCCTTAAACCCCAAAGTTATTCCATATGAGTCCACCATACCTTCCTATATGCGGTATTTACCTGCCGTTCCAAGTAAATTTGTATGTGCCAAACTCCAAACCTTCAAATGAAATTCTGTTTTGTATGCTCGAGCAGCTCATATTTCAACTAGGGCTGCCTATATCTTCCATGCTAGGTGGGTTATTCTCAAGAGGAGTGGACTTCGCTCCTCATTCACGAGAAAGGGCCGGTAACCGGGATGCCCAGTCCCATGATCCAAAAAGATCAAAGCAAATCAAAATAATTAAACAAAACTCCCACAGGGCTGTTGTTAGTTGGAGGCACTCGTTGTTTCGAGCAAGCCATGGATTGATGCTTGTTGGTGGTTGGGGGAGTATAAACATTTACCATTCTGTTTGGGAACTGCCTATAATGCATGTAGTATGGAAGATACAACCATCTCATAGTTGTTGCGTTGACAACAAAAGTATGCCGCTCAAAATGTTATTCAATCTTTATTTTAAAATTGATCTCTGGCACCTCTACAAATCGCTGCTTCCCTCTGCGAAGGGCCTATCTATTTACTTTTATGTTGAGTCATCACCCTTCTTATTAAAAGCACCCACTAGAGAGCACACTATCATTTGCATTCATGTTAATGGTTTGTATTGGGTATGACTTGACTGGATCTCTTTTAGCATGAATTACAATGTTTAGTCAGTCCTTGATCTTTAAAGGTGCTCTGTATTTATGTTTTGCGGTCTCAGAAAGGGCTAGCGAGATACCATTTTGTTATATCATGTTATGATTGTTTTGAGAAAGTGTTGTCATCCGAGTTTTATTATTATGGCTCGCTAGCTGATTATGCTATTAATATGAGTAATTGTGAGACTGAGGTGTTATTGTGAGTATGGTTAGTTCATAATATTTGCTGAAACCCGAATGCTGGCTTTGCATGTTTACAACAACAAGAGCAAACAGAGTTTGTAAAAGTTTTTCTTTATCACTTTCAGTTTGTCAACTGAATTGCTTGAGGACAAGCAAAGGTTTAAGCTTGGGGGAGTTGATACGTCTCCAACGTATCTACTTTTCCAAACACTTTTGCCCTTGTTTTGGACTCTAACTTGCATGATTTGAATGAAACTAACCCGGACTGACGCTGTTTTCAGCAGAACTGCCATGATGTTGTTTTATGTGTAGAAAACAAAAGTTCTCGGAATGACCTGAAAATCCACGGAGGCACTTTTTGGAAAATATAAAAAATACTGGTGAAAGAATCAAGACTAGGGGGCCCACACCCTGTCCACGAGGGTGGGGGGCGCGGTCTGATACTTCCTGGTGTAGTGCGCCAACCGGGATGGAGAGGATGGCCCAATCCTACTTCCAGGAGATTTTCACAAAGGACCCGACTCTTGACCCTACTAAGGTTCTTGACTGCATTAATCGTATGGTCACAGAGGAGATGAATGAGGCCTTGTGTCAGGCGTATACATATGAGGACATCTCAAATGCTCAGTTTCAGATCGGGCCACTGAAGGACCCGGGGTGTGATGGTTTGTCGGCTAGGTTCTACCAGTGAAACTGGGAGTTCTCAATGGCGAAATTATTGCGGCGATGAAGGATTTCTTTGTGACAGGTATTATGCCAGAAGGCACTAATGATACGGCCATTGTGTTGATTCCCAAAGTATCCCATCCTAAGGAGCCATTGTGTTGATTCGCAAAGTATCCCATCCTAAGGAGCTGAAGGATTTTCGACCAATAAGCTTATGCAACGTGGTTTATAAAATAATCTCCAAATGCATGGTGAATATCCAATGAATATTTCATCGCCGTTGTTGCGGAAGCCACCGCTGATGCAGCGGTCCTTGGAGTGGCTCCCAAAGCATTTTGCGGTCATGACCAGGCGGCCCATGGTGATGCCGAAGTCGTCTTTGCTGTTGTTGCTGACGCTTTTTTCATAGCCACCACAGACAGACCGGTTGCCTGGAAAGTTCCCCATGCCTACCAAGCCCACGAAGAGGTTCATCATGTCAAGCGCGCCACCAAGTGCAGCAGGCATGGTCCTGGCGGCCGGCACAAAGCAGAGTAGGAAGAGGGTGGTGGCAGTGCGAGAGTACTTGTTGTCCATGGGTCTACATTCTACCCTCTTGAGCATTTGTCATGCTCATGAGATGTGCTACTACAGCTGAACTTGTGTTGATGTGGAGCTTGAGGTTTAAATAGGCGGTCGAGGAGTATGTATGACACGGATGGAGGGTGTAAATATGGCATGTGCAGTGCTGCAGTGAATGTCTATTACGAAGTTGGGATGAGTAGATTTTCTAGGAGTGAAGGTAGACGTAGGTTCTTTAAAAAGAAAATTATGTTTTCTATGTTGTTAAAAAATATAATTCTTTCTCAACAAACAAAGCTCTTTTTTTTTTTGCAAATACTGCGTATTTGATTCCATCCATAAATCAAAAATTTCCTCCTATGCTCCGAGATTTAGTATTGATAAGAGCATTAGATTTGCAAATATTAATCAATCAATCATACCCTGCAACCTTGGAAATACTTTAGTATTTTGGCTTCCTTATTGCTTGTATTGTCAAATTGCCGATTATACCAAGGAAGATGTAATCGGGTCGCTCGTATTTCAAGGCTCAAAGCACATCTTTAATAATTGAAATAGGCGCAATGCCCAAGATTTTGGTGCTGGTTTGTATGGTCATACGCAAGCCCGAGCATATGGAAATATGCTACACTTGTGGAAAATTCTTAGGGGATTGCATTTTACGGAAATAATCTC
>NC_041389.1:646443283-646446680 GCF_002162155.2 Triticum dicoccoides
CCCAATGATTTCCACCAACAATTTGACAGGTAACCCTGTAATGGCAATCTTGCTTTCTAATATTTTGATCTTGCATGTAGGTCATATTGTCGGAGGTTTAGACCTACTCTTCGACCCATTTTGCGTATGGGTAATTAGATGTTCATGAATATCATTTAAGTCAAGAAACTAAAAAAAAACTTATTATATAAAGAAACTAGCAAATAAAAATAATAAAATCTTTGTTGCCAAATGAAGAAGACATGAGGCAGCTATAGGATGGAACTAACTTCATTACCTTTTTTTTCTTACACATAATATTTGAATATTTTGACAACATATTTATCAATATATTTAAACACCACAAGCACGGCTTCAAAAGACACTTGATATGAGTTTCACATGCACAATTACACGACTCCATGCTGACCATACTTTATGGTTGATCAAATCACATACTACTATATATGATCTGGAAAAGCTTCATGGTCGATCAAATCATAGCGTTTGAAACGGCTAACTATAGAGTTCATCTGAGATGGGAGGGGCATGTGGGGAGGGTGTAAGTGAGGCGAGGGCTGTAGTGAATGTTTCTGTTGAGGAATCAAGAGTAGTTAATTTCGTATGAGTGGAGGTACAGGAGGTAGATAAAATTTGTTGCTCGAGTTTACTCTACTTCTTGTTTACCTAGCAAATGAAGAATGTGCTTCTAAATCTGGCACTAATCATCATCCAATTTTACAGAAATGTAGTATCCAGCCATATTTACATGTGTATTTTTAGTTATTTTCTGGAACTCCACAATATGATTTTCGAATTGTTTCAAAAAGCGCCAGGAGCATGAAATCCACACTCAGTGCATGTATATAGTTTGCGGAATTTCGCTACCAGAACCGGTCAGCCTTTTTGTTGATGTTTTTCTGTAGGTTGCCTTTTTGTTATGAGGCTACCAACTGCTATAATCGGATATGTGCATGTTTCCCACACTCAAGACGAGTCGTCAACTTATCTTTATCTTCTGATAAGTGGATTTTAAACCTGATGACGTGGCAGTTCTACCTGTCTCGGTACCATTCGGTATGAACGATGAGCTATATAAAAAATAATGAAAAACAAACATGTGTCTGATGGTGGGTGTTGTTGCCATCCAGGAAGTGGCAGTATGAAATTGGAAAGAGACACCACGGGCTCCTGTGGCGCTGCCAATCAGTCTGATTGTCCCTACACCGCCCCCAACCCTGCCGAGCTGGCTCATGACGCCAGTGAAGACACCTGCATCGTTGTTGACGAAGCTCCCACTGTAACAGCTGCCGAGTGGCTCCGTGACGCCCCATAGGTCCCCCATGCCTCCCATGCCCACGAAGAGGTTCTTCGCGACCACTGCGTTCGCTCATCGTGTGCACCGCGGCGGTATGTAGTGGCCGGAGGCGAGGCCTCCACCGCAACCCCAACAGGTCAGATAGGTCATATCCGCCGCCATGGCATGCGCCACCATTGTGAAGCAAAACAGGGGGCAGAAGGTGACACTGCCAGTGCCAAAGCGCTTCATGGCCATGTGGGGCTCTAGGTTCTACCTCTCTCGTGTTATTGTGCACGCGAGAAGACGCTGCTGCGGATGCACTTGTGGTTTTTAAATAGGCGGCGGAGGGGTACGTGGGTGGGGTGTAAATGAGGCAAGCGTGAGTGTTGTAGTGAATCTTTTTTGCTTCTGAACCTGGAGGAGTAAATTTGATAGAAATGGAGGTCGCAGAGGTAGGCAAAATTTTGTCCTTGACTTTACCGTGCTTCTTTCTTCCTATCAAATGAAGATGGGGCCTCTAAATTCTAGACCCAAACATGTCAAAGCTCAGCTTTCAAAAAGGCACATATATACATGCTGGTCACTCACGAGCAGATATGCACGGAAGAGAGAAAAATTGGGGAAAATTGAGCAAGGTTTCTTCCCCTCAAGTATATACTTAAACATGATCCTATTAGCAACCCCAACACGCCGACCCAAACGGACGGCGATTTTCTCTTCTTTTGGCCGTTTGGGTCGGCCGTCCACTCGATGTCCGCACTTTTTAAAATTTGAGTCGGCAGTGCATCCAGCGCGTCAACCCATATTTGCTGGCGTGGCCGGCTGGCCGCCGTTTTTTAACAAATATGCTCATATTTTGCATAGTTTCACAAGCAAGCAAAAATAGCATAGTTACACAACCAAATAAATTTGGCATAATTTTATGAGCCGAATAAAAATTAAATTGTCTCAAGTACATTTCAAAAAGATACATCTATTGGTTCCGAACATGAGCCTACACATATGCTCAACCAAATCATTTTGCAGTTGGATGTGAATTTTCCTATCACGCATTTCATGATGAAATTGGATGAACTGTGCAAACATTACCGCTCCGCACAACGTTCTCACCCAGAAACTGAACCCTTGATCATAGATACGTTTCGGATGCTCATCCTCTATGACCATATTGTGAATGATCACAAGCAGTCATCACCTCCCACAGGTTCTTGGTGCTCCAAGTTCTAGCAGGATACTAAACGATGCCCCATCGAGATTGCAGAACACCAAAGGCATGGTCGACGTACTTCCTAGCACTCTCTTGCCAAGCAGAAGGGCGGTTCTTCCACTCCCAGTGCATGCAGTCTATGCTGCCAAGCATCCCTGGGAAGCCCCTGCTAGCATTCATCGCCAACAAGCGGGTTGTATCTTGAGCAGTTGGCTCTCTCAAGTACTCAGGGCCAAACACAGCAATCACAGCATTGCAGAACTTGTACATGGAGTCTAGGCATGTAGACTTGCTCATACAGACATACTCATCAATGAGATCATCGGGCACTCCGTATGCAAGTATCTAGATGGCTACAGTGCATTTCTGATAAGATGAGAAGCCAATCTTTGCAAGGGCATCCTCTTTGCACTTGAAATAATTATCCTATCCGACCACCCGTCTCTAATACGATTGAAAATATGGCTAGCAATACGGAAATGGCGCCGAAATTACTGATGTTTGAACAATGTGTTGGTCGTGTCAAAGTAGTCCTTCCAAAGAAGGAAATGACCGCTCTCTCGGTTGCAATTCAACGCCCGAAGGTTCCCCGGGATCGAGCCCCGGAACAACGGCCGCTACCTATTAAGTTGATCATGGACCAACACGAAAACCAACATCTCCTCCTTACCATCGGACAAGGAATCATCGGAGCCGCACAGGAAATTGTGGAAAAAGAACTCGTCGGCCGAGTCCATTTTGTACCTTGGCAAACTGTCGAACAGCTTGCGGGCGTTGACGAAGAAGCTGGTCGGCGAAGAGACCCGCGCCTCCCTTGGACCAGGTGGCTGGCCTGGCTGTGTTTGACGAGCGTGCCGGCATCAGGACAGCTGGCGGTGCCGGGCGAAGGAGGTGGCCGGGGCGGGAAGGCA
>NC_041389.1:646446924-646476861 GCF_002162155.2 Triticum dicoccoides
GAGGTTGTGGTGGCGGTGACGTGGGAAGTGGCGGTGTTGGGGGAAGGTGTGCCGGCACGGGATGCTGGCAGAGGCACCGGAAATGGGCGGCGGAATGGGCAGGGGCGGGGGGTGATGGAGTCATGTACCTAGGGTAGGGTCATAGAGCTGATCTAAATACCCTACCCAAGGACACCCTTAGAAGAGATCACCTTCCAGTCGACTTACGAGGACTCCACTCGACTGACTTGAAGACTCGACCATGAAGACTCACTCGACCACCAGAAGGTCAAGTGGCACTCTGTATTACAACGGTTTGTAATTAAGTAGACTTTATGGTAGTTAAGACACTTTATGTGGGGCGTTACCAGTAACGCCCCAGACTTAATGTACTTTAAACCCTGCATTACTGAGGGCCGGAGGGGTCTGGCAGGCACTATATAAGCCACCCCCCACCTCAGTGTGAGGGGTTCGCACTCCTGTAATTCATATACACATAATCCACTCGACCGCCTCCGGGCTCCGAGACGTAGGGCTTTTACTTCTTCCGAGAAGGGCCTGAACTCGTACATCTCTTGTGTTTACAACCTCTCCATAGCTAGGACCTTGCCTCTTCATACCTACCCCCCACTCTACTGTCAGACTTAGAACCACGACAGTTGGCGCCCACCGTGGGGCCGGTGTTTTAGCGATTTTTGGAGAAGTTGCGATTCTTCCGATTACTTTCATCATGGTTGCTGGTGGAGTTTTGGTCGAGGGTTGCGAGATCCGTCTCGGCGCTCTCACCTTCGTCGCCGACGACTCCGCCTGGCTCCAGGACGCTCCACTCGACGTTGATGCGCTCCCCGTCCGCGGTGCGACGCATTTTCGCGCATGTGTCCGCGGCGTTCTGCTGCGGCAACCGTCGACTCCATATCGGTCGACTCCCGTATTGATCACCCTCCCGGTCTCCCGCCAGCGCAAGCGCTCTGGTCGGTCGAGACTCCAGCGGTGGGTGAGGCACGCGGTGGCACGCCAGACGGCCACCACCCAAGTTGTGGCAATCGAGCCCGACGAATCTCTCTACGGCCTGTTCGACCTGTCGACTGGCTCCGTAGGGACTGCATCCGAGTATGATAGCAGTGATCCAGCGGCGGAGGTCTTGATGGTTAATGGACCTCGCAGCCCTCCCGGTTTCCCTCGTGAGGACGGGGTAGACGGTGGAGGCGACCCCGCTCAAGTTCATGAAGAGTACCAGCCCTAGCCACTTGGTTCCCTGCAAAGGGAAGAACTTCGCCGCAGGAACATGGATGCCCTGCATACTCCCATCGCGGGAGAAACCCCCGAGGCTCGCACCTTGGAGGAGGCACGTTTGGCCAACTTGGCTGAATGCGCTCGTCTGGAGAACCTTCAGCGAGCACTCGACGAGCGCGCGCGGCAACGAGTTCCAGACGCCAATCGACGTCAACTCTTCCCGCCGACTCAGGTATATCGAACCCCGATTCAGAATTTAGCAGCTGCAACCCGTATAGCAGAGTCCATCCAGCCCTCTCAGTCGGAAGATGGCAGAGGCTTGATGCAGATCAGAGATTTGCTCTGGGCAGCAGGAGATCAGAATTCAGCCGTGTCGCAGTCACGCAACAGAATTCACAGTCGATCCGTCGCTGCGAATACGGTTCAGTCGGCTCACAGTCCCAGATCGCCTCCGCGGCGTGAAGGGCGCGAGAATCGGCGAGACCAGTACGGTGACCGACATGATCGTGATGATAGGCGTCAAGTTCCCACTCCCCCCCCCCCCGAGGGGTGGGTCTTACGCTCCTCGGCAGCAGGATGACAGACGTCAACTCAGTGTAGGGCGAAGAGCTCCGGTCGACCCCCGGGAACCGGGCTTTGACGCGCGATCCATCATCGTGCAAGGCATGGTCGACCGAAACAGGGCCCATCGGGGCGGACCCGACAGGGATGCGCCCACAAGCAGTCGAGTGCATGTTTCTGGTCCAGAATGTTTCAGCAGGGCTATCAGAGCCGCGGTAATTCCCCCCAATTTCAGGTTGGCAACAGGAGTAAGCAAGTTCATTGGGGAGTCTAAGCCTGAAACTTGGCTTGAGGACTACCTAGTGGCGGTTCAGATTGGTGGTGGGAATGACGAGGTGGCCATGAAGCACTTGCCCCTCATGTTGGAAGGTTCTGCCAGAGCATGGTTGAATCAGTTACCTCCTAGCAGCATTTACACTTTGGAAGATCTGTCCCGAGTGTTCGTCAGAACATTTGAAGGAACTTGCAAGCGACCAACTGGATTGACAGAGCTGCAAGTCTGTGTGCAGAAGACGAATGAAACTCTCAGAGAGTTTATTCAGAGATGGATCACTTTGCATCATACCGTGGAGAATGTGTCTGATCATCAGGCAGTCTGCGCCTTCAAGGATGGTGTCAAGAACAGAGAATTGAGTTTGAAGTTTGGTCGAACCGGAGACATGACCCTCAGTCGGATGATGGAGATTGCTACCAAGTACGCCAACGGCGAAGAGGAAGACCGACTCCGAAGCGGCAAGTTCAAGCCGAGTCAGTCGGAGAAGGGAAACACCAGTCGGAAGCAGAAACGGAAGGCTGAACCAGCAGCTCCTGGAGAGGCTCTGGCCATGACTTAGGGAAAGTTCAAAGGGAAACCCAAAGGATCCTGGAACCCTAAGAAGGTGAAGGATAAAGAAGGAAACGACGTGATGGATATGCTGTGTCACGTCCACACGAAGAAAGATGAAGAGGGCAACATCATTTACCCGAAGCATACCACTCGCCAGTGTCGACTCCTGATCCAGCAGTTCCAAGGAAAACAGTCCAAGGACAAGGAAAAGGAGTCGGACAAGGCTGAAGACAAGGAGGACAGTGAGGGAGGATACCCGCATGTCAACTCCACTCTGATGATCTTCGCAGATGTGGAAAGCAAGAGCCGACTGAAGGTCATTAATCGTGAGGTGAACATGGTTGCCCCAGCGAAACCAAGTTATCTGAGATGGTCCCAAACACCCATCACATTCGACCAGTATGATCACCCGACTCATATTGCCACCCCTGGGAGGCAAGCTTTGGTGGTCGACCCAGTTGTCGAAGGCACTCGACTGACGAAAGTGCTAATGGACGGTGGTAGCGGACTGAACTTATTGTATGCAGACACACTGAAGGGAATGGGCATTCCGATGTCCCGACTGAGCACCAGTAACATGAGCTTTCATGGAGTTATACCAGGAAAGAAAGCCGAGTCACTCGGCCAAATAGCTCTGGACGTGGTGTTTGGTGATTCAAAACATTTTCGCAAAGAGAAGTTGACGTTTGAGGTCGTGGATTTTCAGAGCGCGTACCACGCCATTTTGGGGAGACCAGCTTACGCACGGTTCATGGCTCGACCATGTTACGTGTACCTCAAACTGAAGATGCCCGGTCCCAAAGGAGTGATCATTGTCACCGGTGATCGGAAAAAGGCAGAAGAGTGTTTTTAGAAGGGCTCAAAGATTGCCGATTCCCAGGTGACAGCGGTCGAGTTTGAAGAATATAAGCAAAATGCAGATCCGAGTGATTTGCTGCGATCCAAGAAGCCCGCCACAGAATCTGCATTTCAGTCGTCCGGTGAGACGAAGCCTGTCCACATTCACCCGACCGACCCCAATGCAGCCCCGACCCACATCTCCACAACACTCGACCTGAAATAGGAAGAAGCGCTCATCCAGTTCCTCCGTGAGAACTGGGACATTTTTGCATGGAAGCCAGCTGACATGCCAGGTGTTCCCAGGGGACTGGCTGAGCATCGTCTTAGAGTCGACTCATCAGCTAAACCAGTTAAAGAGCATCCTCGGCGGTCCGCCGTCCAGAAGAGAAAGGCTATTGGTGAGGAAGTGGCTCGACTGTTGGCGGCAGGATTTATCCGAGAGATATACCACTCCGAGTGGCTCGCTAATGTCGTCATGGTTCCTAAGAAGGACAAATCACTCCGAATGTGCATTGATTTCAAGCACATCAATCGGGCCTGCCCGAAAGATCATTTTCCTCTCCCTCACATTGATCAAATTGTTGACTCGACCGCGGGATGCGAGAGATTGTCTTTTCTAGACGCCTATTCCGGGTACCATCAGATCCGTCTGTACGGACCCGATGAGATAAAAACAGCTTTCATCACTCCATTCGGGTGCTTCTGCTATATCACCATGCCATTCGGCCTCAAGAATGCCGGAGCCACATTTATGCGAATGATTCAGAAGTGTTTGCTCACTCAAATCAGTCGGAATGTGGAAGCGTATATGGATGATATTGTGGTCAAGTCACGAAAAGGTTCCGACCTGCTCACTGACCTCGCCGAAACATTTGCCAACCTCAGAAGGTATGATATCAAGCTCAATCCATCAAAGTGCACATTCGGAGTTCCTGGTGGCAAGTTACTCGGTTTTCTCGTTTCCGAACGAGGGATCGACGCTAATCTAGAGAAGATCGGCACTATTCTCCGAATGAAACGCCCTGTGCGAGTGCACGATGTCCAGAAGCTTACTGGATGCTTGGCCGCATTAAGTCGACTCATCTCACGACTCGGTGAAAAGGCATTGCCTCTTTACCGACTGATGAAGAAGGCAGACAAGTTCGAGTGGACTCCAGAAGCTGAAGCAGCGTTTGCCGAGCTAAAAGCTCTGCTCTCCACCCAGCCGGTGCTTGCTACTCCAATCAGTAAAGAGCCTCTGTTGCTTTATATCGCAGCCACACGACAAGTCGTCAGTACAGTACTTACGGTCGAGCGGGAAGAAGAAGGGAAAGTCTTCAAAGTTCAGCGCCCAGTGTACTATCTGTCTGAAGTTTTAACTCCATCCTAGCAGAGATACCCTCATTATCAGAAGCTTGTGTATGGGATATACATGACCACAAAGAAGGTTGCTCACTATTTCTCTGATCATTCCATCACAGTCATCAGCGACGCTCCACTTTCAGAGATTCTGCATAACAGAGATGCAACTGGTCGAGTGGCGAAATGGGCGATTGAACTTCTTCCCCTTGATATCAAGTTTGAGGCAAAGAAAGCCATTAAGTCCCAGGCAATGGCAGATTTCCTCGCCGAGTGGATTGAACAACAACAGCCGACTGAAGTTCACTCGAAGCATTGGACCATATTCTTTGATGGCTCTAAGATGCTGAATGGTTCCGGTGCTGGGGTGGTCTTGGTTTCCCCCAGAGGAGATAAGCTCAGATATGTGCTCTAGATTCACTTTGATTCCTCCAACAACGAGGCAGAGTACGAGGCCTTTCTATATGGGTTGCGCATGGCCATTTCACTCGGCGTCCGTCGCCTTATGGTTTATGGCGACTCGGATTTAGTGGTTAACCAAGTGATGAAGGAGTGGGACGTGAGAAGCCCAGCCATGACTGGATACTGCAATGCAGTGAGGAAGCTGGAAAAGAAGTTTGAGGGGTTAGAGCTCCATCACATACCCCGACTGAAAAATCAAGCAGCTGATGATCTAGCAAAAATAGTTTCCAAGAGAGAAGCCATTCCGAGTGGTGTGTTCTTAGAGCATATCCATACTCCATCAGTCAAAGAAGATCCTTTCACCAAAGAAGCTCCACAGCCCAAGAGTGCCACACACCCGACTGAGGTTGAGGTCCCAGCAGTGGTCGACTTGGTCATGGAGGTCTTAGTGGTCATTCCCGACTGGACAGTTCCATATATCGCGTATATCCTGAGAAAAGAGCTCCCGGATGATGAGGAAGAGGCCCGACAGATCGTCCGTCGATCCAAAGCCTTTACCGTAATCAAAGGACAGTTGTACAGAGAGAGCGCGATCGGAGTTGGTCAGAAGTGCATAACGCCAGAAGAAGGTCGAATCATCCTTGATGATATCCACTCAGGGACCTGTGGTCATCATGCGTCCTCTCGGACCATCATGGCCAAAGCATACCGAGCCGGATTTTACTGGCCAAAGGCGAACGAGATGGCAAAGGAAATAGTGGACAAGTGCGAAGGATGTCAGTTCTACTCGAATATGTCACACAAGCCTGCATCAGCTCTGAAGACCATTCCACTCGTCTGGCCCTTCGCGGTATGGGGATTGGATATGGTTGGCCCCTTGAGAACAGGTCGAAGCGGTTTTACTCATGTACTGGTAGCAGTCGATAAGTTCACCAAGTGGATTGAGGCAAAACCCATCAAGAACCTCGACGCCGGTACTGCAGTTAGCTTCATCAGGGAACTGATATTCAGATATGGAGTCCCGCACAGCATCATTACAGATAATGGGTCGAACTTTGACTCAGAGGAATTCAGGGATTTCTCAAACTCTCAAGGCACACGAGTCGACTACGCTTTAGTCGCCCATCCGCAGTCGAATGGACAAGCAGAGCGAGCCAATGGCCTGATCCTCAAAGGGTTGAAACCCCGACTGATGCTGATCTCAAACATGCGGCTGGAGCATGGG
Organism: Triticum dicoccoides; assembly: GCF_002162155.2. NCBI lineage: Eukaryota > Viridiplantae > Streptophyta > Magnoliopsida > Poales > Poaceae > Triticum > Triticum dicoccoides. The sequence goes on from NC_041389.1 coordinate 646,453,329, forward strand.
TCGACGAACTTCCCTCGGTGCTTTGGGGACTGCGGACCACACCTAATCGGTCAACTGGAAGAACGCCATTCTTCTTGGTCTACGGAGCTGAAGCAGTCTTGCCGAGTGATCTTTTCCACAATGCTCCTCGAGTTGAACTTTACAACGAAGAAGAAGCTGAACAAGCGCGGCGGGACGCAGTCGACCTTTTAGAGGAAGAAAGGGAGATGGCTCTGATCCGATCGACCATCTACCAACAAGACTTGCGTCGCTTCCATGCCAGAAACGTGAAGAGTCGAGCCTTCCAGGAGGGGGATTTAGTTCTCCGAGTGGATCAACAGAAACAACACAAGCTTGCTCCTTCTTGGGAAGGACCCTTCATCGTCACCAAGGTCCTCCACAATGGGGCGTACCGTCTCTACAACGTCGAACACAATATCGACGGGCCCCGAGCTTGGAACGCGGAACTACTCCGCCCATTTTACACTTAAGTTTACCACTCGGATGAGTTGTAATAAAAGTACTTCTGTAGTCCATGTTTTGCAAGATAATAGTGTCATATTTTCCCCAATGATTTTTGCCACTTTGATTTTGTTCAGTAAAAATTTCTCCTCAGTGGGTGACTTAGCTGTGAATTCGTTTTGCCTAAGTTTGTAAAAATCCTTCCCGAGTGATGAGCCAGCCTCTCACTCAGGGGCTTAGCTGCGAATCCGTTTTGCCTAAGATTCAATAAAATCCTACCGAGTGGTAAGCCAGACTTCCACTCGGAGGTTTAGCTGCAGCCCAGTGCTCGCCTAAGTTTGAATGAAATCCTACCGAGTGGTAAGCCAGACTTCGACTCGGGGGCTTAGCTGCAGCCCAGTGCTCGCCTAAGTTTGAATGAAATCCTACCGAGTGGTAAGCCAGACTTACATTCGGGGGCTTAGCTGCAGCCCATTTCTCGCCTAAGTTTGAACAAAATCCTACCGAGTGATAAGCTAGACTTTCACTCGGGGGCTTAGCTGCAGTCCAAGCACTCGCCTAAGTACAAGTACAATGTGCGCTCGCAAGGAGGATGAGGCGCAGGTCGACTGCGACCCTCTCCTCTGAGCTACGCCACAAATACAACATGCACTAGCAAGGAGGACGAGGTGCAGGTCGACTGCGACCCTCTCCTCTGAGCTACGCCACAAATACAATGTGCGCTCGCAAGGAGGACGAGGCGCAGGTCGACTGCGACCCTCTCCTATGAGCTACGCCACAAGTACAACGTGCTCTAGCAAGGAGGACGAGGTGCAGGTCGACTGCGCCCCTCTCCTCTGAGCTACGCCACAAATACAATGTGCACTCGCAAGGAGGACGAGGCGCAGGTCGACTGCGACCCTCTCCTCTGAGCTACGCCACAAGTACAATGTGCGGTCGTAAGGAGGACGAGGTGCAGGTCGACTGCGACCCTTTCCTCTGAGCTACGCCACAAGCACAACATGAAAATCCTACCGAGTGAAGAGCAAACCTCTCGCTCGGGGGCTTAGCTGCAGCCCAGTGCTCGCCTAAGGTATAAAAATCCTACCGAGTGAAGAGCAAACCTCTCACTCGGGGGCTTAGCTACAGCCCAGTGCTCACCTAAGGTATAAAATTCCTACCGAGTGAAGAGCAAACCTCCCGCTCGGAGGCTTAGCTGCAGCCCAGTGCTCGCCTAAGGTATAAAAGTCCTACCGAGTGAAGAGCAAACCTCTCCCTCGGGGGCTTAGCTGCAGCCCAATGCTCGCCTAAGGTATAAAAATCCTACCGAGTGAAGAGCAGACCTCTCACTCGGGGGCTTAGCTGCAGCCCAGTGCTCGCCTAAGGTATAAAAATCCTACCGAGTGCAGAGCAAACATCTCACTCGGGGGCTTAGCTGCAGCCCAGTGCTCGCCTAAGGTATAAAAATCCTACCGAGTGAAGAGCAAACCTCTCACTCGGGGGCTTAGCTGCGGCCCAGTGCTCGACTAAGTGGATTAAGAAATAAGTCGACTGCAGTGAGCATCTTGCTTTAAACCTGCAAAAGACATTTCGGGCCAAAAGCAAGCATATTCAAATATCAAATCCAAGTTCAGATCGATACCTAAAGGAACCGAAAGTGCTCAGGCGCTAAGCCTGTTAAGGTTTATCGGTTACAAACCACTCGGCATACCGAGGCAAATTTAAAGTGTCGAGTTCAAAGAAGTTTTTTACCCCTCCCGTGGAGGGCTGGAAGCTGCAACAAACTCATCAAGATCAATTCCGTCCGCGATCCGAGTGGCAGCAGCGATGAAGGTTTCCATGAAGGACCTGAAGTCGTGTTTCTTGGTGTTGGCCACCCGAAGAGCTGCCAGCTTGTCTTCTCGCGCGTCTTTGTAGTGGACTCGAGCCAGACACAGAGCAACATCTGCGCCGCACCTAGCAGAGGACTTTTTCCACTCCTGCACTCGACCAGGAACCGTGTTCAGTCGAGCCATCAGCGACTCGAGGTCATTCTGGAGCATCTCCCCGGGCCAGAGCGTTGTGTCAATGCGAGAAGTGGCGGCCTTCAGCCTTGCGAGATAGTCCACGACAGCTGCAACACGAGACTCAAGTCGGAACACATTCATGGAAACTTCATCGTTCACCGGAGAGTGGACGGGGTCAAGGTTTGGTTCCAGCCGACTAGTTTCCTCTTCAAAGTTTTGGCAAAATTCTGCAAGGACAATCACCGAGTCAAGGCGATGGTCGAATGGAAAGATCACTGCTGAAAATGATTGTCGAGTGTAAAGGATTACCTTCGAGCATGAGAAATAGCTTCTTGGCAAGTCCACTCAGAAAGGCCTCCAGATCATTCTTCTTCCTGGCCAATTGACTGGCCTTGTCACTCAGAGCAGCTTTGTCGTTCTTCAGTCGACTAACCTCATTGTTGGCAATCCCAAGAGCAGTTTTCAGATTAGTATTTTCTTCCTCGAGCCTGGTGACCGAAGCTAACTTCTCGTCAGCAAGTTTGGTCTTCTCAGCGAGTTCAAGATCTTTCTTCTTCTGGGCCTCCTTCACCTTGCCTATAAAGCAGATGAAGGTCAGATTTTGAAACGGATGAAGCAGATGAAGGACAAAAGCAATCGTCGAGCTCTCACCGAACATACCTTTGGTCTCCTCCTTCGCCTTCGTTAGATTCTCTTGGACCAGCTTCAGATCCAGCTTGAGCTGGATGTGCTTGTTCTCCAGCTCGGTGTAACGAGCAGCAAGGTCGCAGGATTTCTGCGAAGAACCAATCGACAAAATGTCAAGGATAACTCACTTCCGAGTGGATAAGAGAAAATCATGCGTTTCTAAGACTACAGCCGAATACAAACATTCGACCGTAGTCTCGGGGACTACACCCAGTGGGTGCACTCAGCATGCCCCCACTAGTTCCATTAAAGACAGAGTCGACCAGTCGACCCACAAAAAAAACACAAGACGTATTCTTCAGATTGTAATCGTCTGCAAGCAGTCGACCACAGTCTCGGGGACTACACCCAGTGGGTGCACTCAGCGTGCCCCCACCGGTTTGAGAAATCCATTCGACTCAGTCGAATGACAGGAAGACTTTACTTATAAAGCCTAAGGCTGGCTGCCAGCAGTCGACCTTAGCCTTGGGGACTACACCCAGCGGGTGCACTCAGTGTGCCCCTGCTAACACGTAGTTTCAATCGACACACCCACTGGGTGACTGCTATGGATTCTGAAAAGGAAGAATTTCAGATAGCATATCCTAACAGAACAGGCGGTGGTCGACTGACCTGAACATTGCTTTGAAGGGCGGAACTGGCGTCGTAAGCTGCCTGGCTTGCCTCCCGGATGGCCTTCACCTGCTCCATCATGACTCCCGCTTGGCGTATCGCTTCCTTTGCGGCACTGGCTTGGTCCTCTGGGACGTAGTGGGTCGTGAAGAGAGAAGGCTGTGCGGCACTCGACGAAGCGGGGTGAGCACTCGTCAGCGGCACCGCGAAGGTCACGGTGTGCCGAGTGGTGTCTTCCTTCCCCACGACCAGAGTCTCGGGTGCCGTCACATCCTGGACCACCCTGCCGGTAGATGCTTTCCTGCTCCTCCTGTGCTTCAGCGGCTCCTCGTCGTCGTCGTCATCGTCAGGAAGGGTGATAACATTGGATGAAGCTGCAAGAAAGGAATTGGAATTAGAGATCAAAAGTCAATCGACCGAAAAACGGAATTAAGAGAGTGTTACCAGGTTTTGAAGTCGCAGCATCCTCCATCTCGTGGTCATCGGCCCTGGCTGAGGTGTCGGAAGTAGCAGCACTACAATTCCAAAAAATCAGTCAGTTAACTCAAGTGTCAATCAAAGATGAAGCCCGCACAAAACAAGAAGACTCAAGCAGCATCTTTTACCCTGATATAGTGGGGATGGACACCTTCATCTTCGGCAGGACCTTGGTCGGCTTCGACGGTGCCACTCTGGACTGCTTCGGAGCCTTTTCAGTCGGCACCGGAGAGGTGGTCCGAGGGCGCTTGGTCGACTGCGCGACAGTCGCGACCCCCTTACCATGTTCCGTCGCAGGGTCATGGGCAAGCTTCGACCGCCTTTCCGAGCGCGGTGGTGCGACTTCCTCCTCCTCTTCTTCTTCTTCCTCCTCCTCCTCCTCATCATCATCATCATCATTGTTGTTGTCTTCAGCAGCATCCGAATCCCACTCCTCCTGGCTTTCGCCTCCACTCGCTTCTCCCTCCTCAGTCGGAGTCTGCGCCCCATTGGGCATCGAGTACAGTTCGGTGAGGACCTGACAGACGTCAAGACAAAGATCAATCGACCAAATTGCAGCGGAAACGGAGTAAGCATGGCAAGAATACAATCGAAGATAAAGTGGGCATACCTTGTCTGAAGTGCTGGAATGGTCGAGTGGAGGAATCCTCCGAGCTCCACGAGGGTTATCCTTGTTCCTAGTAACCGCGGCCATCCATCTTTCCAGAGTGGCATCGTCGACTGCTTCCGGGTTGATCCGAGTCTCATCTTCGGTCCCGCAGTACAGCCACATGCAATGGCCTCTGTACTGGAGAGGCTGGATGCGATGTCTAAGGAAAACCTCCAGGAGATCCATACCTGTCACTCCTTCACGAACCAACCGGACCACGCGCTCCATCAGCATCTTCACGTCAGCTTTCTCCTCCGGGAGCACCTTCAGAGAAGAGGGTTTGTTGGCTCGGTCCATGGTAAACGGAGGGAGGCCACTCGACTGCCCCGACGTCGACTCGTTCTTGCAGTAAAACCAAGTCGACTGCCAGCCTCTGACCGACTCAGGAAGGGTCATCGCTGGGAAAGTGCTCTTGTTCCTCATCTGGATCCCTAGACCTCCACACATCTGAATGACCTTGGTTTTATCGTCGTCTGGACTCGCCTTCTTCACGGTCTGAGAGCGACACGTGAATATATGCTTGAATAGGCCCCAGTGCGGTCGGCAACCAAGAAAGTTCTCGCACATGGATACAAAGGCAGCGAGATATGCGATGGAGTTTGGGTTGAAGTGGTGGAGTTGCGCTCCAAAGAAGTTCAAGAAACCACGGAAGAAAACACTCGGTGGCAAAGAAAATCCGCGGTCGACGTGGGTAGCCAGAAGCACGCACTCACCCTCTTCCGGTTGGGGCTGCCACTCGTTCCCCGGGAGCCTTGCTGCTCCGTGGGGGATCAGACCGTCGTTGGCCATGTCGAGGAGACCCTTCTCCGTAATGGTCGACCGGATCCAATCTTCCTGGACCCAGCCGTTCGGCAGACGAGATCTAGACGAAGACCCGCCGCGGCTGGTGGTTCTCCCCTTCGCCTTCCCCGTCGACGACGCCTTCTTCGCGCGTTCCAGCGCCGCCGTCTTCTCCTTCACCATGGCTGCCGGCGAGACGCGCGAGGAGCGATTGTGCGGAGGCGAGAGCGGGCGCGGTGGGCGGAGGCGAAGAGAGCAGAGAGAGAATGCAAAGATATTGTTCAAAAACCCTCGCCGGGCGCCTTTATAAGATCCCTTCCGAGTGGATGACAGGTGGGCCCGACCGATCCAATCACATCCCGAAACAGTCGCGCGGACGCGATACGTGGCGAAAAAGGCGGCGCGAGAATCGAGGCGTTTATGCCCTATCCCATCCGAACGCCGCGGTCCGCCCCGCTTCGCTCGCTTCCCCAAATTTCGTATCCCGCAGAATCCGCAAACGGCAGATCGGTCTGTCAGACGCGGGATTTCCGCGATCCGTCGCTCGGAAATTGTTAAGTTCAAAAGGTCACTCGACGAAAGAAAAGAATGGATCGAGTCGACTGAAGAAAAATTGCTAGTTATCAACAAAGAGATTATTGGTCCAAGACAATGCATGACCAGCATGCAAAAGCCAGTCGGAAACAACATCAACTCCTTCCTCACTCAAGCCTCAGTCCATTCGGGGGCTAATGATGGAGTCATGTACCTAGGGTAGGGTCATAGACCTGATCTAAATACCCTACCCAAGGACACCCTTAGAAGAGATCACCTTCCAGTCGACTTACGAGGACTCCACTCGACTGACTTGAAGGACTCAACCATGAAGACTCACTCGACCACCAGAAGGTCAAGTGGCACTCTGTATTACAACGGTCTGTAATTAAGTAGACTTTATGGTAGTTAAGACACTTTATGTGGGGCGTTACCAGTAACACCCCAGACTTAATGTACTTCAAACCCTGCATTACTGAGGGCCGGAGGGTTCTGGCAGGCACTATATAAGCCACCCCCACCTCAGTGTGAGGGGTTCGCACCCCTGTAATTCATATACACATAATCCACTCGACCGCCTCCGGGCTCCGAGATGTAGGGCTTTTACTTCTTCCGAGAAGGGCCTGAACTCGTACATCTCTTGTGTTTACAACCTCTCCATAGCTAGGACCTTGCCTCTTCATACCTACCCCCCACTCTACTGTCAGACTTAGAACCCCGACAGGGGGCGGCGAGGGTTTGTTGTCGATATGGGTGGAAGAGGATGGCCAATGTGCCACCGACTAGTGGGCCAGGGGGAGGAGTAGGCGCGCGTCGCAATCGTCCGCTTCGTATCCGCGCCGACGCAAGTCACGCTCAAAATTGGGCCGACAATGGGTCGGCAGGCAGAAGAAAAGCGGACGCGCGTCCGTTTTGGATCGACGCGTTGGGCCGACTTTTCTGTCCACACGGACCCAAACCGACGCGCGCAAACGAAATGGGTTGGCGTGTTGGAGTTGCTCTTAGGTACCATGGAACTGCGTCCCCCCAAAAAAGGTACCATGGAATTGCGGGTAATGTAAATTGTTCGATCAAGTAGTACAGTTTGAAGTGAACATGAGAGAAACCTAAAGTACAAATTAGGCAAATAAGTCGGAAGTAGTTGAGGGAAACCCTCCTTTTGAAGACCAGAGCTATGCCTAGGCGAGTAAAAGAAAAGAAAACTCAAGTGATCAAAGAGCGCTCCAGATCTAAATAAACTGCTTTGGCTCGGAATGCAAGCGGAATTACTCTTTAGTAATGTACATTTATCTTCTGGTGAGAAAACAATTTTATAAATGCACATGTATTAGTTTGAAAAAAAGTTAGTTCCACGAATCGTACTCGATTGGTAGTGCATTTTTCATGGTTCCAAGCTCCAAGCATTTGAAACAAAAAATATTGGGGATCAAGATTAGCCACCAAAAATGTCTCACTCGACGAGAGTTTACATGCGTCCACATGTAGACATCCATGGGCTAACCGGGTTGGTAGTTTTTCTGTAGGTTTTCCTTGTCAAACCAACCGTACTCATGGGAAGTTTGTTTCTTGGCAGAATGCTTAAATCATCTAAAGTTGGGAGGCAACGAGAATCATTCTTTTCCAGAAGCCATAATGTCAATGTCATATAAGCTACACACCACCTCTACCAATATCCTCTAGTGAACCAGGGGTTTTCTCACCAAAATTGAGGGCAACTAGAGTAAATAGCATAAAACTACTACTTTACAGGTTAGGGTTTCAAAAAACTACCGGTTTTTGATTTTTCTCAGATAACTACCAAGTGAGTGGTCGGCTGATTCAGAAAACCCTAAACATTCGTTGCTAGCGATTTAAACTGTTTTATGACAGGTCGGGCCCACCCCTAAACAATCCGTTTGTTTGACCATTTTGTTTGACCGTTACCTTACATGTGGGACCCACGTGTAAGTTGTCTCTTCTTTCTCTATCTTTTCTTCTCTCCTCTAGCTCTTTCTTCTTCCTCCCCACTGCCCGACTACCCCCACCCGCCGACGGCCACCTCACCATCCGCCGTGTGCTAAGACAAGGACAACGGCGAGAACGAAGGCCGTGCGGAGGAGCAGCTGCATCGCAGGAGCACGGTCCGCTGCCAACCATGTGCCATGGCCAGGAGCGCGCCCGCGACGCCAAGGAGCAAGGGCCGCCGCCAAACAGCGTGAAGGAGAATGGGCCGCAACCAGCCGCAGCAAGGAGCACGGGCCGACGCCAGTCGCGCCCTGTCCAGGGGCTCAGGCTGCCGCGCACAGGAGCACGAGCCACTGTGCGCCTTGGCCAAGAGCAGTGGCAACGGTTGGCAGGGAACTCTGCCACCCAGTCTGGCGCCCGCCTCACGCCGAGGAACGCGGCGGCCGAGCCGCCTCCTTTCGCCTTGCCGGCGACCTGGCCGTCGGCGAGCTGCCGGCGTCGTTTCTCTGGGCGAGTTATCCTCAAGGGACCGATTGCTTTTTCTAAAAACATCCAAGGACCCGATTGCTTTTTACTGAGAACTTACAGGGGTTGTCTGTAAATGTGTAAAAGAACAGATTTTTTATATTAGAATATGACAAAGGGACACTGACATGTGGACCCCACATGTAAGGTAACAGTCAAACAAATGGTTTTCTTACATGCGGGTCCCAACTGTCATAATCGCGATCAATTTTAAAGCACTCTATGATTAGGGTTTTTTGAAACAGCCGACCGCTCATTTGGTAGTTATCTAAGAAAAATTTAAAACCGGTAGTTTTATGAAACCCTAGCCTGTAAAGTAGTAGTTTATGCTATTTACTCCGGCAACTAGCTAGCCATGCAGTAAAGTGGACACTGGGCTAGCACACTAAACGTACTGCTCGGGTATTTTACCAAGTGATCTTACAATTATCGAACCCACCTGTGTGCTCAGATGCATGATTTATGGACATCTACACACTTCTATCTTCTCGTTGTAAAATAGATGCAGATTTAGAATAGAGATTGTGAATTCTAATATGGAGCAGCATCAGCATGACAAATAGACATGCAAGAACTATTGTTACACTTGGTGGTATGAAAGTTTGCTATAAATTAAGATATATGTGATAATCCACTAATTGAAGGCATCTTTATTAAACATCCGGCTGATGTGCTCTATAAAATGATCATCTTCCTGCAGCTATGGAAGCCACTAAGAAAGTCCAAGGAGGCCGCGTCCATGGAAATAATCTTCCATAGCTTCCGACTTCATGCCAAGAAGCTCACAGAGGTACCCCACAACGTTAGTGGATGATCGTCGAGGATCTTTAGCGTGTCAAGTCAAGTCGTGTCTTGTGTTGACCTGCGTGCTTTTGACCCCGCGTGGTTTGTATCGAACAGTGTTTTTATTTTCCTTGCCTTGTCGAACCTATTTTTTTTTGAAACGCGGTCCCTTAGGGCCCGATTCATTAAAAAAGGTAGAAGAGAGGTGCCCAGTTAATTAACGGAAAACCGGGCGAAAACCGTCAACATGCCCGCAAAAACAAGGCACACAGGGCGACCTGGCAACCCACACAAGAACGCACACACGCCATCGAAGAGAAAACCACGAACAAGCGTCGAGGCCTGCGTCGGTCGATGCCAAACAGTCCACCGCACACGCCGACGACCAGGCAGCTCCGACTCTGTCGACGAGCATTGTAGGGGGAAAGCGCTGGGCCTGCGTCGAGCCGGCACCGGAGCAGACCACCCGTCTCGTGTCATCGTCTCGTGTCGAACCTTTTTATCTTTTGTAAATTTGATGAATTTGCTACAATTGTTTGAGCAGACGTTTTGAAGATTTGCCAAAATAAACTTTTTATGGTAGGGGATTTGTTAGATGAGCAACTGTGATTTCCAAAAAAATATGTAGAGAGAAATGAGATAGGAAGAAAGTTTTAGACTTTTAGGACAAGGGGCCTGGTAGAGATGCTCCTAGATGATGCACAACTAAATTCACCTATGGATAATTATAATAGTGATATACCGTGTGTGTGAGCAATACTAGTGATTTCAATGTGTAGTAGTACTCTCTGCCATCGGTACACATAAATATGTCAAGGTTGACAGGATGTTGTTGTGAAACTAGTACATAACCTCTAGCCAGTGCGAGCTGCACCGGTCGAAATCTCGTCGGCCCTCACGCAAACACCGATCAACACTAGAACTCACAGCACATGAATACAACAAGTTGAAGTTAGCGAGAGGCGCATATGTCTCGTGCCTTGTAGTTTTGTTTGTTGCTTTCGTAAATTTCTGGCGCTTTAGAACTCACAACTACCGCTGCTTACAAGTGCACCCACAACCCAATGAGACCTACTCAGATTAGTACCTGAAGTTTGAAACTAGGTAGCTAGGATACTGAACACTACTACGGAGACTAGGAGGACACCGTTTAGTCCTCATGGCATGCAAGCCGACTCAATGCTAAACTTTCATATCGACTATTACGTCTGCATTACCCTGACGAAAAACTGACTAGCTCCCTAACTCCACTCATCAAAATAATAATAAAAATAATACTACATCTCTACGTACCAACGCCATTAGATCCAAAAACAAGCGTGGTCTCAACGATGCAGGAAAACCATTTTGGTCGGGCACATGGGAAGAGAGGCGTTGCTTTGTGTGTGCTTGAACGAGCCACACGAGGACGAGGGCGTTCATGCACATGTGTAAGTACGTCCCTCTGCTTGTCTGCAGGCTGCACCACGAGCCTACATAAACTTCTCCAACCAACAGCGTGTCATAGAGGTACAGGTGTGAGCGAGCTAGAGGTACCTGATAAACGCAATTATAGAAGGAGCTAAATAATTACCATGGCAAACAGTGCCAAGCTCGCGGTAATGTTCGGCATGGTTCTACTTTTCCTTCAGGTGTCGTGCGGCATTTCCGGGCGCCACGCCGCAGGGACGACGAAGTTCGAGCTTCGAAGCGGTGATGACGGTGAACGGCTTCCAGCAAGGAGAGGGGGGGCGGCGGCCCGGCGTCGTGGACGGCCAGTACCACAGCGACGAGGAGTACGTGGTGTCGCTGTCTTCGGAGTGGTACGCCGGCGGGGCCCGGTGCGGCAAGACCATCCGCATCGCCAACTCTGGCAATCTTCACATAAACGCCATGGTCGTCGACGAGTGCGCCGGCTGCGACAACGAGGTGGGCGCATCCATCCATATCTGGCGTAACTTCGGTCTTGACCCCAGCCTCGGCCAGGCGGACATCAAGTGGTCCGACCTTGACACGTCTACCTGAAGAAAACATGCCATTCGTACCATCGAGTGGTTCCGCTACGGCCGGTGACCAGATCGTTGTTGTTCCGGGTGAATCGAGTTATTAATTTGCTTTCAACTTTCAGCTTTGAAGTCGATCGGTATATGGGGGTATGCATGCTGTGTCAGCATCGTTACTATGCCCGGCCGTCTCCGAGGCAGAGGTAGCTGTAATGTGACAAACGTACATGCGTGCTGTATAGGGGTAATCTGCTTATTTTGTACTCCCTCCGTCCGGGTTTATTAGGCCTAAAGACAACTTTAACTGTACTCTCTCACATAGTAATTTGCTCACATAAATAAATCCTGACGGAGGTAGTAAGCGTTAATCGGTGCAAGTACATGCGTGTGTTTGGTCAGTTTATCATGATCACAGCTTGCTATCCCCTATGAGCAGTGCATACCTTTTTCTGTGTTGTGACTTGTGAGGGATAGCATACCTTGTACTGCTAAGAGTGTTTAGTGAACGCTCTTATATCTCTTCACACATGGAGTAATATATTTCAATATCCTTCCATAACAAGCATTCTAGCTTCATAAAAAAAAAATTGTGTTGGCTGAGTCTTCGAGTTGAGTCCCCGTGACAACATATTTTAACATTTAGGAAATAATCATCTTAGCCGAGTCCCCATGACAAATCTGTTATATTATTAAACAGGAGTCAAACCATCCGTCGTGTTTTTTTTTTTTGCCAAAGCATCATGTGCTTTCACATTGCTAAATTATCAAATACAACAAAACTTATGTATTTGCAGTTTTTATTATCATATATCCTAGCTTGTACAACGTGTATTACAGAACGCAAACGACAATCACCCCAGTAGGCTAAATCATGAGAACTGAGTGTAGCTCAGATGGTTAGGCTCCTTGTGTTGCAACCAACTCAACATGATTCAAGTCCTAGACTTGGCACTAGTGTTTGCATTTTTCTGGATTTATTTTCGACTTTTTGACGATGTTCGTTAGTGAAAGGAGACTTTCCATCAACTACGGGACGCATGTGGTTACTTCATCAATCTCAAGATGTGATGCTAGCTCAGAATCTCGGAGGTGCTCATAGGATAGGGCGTGCATGGTGTGTTCTTAAGGGTGAGTGTATGTGTGTACATGTTGGCATATATGGTTGTATTGTCTTCAAATAAAGTCAGCTAAATCATAGTAGGCTGGTTCGAGGGTCGACGTCGCATTCCATGACGCCGGGTCGTTCGACCAAGATCATGGGTCGGGGTCGAGACAGGATCGACGTGATTCGACAGTGGGGACGCAGCCTAATACAACACAAGGTGAACCCATTGGGGAACAAGGGACGCAGTGGGAAGAGAGGAAGGAGCTGTAGATGAAGGGGAAGAACATGTAACTCGTTGTCCATGTCGTAGGGCAATACATCACTCAAGTACCTAACTACTCCCTCCGTAAAGAAATACAAAGGGAGTACTAGCCTAGTTCAAGACACACACAATATCCGACGCTGGGCCGCCGAGAGTAATAGCGCTAGTGCCACTAGGGCCACTAACTTGGAAGTCACTTCGCACAACCTCTCCAACACCGTCGAGTAGGACCGTGAGGCCAATGAAGACGTCATTATCGTTGCTGAGGAAGCCACCGCTGATCAATGCAGCCTTCTTAAGAGTCTCTCCTAATGCTCTGTCTGATTCTGCCCAGCTGGTACGTGACAATGCTGATGACGTCGTCATGATTGTTGCGGAAGCCCCCTTCGTAGCCGCCATCGATAGCCGGAAGGCCCAGACGGTTCCCCACGCCTCCCATGCTCACGAAGAGGTTCTTCCAGTCCGTTCTGCCACAACACTTCTTGGCCGTGCATGAAGCAGAGCAGAAGGAGGGCCGGGAAACAAGAGTGGCACAACACTTCTTGGTCGTGGCCTTGCATTCTACTTGCTCTCGAGTTTGCATGCTAATGGGGATATGTTGTTGCTGCGGCACTTGTGGTGTTGTGGAGCTTGAGGTTTAAATAGACGGTGGAGGAGTACATAATGCGGAGCAACTACTATGGTGATTGTCTTTTCTGGAATCAATAAGAGTAAATTTCAAACCGTTCTTTTTTTCCCTAGTAATGAGGGATTGGGCAACCATTTCTTTATTGACAGGTTTTTTATGGGGATTTTTTTATTGCCAGTTTGTATGGTCACGCCCAAGGCCGATCATATATATCTGATATTTTGAGAGAGTGTTCCAAACAAACCGGCCTTTCTTTTTACTCTATCTACAGTTCTACTCCCTTCGTTCCATATTACTCGTCGCTGATTTAGTATAACTTTGTACTAAATCAGCGACGAGTAATATGGAACGGAGGGAGTACAAGAGATGGTCACCGACAGTACCATGAGCCTATGAAGTGCCAAGTTCATCAAGGCATTTCCCTCTTGAAAAAATATACTTGCAACTTGAGACTGTTAAGTACCATGTAATTGTGTTCCTGGATGAAAAATAAATACTATGAAATTGTGTATAACATAGGTTGCTGGATCGAATGACAGAGTTTGGTATGAACATCAGAGAAACCCAGGTTAAAATTAGGCAATTCAGTTCAGACTATTTTGAAACTCACACATCTCCCCAAATGACAACTAATTACTATTTAAATTACACAAATATTGTAGCACAATTCATCTTTTTTTAGGAAAGCAGCCTACTTTATTACTGATCAATCACATTGCTTATTCCCTCCGTTTTTATTTACTCCCCATATTAGGTTTGCCTGAACTCAAACTTTATATAATTTTAACAAGTTTGTAGAAAAATATATTAACATATACATCACCAAATATATATCATTGGATTCACCATTGCATATATTTTCACATCATATACAATTTTTCACTGTAAATGTTCATATTGTTTTCTACTAATTTGGTTAAAGTTTATTAAATTTGACTTCAGTCGAAATTAATATGCGAAGTAAATAAAAACAGAGGGAGTACATAGCAAGAGTACTAGACAATTTTTAGCTAAATTATGAGCATCTATATTACATTCTCTCCTCTCATGGCAGAACTTGACATCTCGCATGCCTGAAAGAATCACCTGCACTTCCTTTATTGTAGGACAATTCATCTTGACCTCAATATTTGGTAAAATAAAAACATCTTGAAGGCCTATATTTGGCCCAATGCTTTGTTAGAAAGAAAGAACCTTGACACACTAAGCCCAACACCTTGGCTATAGTTGGATAGTACTCCCTCCATTCCAAAATAAGTGACTCAAAACTTACTCAACTTTGTACTAACATTAGTACAAAATTGAGTTATTTTTGAGTCACTTATTTTAGGACGGAGGGAGTAGTAGATTGAACAATACAACCTCAGTTTCAGCAACAAGCCGTGTGACTCCGACGGCACAGAAAAATAGCTTGGTCAGGAAGGATTCTGGGACACAACACGTCATGGCCAAGTAGTCGTTGATAGTAGGAGGGATTCTGGGACCCCTGCCTCCTTCGAATGCTCTAGTGCCCACCGATAGTTCTCCGGTCCGGTACATCCATCACCTCCTGCTCGTCTCACTCCATAGCCGTCCTCATCGTGGAAATGCCATCTGCGGCCTCCATGCCGACGCACACGCACCCCGGCTGCACCTCCACCGACCATATTGACGCGTTCTTCAACCTCTTTACCACTATGTCCTCATTTACGCCCAGGTCCGCTCCAGTTGTCGTATGTCTCTACCTGAAGGTCACTTTCGCTAGAGCAGTGGTGTCGCCATCTGTGGCTTTGGCTCTTGATGTGCATCACAGTGGTGTCATGGTCGTTACAAAAGTTCATGATGTGGATCGGCCCTGTGACCACTCGCCGGCAGCACCCATGCACGCCAAAGAGGGCAGGATAAGCTCTTGGTAGTTACAAACATGTACTCCTCAAAGTTAGTACAAAATGGCCATGATACCTACACAAAGAGTCATCTATTTTGAAACGGAGGAAGTACGTCAGACGGCCCTGACCCCTCATCATTGTGTAGGTATCATGGCTGTTGGAGAGGAACACAACACTGTCTCCTAGGTCGGTGCCGTTGAGCACCATGGCTGCTACCAATGTTGCATGATACGCACGGACATTTGCAGCGGTGTTTTTGTGGGCAGGGCAGCAGTGGATCGGGTGGTTGCACCGTATGCATAGGGCAACCCCACGCAGGAGGCTCTTGTTGTTAGTAGGGATGCAGAGCGATGCCCGATCCACCCCGCTTCCAAGTCAAAAAAAATCACGTTATAATTCTTCGAGGCAGATTTAGCTTAGTTTGAACTAACTTCATGTTTATGCAGGCATATGCGGGAAGTATAAAATGTATCTTTTAGGGTGCACCTGCCCATTAGGTATCTGAAAAAAGCATTTCGTTTAGTTGATTTTGTTTTCAGTCATTAGATGAGGTTCTCCTTCCTCTGGCGGCTCACAATTTAACCCCCTCCCCCCGCGGTCGTGCACACACGATCTATTTCTCCTCGTGCCTACCCCGCCTAACCTTCCTCTCCCTCCCCTGGGGGCACTTCCGTGCGCCGCCTCGGCGCCCCTCCCCCACAGTCTATGTACTCCAATTGTTGTTGGTTCCCGCTGCCGCGACCATCTCTCTAAACGCCCTGACTTGCAGTGCAGCAACTACGGCAACACCTGCACCCTTGACCCACATCATCAAATTTTAGACTGGCTCCCACCAGCTATCGCCGACTCCGGCTCATGCATGGGTCGGCCTCGCTGTGGCCGGCGCTCGTTGCTGTCACTAGTAACGCCTTCCCAGCTTCTGGCCTCACCATGGCCGACGCTCGGCACTTGCTCTCCCCACTTCGTCCTAGCATTTGGCTCGCGCGCAGCGGAAATCGATCGAAGCGAAGACAAATTTCAGGTACCTAATGTTTAGCAAATGTGGTATTTGTATTTGACAGGTAGTGTTTGGTTGTCCATGTGCGGTACTCCCTCCGTTTCTTTTTAGTATGCGTATGAAGTTTGGTCAAAGTCAAACTTTATCAACTTTGACTAAGTTTATAGGAAAAAATATCAAGATTCACAGTATGAAATTAATATTATTAGATGCATCATGAAATTGATTTTTGTATCATATAGCTTTAATATTGTAGATGTTGATATTATTTCCTACAAAGTTTGACTTTGACTAAATTTTAGATGTGGACAAAAAAAAAACGGACGGAGTACCTGAGATCCTCGGTCCAAATCTTTAATGCGCCCCTTTTCCTTACTACTTCTCCACCCCACATCTTGACAATCAGGACCCATGCATAGCAGTGATACAAGAGAGATTTATTTATGTAAGTGTACATTGAGAAGTGGGACCCACACACCGCCACGTCAGCAGGGTTGACAGCTACGGAAGGAATGAAACTGTATTTGCATGATCACTCACTGTATATTTCAACTTCACAAACCATAGTGGTCATGAGGCGCAAGCATCGTGTACTACTTGTGCATTTAACCCTAGTTGTCTATGAATAACAATGACAACCAACCACGCATCAAATGCGTTGGAACTAAATAAAAGAAGGAGATCGACCAGTCATGTGTGGGTGTCCATAATGATAACCGTCTGCGGTAGATATATAGGTCGGTCACGAATATACCTTCGAGCTCTCGGGCTTGTCAACCACAGTTATTTCGACGGTGATCGATAGCCGGACAATATTAGATGGCCCGGAGCTATGGTGTCACAACAATTGGTCGATGAGCTGTATGGGATCAAAAGGTACTGCCAGGAATTAGACTCGACGGTGTAGCTCCAACCAAGAAGGTCATTGATTGACCTGCCCGTGTGCCGGTGTGGTATACCTTTGCTGAATCTCCAGGCGTGGCAGCTCGCTGCCTGCATTTGCTGGTGATGAAGGGCTTATTGATTGTGCTGATGTTCGCAAGGGTTTGACCCCCTCGGCCACAGCAACTGGGAGAAACGGGTAACAGAATTGCTGAACTGTGACAGTGGAATGGTCGGTGGGATGGTTTTTTGCAGTGAGATGATGTGATTGAGGGCTACTACAATGTGTTATTGGTGACGGGCCTCTGTCCTAGCTCCTCAATTGTGTTGTTGGTGACGGCTTGTACTGCACTGAGCTATTCAGGATTGCTGCTATGTTTTCTGGGCCCACTATTGTAAAAAAAAGCTCATTGGTTTTCACGAGTTATTGAGTGTTGCGTGCATTACGCATTTTTATTTATCAGGCAGCTGTTGACACCAGATTTTAGCACGATCAAGAACTTATTTAGGATGGCTTCAAATGGAGAAGTGTTCTACATGAAAGAGTTCCGTATTGTTGATATGAACATCTTTGAAGTTTGGGCCATCGCCGTCCGGTTTCATCTCGAAGGCCGAAACTATGCTCAAAGTACTAAGATCTTATATTCAAAGTACAGTTTGGCCGATTAGGCCCCCAAGAAGACCTCAAACGGAAAAATGATTTACACGAATTGTCTTCGTCTCGTCGAAACGGTTGATTTTGATATAAGAAACGTCTCAATCGGCGTTCGTATGCAAAAGTTACAGCCAAAACCGCGTGGGTGCATCAGGATGGCCGGACACTCCGGGAATGACCATCCGGGTTTTGGATTTCTCCGAGTATGGCCGGACACTCCGGGGGTGTTTGTCCGGGTTTTGGATTTTTCTACCGCGGACTTCGGAAAACAGCCGAAAACTCCCTCAAGATGGCCTCTGATCAAAAAACATTCAACATGAAAGTTGTTCGTCTCGTCGAAACCGTCAAGATTGCTTTTGGGCTCGCTTCCATCCGTGATCGTTTACTACCTCAAACGTGGCCCGCAAGGTTCAGCCAGTTTAAACCGAACAATTTTGAAAAGTTCGGACAAAACCAATCCGAATTTGACTAGGGTTTTGGACGTGAATCCAAGCCTTTCCTTGCACGGGAAGTCCAGCCGCCTCTTATATACATAAGGGGTGACGGCCGATTGAAGAACACACAATCGATCAATTCATTTATCACTTTTTATCTTTTATCTTTTCTCCTCAACCCTAGTTCTTCTTCTTCCTCGTTTTTCGTTCGTTCTTCTCCATTGCAGGGCGGCGAACCTCGAGGCCCTAGGGGCGATCAGGTCGGCCTAGGGCAGCCCATAGCCGCCGCGCGCCCAGACGGGGTCCCTCCCGGGCGTGTGGGGTTTTGGGTCCTCAAAAGCACCCACCGGATTGCCTGCGTACCTCGCTTCCGGTCGGGTCTCCTTCAACATGAGATGTGGTGCATCACCCTCGGCGTTGGAGGTACACGGTGACGTGTTCGTGTGCGAACACACTTTTTGGTGACTCCGCTGGGGACGAAGCTTTGAACGGTATCCGGCCCGTTCTTGCTACGAAGAGATCGTCATCTAGGGTTTGCAATCTACAAAGGTAATATGAACACCCAATTCCCCTTTGTAGATGCAAATAATTCATATGTTGTTGCTAGATCATCTAATGAGCATAATGTATCGGCCAGCCCTAGCTTTACCAATCATGCATCTAATTATGTGCAAGGGCCGATGCAACAAAATCTCCATGATTCTACTTCATATAATTTTAGCAACATGCAACATATGTATCCCAACTCCCATGCATCGGCAACCCCACAAATTTATATGCCGATGAATAACATGATGAGTTCGGTTAATCAAGTTGAGACACCCTATGTAGGAACTTCCAATGGTATGCAACAAAGTGTTTCAAGTTTTTATTCATCGGCAAACAACTTGCAGTGCGTTAATCCGAACGTGTCGGTGGATAGGGAAATTGACCATGTTATTACTAGTTATTTGGCCAATTACCCTCAAACATCATATGCTACATGTAATGCTACTAATATTTTGGCACCATATGCAACTGTTGATTTCCATAATTCGGCTCCGCACCTTCATGGTCATGGCCGAATAAGTGAAACTTCTACAGGAGCACACATGTCTTCACCTACTACCGTTCATATCATGTCCCCCCTACACAATTACACAATTTTGGCAACATCTCATTGCCGAAAGAGTCTAAAAGCATCGGGGGGCAACCATATCCAGACTGGGTGGTTGAGAACAAGCTTACATTTTCTTGGGATTTGTGCAACTCCATTCGACATGAACTAATAGAAGGCGGGAAGTCTCATGATTTTGCTGCAGTAAAACCTAGAGTCACTAGTAGAAAAAGGGTCAAATGTGTGAAGCACAATAGTGCCGGTTTGAATTTCAGTCGGCACTAATGTGTACATTAGTGCCGGTTCGTGGCGGCGATCAATAGCACCGGTTCGTGGCGAACCTTTAGTACCGGTTCATGCCACGAACCGGTACTAAAGAGGCTGTGTCAGCCTGCGGTCAGGCTATGGCCCCACCATCACCATTTAGTGCCTGTTCGTACCACGAACCGGTACTAATGAGGTTATGGCAAGCTGTTTTTAGTCCCACCTCGCTCCCCTAACAAGCCTTTTACCACCTTAAATATGTTATTTCTCAAACTATCACAAGCACTTGGTCTTCATTGAACTCTATGTGTAGAATTTGTGGCCGCAATATGAGTCTTCATCGGTTTATAAATCGTTGATGACTCATATTGACAATTCAGATTATACACACAAAGATCATTGATGGTCAAAGTATTTTTGATGTTATAAGATCATATTGACAATTTAGACTGTAAAGAAATATAAGATCATGATCTAAATGCTCTTATATTTTTTGCGTTCAGTATGCACCAACTGCTAGGCGGGAGGAGCTGTTTAGTACCGGTTCGTGGCGAACCTTTAGCACCGGTTCGTGCCACGAACTGGTACTAATGAGGTTGTGTCAGGTAAGGCTGGGCCCCACGAGCACCTTTAGTACCGGTTCATGGATGAACCAGTACTACAATTTCTTAGTAAGCTGTTTTTTAGTCCCACCTCGCGAAGAGAGAGGGACTAGGAGCGGTTTATAAGCCCTGAGTGCAGAGACGATGAAGAAGAGGCTCAATGCTCACGTTGCTTAGCTTCAAGCCTTCAGGAATATGGTAGACTGCACGGAGCTATGCGCAGTGCAGTTTACACTATTCCGAAAGGCTTGAAGCAAATTAATGAGCATTGCACCTCTTTTTTATTTTTAATAACTTATTACAACTCCGGACTTCTTCTGTTATGGCAAAAACTAATTGCACGTCGGCATTTCTTTTTTTTAAACTTTGGTTATAACTCCAGACTTTGACCATCAAGTTTTGCAGAAAAGAAAAAATAGCAAAAAAAAACTATAGCTGAAAAGAAAAAAACTATATAAAATGACCGTAAAATTGAAAATCACTACAAAATAAACTCTGAAAATGTTAAATTTTGGCAAACTAGATGAAAAACTACTCACAAATAAATAGAAGAAAATAAATATAACAGAAAAGAAAAAACTATACAAAAAACTACGCAGAAATAAATAGAAGAAAATAAAGCAAAAAAGAAAGAAACTATTAAAAAAATTGGGGTGCTGCCCTCTGGGCCTGTTAGGCCACGGGCGTGCAATTACAGGCCTTAAAGGCCCAGCAGACTCACAGGGCAGCGCGCAGAGTTTAGGCCCACCAGCCTGCTATATAGAGGAGTTCAAAGAGGTAGCCGCGGCTGGGTTTATAAACCAGTGCGGCTGCCTTTCGCTCGGCGAGGTGGGACTAAACTTTGGGGTGGCAGCACGAGGCCTTTAGTACCGGGTCGTGGAACAAGCCGGCACTAAAGGGGGGCCTTTAGTACCGGTTTGTGCCACCACCCGGTACTAAAGGGGGTCGTCTCCCGCCGCTTGGCCTGGCCAAAACAGGCCTTTAGTACCGGTTGGTGGCTCCAACCGGTACTAAAGGGGGGGTCTATATATACAACACGTCCGAAAATTTCGTTTTCCCTCTCTGTTTGTTCCTCTGTTTCCGTCTCCGTCGCCGTCACCGCCGCCCTCGATCGTCTCCGTCGCCGCCCTCGTCCCCGTCGCCGCCCTCGTTCTCGTCGCCGCTGTCGTCTACGTCACCGCCCCGGGCCCGCCCCCGTCCCCGTCGCCGCCGTCGTCGCCGTCGCCTTGCCGTCGCCGTCGCCCCGCTGTGAGCTCTCCCCCTCTAACCCCTCTCCCTCGCCCCCGGCGGCCAGCATGGGCGCCGCCCCTCCCCGAGCACACACACACACACACAAGAGCATGATTGACACACACACACACATATGTATGAATTAGTTTAGATTATTTAGATTATTATTGTTTTAGTTATCAAAAAAAATATATGGAAATTAGTCTTTAATTAGTGTTTAATTACTATGGAAATTTTTTATGTTTAATTAGTATATAATTTAGATTATTATTATTAGTATATAATTAGTGTTTAATGTTTAGTAAATATAATGCTTAGTTGAACTAGTTGAATTAATATATAGAACTAGTTTATTTTTAGTAAATGCTTAGTTGAACTTGTTGAATTAATATATAGAACTAGTTTATTTTTAGTAAATGCTTAGTTGAACTAGTTGAATTAATATATAGAACTAGTTTATTTTTAGTAAATGCTTAGTTGAACTTGTTGAATTAATATATATAACTAGTTTATTTTTAGTAAATGCTTAGTTGAACTAGTTGAATTAATATATAGAAGTAGTTTATTTTTAGTAAATGCTTAGTTAAACTAATTGAATTAATATAACTAGTTTATTTTTAGTAAATGCTTAGTTGAATTAATAGAAGTAGTTGAATAATTGAATTAGTAAGTGTTTAATGTTTCGCCTAATATGAACATAGGAAATGTCGTCTGACGACGGCAAAAATTTCGGTATGTGCCAATACTGTGAAGATCAGCGCGGCCAGTGCGACAGAAATTTCCTTGTTGATGGTAGGCGATTCAGCATCAAGCTGGATGAGACTTTCGAATTCGATACAGTAAGTCACAACGACAAGTCTGTTTTCGTAATTAAGCATGACTTATATATGCTTCATTTGCCTGACTTATAATTTTTAATTTTCCCTATTCTACTAGCGCATCCCATGCCATGCAAGAATTTTTGTCTTGGATAAGATAGGTTTCAAAGATATGGAAACTACGGAGGTAAAGAGAGCTTACCTGAAAAATGAGCATGATGGTTATACTTTCAACGTCAAAGTATACAATGCACACACGTACACCTATTTTGAATGCAAAACTTGGCAAGCACTATGCAAGGCTTATGCATTTGAGCCTGGTATGGTTATCACCTTTGATATTCGTCCGGAAGATGATATTGAAGGTAATAGAGACATATGGGTCGATGTGCAGACGCCTCCAGTTTTACCATTATGTGAGTTCTTCTCAAATATATTTTTGTCTTTGATATTGCTTATTTCAAAAATAACTGACAACTAATTTCTATTGACAGCTTATCTCCATTCAACCAAACATGTTCGGCGCTTGGTAGACAGGACCTTCTACTGTCCCGGAGCTGAACTAAACTGCGAGGAGATAAGTCATTATGTTTCATGGCTTGAGGATCTTCATACTGTCAAGACAAATTTTTTCCTGCACTTAGAAATGTTAGTACTCAAAACGTGCGACCAATAGTGATGGTATTGAACTACGGTCACATCTATTTAGGAATGATGGTAAGATATTTACTATTTGTCCTCAGTGCATATTTTGCATACATATTTTTTTTGCTAAACTTTCATTGCTAAGTATATTAATTAAGTACTATACGATGTTCTTCAACAGGGACTCCCGATGACAGTTGTGCCTCAGGGGATCGAGACTAAAGGTCAGATGTCAATTGTTAGCTTAAGGCCAAGATATCCTGCATTGCACATGAATGCATTCAGGATTTCAAGAAGTGATGAATGCTTAATAGTGAAAGATTGGAGGAAAATTGTTAGTGATCGCAGAGAAGTACCAGGGGGCAGCAATGAGAAGCGCAACCTACGATTAGGAGACAGGTTCATCAGCATGCTCCAGTATGATCAATCAGGAGAGCTATACATGTTCTATGCTATTTTACCAGAGAGAGAGTAGCTAGCAGGAGTGATTTAGCTAGTTCTTCATGCTGCTCTTAATTAGTACTTGTTCTTTCATGTCCGTGTTCTTCGTTATGAACTTAAGTGATTTGCTTTTGTGGTGTTATATATGAACGCTTATAATATCATGACAATCATGTTGAACTCGATGATTGGTTCTACTAGAAATAT
>NC_041389.1:646476986-646477534 GCF_002162155.2 Triticum dicoccoides
AGTATGATCAATCAGGAGAGCTATACATGTTCTATGCTATTTTACCAGAGAGAGAGTAGCTAGCAGGAGTGATTTAGCTAGTTCTTCATGCTGCTCTTAATTAGTACTTGGCCTTTCATGTCCGTATTCTTTGTTCTGAACTTAAGTCATTTGCTTTTGTGGTGTTATATATGAACGCTTATAATATCATGACAATCATGTTGAACTCGATGATTGGTTCTACTAGAAATTCTATATATATATATATATATATATATATATATATATATATATATATATATATATATATATATATATATATATATATATATATATATGCATAACGTTTACAATGTGTAGTATCATAAAATACCAGCAAACGAAAAAGAATTAAAATGGAAACACAAAATTAAATGAAAAAGAAATCATAAAACTAAAAACCCCCAAACCTTATAGTACCGGTTGGTGTTACCAACCGGTACTAAAGGGCTCCAGGCCCCCGGAGCTGGCTCGTGCCACGTGGTTTCCCTTTAGCACCGGTTCGTGCAGAACCGGTACTAAAGGGGGGG
>NC_041389.1:646477544-646496089 GCF_002162155.2 Triticum dicoccoides
GTGATTTAGCTAGTTCTTCATGCTGCTCTTAATTAGTACTTGTTCTTTCATGTCCGTGTTCTTCGTTATGAACTTAAGTGATTTGCTTTTGTGGTGTTATATATGAACGCTTATAATATCATGACAATCATGTTGAACTCGATGATTGGTTCTACTAGAAATATATATATATATATATATATATATATATATATATATATATATATATATATATATATATGCATAACGTTTACAATGTGTAGTATCATAAAATACCAGCAAACGAAAAAGAATTAAAATGGAAACACAAAATTAAATGAAAAAGAAATCATAAAACTAAAAACCCCAAACCTTATAGTACCGGTTGGTCTTACCAACCGGTACTAAAGGGCTCCAGGCCCCCGGAGCTGGCTCGTGCCACGTGGTTGCCCTTTAGCACCGGTTTGTGCTGAACCGGTACTAAAGGGGGGGGGCTTTAGTGACCACACTTTAGTGCCGGTTATGAAACCGGCACTAAAGGGCCTTACGAACCGGTGGTATTGCCCGGTTCTGCACTAGTGAGTTGTGCAAATGATGCAGTCGCCTAGTGTTGTACCATCCAGTGTACCACCTAAACAATCACAAAGTTTCGGCACCTCATTGCCGAAAGAGTCCCAAAGTACTGGGGGGCAATCTCATGACGAGTGGATGGAAATTGAGATGAAAAAGTTTAAAGCTCGCCAAGCTGAGATGTGGCCTAAAATTAGACGAGAGCGAGAAGGCTTGCAAATTCAAAAAGATAAAGTTGTTGATTCAAGTAACAAAGAAAATTTGGTTATTAGAAAAGCCGAATCAAGTAGTATATATTCTGAGTCCATCAAATCCAAAGAGGCAAGCATTATTGAGAAAGGGCATGGAAAGAATAGCAAAACAGCCATACTTGATTTTTCTGAAGTCAATGGAACCTACTTCCTGCCCTATGAGTTCCGTGCCATAGAAATTGACAAGCCTCAAGGACAAGAACAAGTAGCCGAACAAAGTTTGGCTGACATGGATCTTCAAAGCAATGATGCATGGAATCAAGAAAAAGATGATGACAAGGTGTTGGGGAGCCATCCAAAGACGGAGCAAGATGTTCTTCAAGTGGCACCACCATCATGCTCTCCCAACATATTTGAAGAGCTATGGTTGTCAAGTAATTTACCTATTTTCAGATTTGGTCACAACTTTGTTGTTGATGCATCTATTAGACAAATCCTCACACGTAATTTTAAAAGACCAATGAAGAAGGGTAATTTACTTGTTAGCAATAAAAATTTTATTGAGCATATCGGTCAACCCATTGCGCCATTTAGAAAGACCGATAATGACTTGTTGTTGCAGCCAGGGCTTTCCCCATTGCTTTATCTAGAGATCATATCTAATTGGGTGGCTTTGCTTGTTTATTACTTGGCTTTAATTTGGTCTCAATTGAGACATGTATGCTCTAACTATTATTATTTCAGAAATTTAAAGCCAAGGTTAAATTCTTTTGAGAAAACCGATGCTATTATGGTATCTTATCGAAAGACATCGGACATAGAGTGCAAAACACATTGCATAGCCGAACGGGAAGATTCCAAATCTGAACCATTCGTTTGCTTACCTCCAAAGTCGTACGCACACCAAGATCGGCTAGAAAACAAAAAGTATACCTTTGATTCAAACATGTGTGATCAAATTTTTGATTTGTTGTTGAAAAATAATTACATTAGAATTCTTGATCACTGTATCAAGCCATCAAACCAAGGACGAATGTATTGCAGGTTGCATCATTCGTTCAAACATAATTTTGAGGATTGCAATATGTTTCGTCAAATAGTTAAATCAGCCATTGAAAAAGGACGATTGAAATTTGTTGAGACACCAAGAGATGACCAGTCTATTCTAATTGGTCCTGATGGCAAAAAATTTATGCATCAGCTGCTTCAAGCCGATCCATTTAAAGAGAAGGTAAAAACTGCAGGTGATGGGATCAAGCTTTCAAGAAGTGAAGTTGTTGAAGAGCATAACGAACATAATCTTGAGGGTGAGAATTCCATCAAAGCTACAATGGAGATGCCAAGGACTGGGGGGCAGCAAGCAAATCCAATGATCGATGAAAGCAAACCAAAAGAAAACAAAGGCCGAAACAAGCGCAAGTGTAAGAGATCAAAAATCACCTTCGCTGAACTATTGGATAAATATCAAAAGAAGAGTGAAGAGAAGAATGCTTATCGCCCAAATCATGCAAAGAAACCAAGATCACCCCCAAGGCGCAAATTTGAGGATTGGTATTGGCAAAGCGATAATTTTAATGCAACATATTCATATCCTTATTTTGGGCCGCCAATGCCAATACCGTGGATGCCTCCCCATGCTCATATAGATACATATTCATCATGGGACAGGTATGATACAAGGGCACATTCTTCATCTTATTCTAGACCATCTCACCAATACTATGCAGCTCCAAGGAGATCAACATTTGAACAATCACGCGTCAAAGACCGTTTCAATCATAAGGAATCGTCTAGAGC
Source organism: Triticum dicoccoides (assembly GCF_002162155.2). Classification (NCBI taxonomy): domain Eukaryota; kingdom Viridiplantae; phylum Streptophyta; class Magnoliopsida; order Poales; family Poaceae; genus Triticum; species Triticum dicoccoides. Next base: position 646,480,061 of record NC_041389.1, read on the forward strand.
TCAAGGAAGAAGAAAGAGGTGGTAAAGAAAGTTTACCGCGTAAAAAGAGATGGTCGTAAGTGTGCTGCTTTAGATTTGCTCTCAAATAACAAAGAGCCAATTAAAGTGTTGACATTGGCTACAAAAGGCAAAGAAGTGAAGCAATCAATTGATAAAAATCAGAGTGCCAAATCTGAAGAAAAGAAGTTGAGGGTTCACAAGGCCCAAAAAGAGTTGCCATTGGTTGAAACAAAATCACAGCCGAGATGCCCACTCGGTTTATCATATTGGCAAAAGAAGAAACTACAAAATCTTAGTGCGCAAGAGCTGAAAAAGAAGAACATGGCATGGGTTCCCAAGAAGATCAATCAAGACAAAAATGATGTGCATGCTTCTATTGCAACAAGTACAATAAAAGTGAAGAAGGGAAATAATGAAAGCAACAAACAATTAAGCCGAAGGTGCGCATCACAACATCAAAATCTTCGGTTAGCACATCATCCATTTTCTTCAACCATGTGGTTAATGCCTTTGCCATGGAATTCATTCCTAGGTATGATCAATTACCCTCCATGGATTTATTTTGATCCATGGATGCAACATAATTTTCTATATCATGAGAGGGTATTACCAAATTACCATACATTTGGTTAGTTACATTGTTGCTAATACAAAGCGGCCGAAATATTTTATTGCTATTTTATTTGTTTATTTCGGCTATACAAGATTTAGTGGATGAATTCTACATGGACCTCATGGTAATGGCCGATACTTAACTATCGTCCTAAGAAACTATCTGATCATGGCCGGTGTGGAATTCTAACACCGTCCTTAGTTAAATTGGAGACCGAGACAAGGTACATGTTAAGTGATATTAGCTTTGTCTCTCTAGTACTATGGAAATTATATTTTGATGGTTCAATTCGTAGCAATGGCCAAAGTGTCAGTGTTGTTCATATATCTCCATATGGTGTTATTTTTGTGAAGCCTCATGCCACTTAAAATATTTTTGCACAGTAATCAAAGCCGAATATGAAATTTTATTCGGTTTGGAACTTTTGATTGCTATAGGTGCTATACAGATTGAGGCTTTCAGTGATTCATTATAAGTAGTGGAGCAAATATCCTAGGGTTATCAATGTTTTGACGAATCACTTATAGTTTATTTTGGGATATGTTTAGAACTCTAGATACAAAATTTACCTTGGGTTGCTTTAATATTCTTCATATATCTAGACATGACAATTGGAGAGAGTTGGCATAGCAAGCATCCGGCTACCATGTCCGTCATGGTGTATTGCACATCTATCAACAGCCGATGCTTATTCTTGCCAACATAGGTAAGGCCGAATTGGAGCTCACCACCTCGGCCACTAATGAAACTTTTATGTAGGCAAAGCAAGGATTGGAGCAAGTTCATTCTTGATTATCTGCAAAATCCTAGCAAAACGGTGAACAATATGGTTCGAAGGATGACATTGAGATACATGTTTATGTAACTTTATCATCGGATTGTTAATGAAGTTGAGAAGTTTTCACCCAAGTTGCATCAAGAGGTTCAAACAAGCAATGGCTGATATATACTTATCGTCCTAAGCACATACAAATGGCCGATGGAGTGTTGACATCGTCCTCAGAGCAAGATATGTGCAAATTATTTTTCGGCACACAAGCTTTGCCGAAAAACAGGGGGCCATGTGTTGACACCAGATTTTGGCACGATCAAAAACTTATTTAGGATGGCTTCAAATGGAGAAGTGTTCTACATGAAAGAGTTCCGTATTGTTGATATGAACATCTTTGAAGTTTGGGCCATTGCCGTCCGGTTTCATCTCGAAGGCCGAAACTATGCTCAAAGTACTAAGATCTTATATTCAGAGTACAGTTTGGCCGATTAGGCCCCCAAGAAGACCTCAAACGGAAAAATGATCTACGTGAATTGTCTTCGTCTCGTCGAAACGGTCGATTTTGATATAAGAAACGTCTCAATTGGAGTTCGTATGCAAAAGTTACAGCCAAAACCGCGTGGGTGCATCAGGATGGCCGGACACTCCGGGAATGACCATCCGAGTTTTGGATTTCTCCGAGGATGGCCGGACACTCTGGGGGTGTTTGTCCGGGTTTTGGATTTTTCTGCCGCGGACTTCGGAAAACAGCCGAAAACTCCCTCAAGATGGCCTCTGATCAAAAAAACGTTCAACATGAAAGTTGTTCGTCTCATTGAATCCGTCAAGATTGCTTCTGGGCTCGTTTCCATCCGTGACCGTTTACTACCTCAAACGTGGCCCGCAAGGTTCAGCCAGTTTAAACCGAGCAATTTTGGAAAGTTCGGACAAAACCAATCCGAATTTGACTAGGGTTTTGGACGTGAATCCAAGCCTTTCCTTGCACGGGAAGTCCAGCCGCCTCTTATATATGTAAGGGGTGACGGCCGATTGAACAACACACAATCGATCAATTCATCTACCATTTTTTATCTTTTATTTTTTCTCCTTAACCCTAGTTCTTCTTCTTCCTCGTTTTTCGTTCGTTCTTCTCCATTGCAGGGCGGCGAACCTCGAGGCCCTAGGGCGATCAGGTCGACCTAGGGCAGCCCATAGCCGCCGCGCGCCCAGACGGGGTCCCTCCCGGGCGTGTGGGGTTTCGGGTCCTCAAAAGCACCCGCCGGATTGCCTGCGTACCGCGCTTCCGGCCGGGTCTCCTTCGACGTGAGCTGCGGTGCATCACCCTCGGCGTTGAAAGTACACGGTGACGTGTTTGTGTGTGAACAGCAGCGACATGGTTTGGTATTTTATTTAGTTAGTGGTATAGCTTGGTGCTGCTGTAGTGAATATGGTGTCCAAGAAAATTAGGAGAACTTTGTTTGAACAAGTGGAGTTGGCCAAGCAACAAAGTGAGTGGTCGTTGCCTTACCATTGCTTTGGCTCATGAGATCGGAACTTGACCAGCTCAAAGCCCAGGTTAAACGAATTTAAAAGTGCTTGGGGACCCGAAAGTGCTCTTTTGATCCCGACTCATATGCTCCCGCATGAACTCGGGATCATATTTTACTGTTCATGCGGGTGCATATGAGCTCGGGATCAAATACTCTATGTCCGGACCCGAAAGTGCTCTTTTGATCCCAAATTTTCTGTCAGTTTCTATGATTTGGCCCAAGACTAAGCCGCTCCTTTTCTACTTTGGGAATGAGAAACTTTTTTTGTAGCTACCCAACTATATCTGGCTTTCTTTTAGTGCTTCCCTATGAAAAAGGCTTACTTTCACTACATTTACAAGGGCTGGTCACTCACGAAAAGGTATGCACACAAGGGAAAAACAGGGACAAGTTGAGCACGTTTGTTTTTTTTGCTTGTATTGCTCTGAACCTGTAGACTGCAATCTCTTCTTCGCTGGTAGTACGGTCGCCAACACTTCTTCTTTGGCCAATCTACAAAGGCTGTTGCTCCCGCTTTAGAGCAGAATCACGATTCTGAATTGAATCGGGGCTTCCATGGTAGTATCGCAAATCATTTTTTAAGGGAAACGGGAGGGTGGGAGCCCCCTACCTACATTTTTTATAAAAAAAACTTATAAGCAAAACGCATACCCGGGGTAAAAGTTCATACAGTCCAGGGTAAAAAACAGGATAACAAAGAGATGCAGAAGAGGAGAACAGGAAAAAGGAAGGAAAAAGTAGATTAGCTAGACCAACCGGCAATCCATTCCCGAACAGCCATAAGTTCCTCTTGTTTTCCCTGTTCGCCCAAAGATTGACCATTGTAGCACATTGTTTGGCAAGCACTTCAGGAGGTGCAGTTACTCTATCGAAGACCCTTCGGTTACTAGCAAACCAGACAGACCATACGATGACGATTGCAACCAGCTCCCAAGCTTTTATTTTGTGCTGGATGATTCACATCACTAATACTCACTCCAAGAAGCCTCCAAATATGCTTCATTCTGTTGCACTCCAAAGCCAGATGAGGCACGGTTTCAGTGGCACAGCATCCGAAGGGGCATTTGTCGTTGTCGACGATTCCATGTTTTTCAGAACCACCCTAACCTTCGCTCCGTGTTTGAGAGTAAATGGCGCTGACGGTCTTAGAACTTGCGCTGCGGGTGCACTTAAGTCACACTACTTGCAAACCGGAAAAACCCGTCACAGAACTTGCGTTGCGGGTGCATTCAAGTCATAGAGGGGAGCTGAACCGGTCGGACGCCCAGTTTTCTCTGTTTTGCGGTCATGCGCAGCGCACGTGTCACTTCCGGGGAATGGTATTTTTACAGAAAAGTCCTTACTGATTTAGTTGGAGGGCCGTATTGCAAAACCGCTAGATGATGATGATCACCGAGGAGATGATGGAGAGTGGCAGCGCCGCCGTGGCTAGCAGGAGCACCTCTTCCTATTTTCCAACGCGTCCACCGAGTAACCGAAGGGCGCACCGCATGTCACTGCGCCCGTCGTTAGTCGCCTTGAAGACAGCCGCGCGTCCAGCTCTCCTGCAGCTACAAACAGTTGCCGCTGCCCTGCAGCTACGTGTTGTTGCTCTGCCATGCTGCTCCAGCCACCAGCAACTGAGCTCTGGGCACCGCTGCCATGACGCACACGAGCTCGGCCACCACGATCTCCCGCACCGCCCTGAGCCAAGCCAGCCGCCCAGCTCCACGCCTTGGTTCCCTTTCACGGTGCTGTGAGCCATCCCATCCCCGCTGCAGTGGCTTGTGCACCTCGTCGCTGCCGGTCGGTGCTACGTGACGCCACAACCAGCAGCGGCAGCAACCATCGTCCTACCTGCCGGCTCGCGTACGGCATGCCGAGAAAAGGCTGCCTCACATGCGGCTCACCTCGAGAACCAGGTACGCGAGGACTATGCGCTGCTGCAGACGAGAGCATGCCTCACCGGGTGTCTCGAACGAACCCTCACGCCATGGCAAGGTGGGGGTGGCAGCGTCCGACTTGAGCCTCTTCGATTCCTGGCACCTTCTTCTCCTTCGCGTGCACGGATGGGGCCAACGGTGGCACACGGTAGCACGGCACAGCAGCACGGCACAATAGCACGTCCTTCCAAGAAGATCATGAACTCGAGCAAGCATATTCAATTTGTATTAGCTGTCAGCCACTACTGACATCGATGATGTACCATTGCAAGTTTGCAACTTACATATTCCATACAGAACTCAGGTTAGAGGCTTCAGCTTTTCATCGAGCACCTTGTGTGTGGTCCACTCCGGCGCATCCACCTTCTTCCGCGCACTCGCCAAACCCAGAGGAGCACGTCTGCTTGGACGAGGAGAGGCTCTCGAAGAAGCACGTTGACTTCTCTGGACTGGGGCTAACATCTCCTTCGGCACCACCACGTACTCCGGCACATCCTTGCTGCTCTTATCGCCCCGGACAACTGCAATGTCGGTCCAGCTCCGCCTGTTCGTCCTGGAGCTAGTCACCGCCAGCCACGAGGATAACCTCTCGATCGTCGCTCTCTCCCCCAGTACACCAGAGCCTTGGTGCCCCACCTGCGCCCGCCCGCCATGGTCGCCAGGCTCTATGGCAGCACGCGTGTCCTCTCCATCGTCCCCTACGAGACCGCCTACACCTTCACGCGTAAGTCGGCCGCATCCCATCCGCACCTACCGCCGCCTGCCTCCTCCTCCAAGCCGCCGACACTGACCCAACCACTACACGCGTCCTCCTCGACCACCACCACAACAACACACCACCCTGGGCAGGACTGCATGCGGCTCTACAAAGACGAGGTCGGCTGCCCGCACCGCACTACATCTGCCTCTCCGCTCTAGGGACTCCATCGTCGGATTCACCATCGTCGGCGATGGCTGACTTGCCGTCGACGAGCTCGACGCGCCAGCAGCGCCGCCTGTTTCCTCTCCCATCGGCAAAGAACACGAACGGATAGAGAACAGAGGAGAGGGGGCTATGCAACATCAGCTGAGGATCCAGGGGTCTTTGTGCAAGAAAACGATGCCGCAAAACAGAGAAAACCGGGCGTCCGGCCGGTTTAGCTTGCCTCTGTGACTTAAATGCACCCGCAACACAAGTTTTGTGACGGGTTTTTCTGGTTTGCAAGTAGTGTGACTTTAGTGCACCCGCAGCGCAAGTTCTAAGACCGCCAGCGCCATTTACTCCGTGTTTGACAAGTAACCAGGTAAATTTTCTGCATATTGTTGGTGCCGAGCAGTGCCAAATCTTACTGCAAGCTAACTCTTCAACACCTCCAAAATTCATGAGCTTGTAGCACCCCCGATAGAGAAGGGTATAGAGTGATTTATACAAAAGCCTCTTTTGTCTGGAGATCCCCTTTTTTAGAGATAAACATAGTTGAGGAAGAGCGCAAGTGAAAGAATTTCGTTGTCCGCCTGATCAGAGGTAATGTGTCTGGTGTGAATGTGTTGGAAATATGCCCTAGAGGCAATAATAAAAGTGTTATTATTATATTTCTTTGTTCATGATAATAGTCTTTTATTCATGCTATAACTGTATTATCCGGAAATCGTAATACACGTGTGAATACATAGACCACAATATGTCCCTAGTGAGCCTCTAGTAGACTAGCTCGTTGTGATCAACAGATAGTCATGGTTTCCTGGCTATGGACATTGGATGTCGTTGATAACGGGATCACATCATTAGGAGAATGATGTGATGGACAAGACCCAATCCTAAGCCTAGCACAAAGATCGTGTAGTTCGTATGCTAAAGCTTTTCTAATGTCAAGTATCTTTTCCTTAGACCATGAGATTGTGCAACTCCCGGATACCGTAGGAATGCTTTGGGTGTACCAAACGTCACAACGTAACTGGGTGGCTATAAAGGTGCATTACGGGTATCTCTGAAAGTATCTGTTGGGTTGGCACGAATCGAGACTGGGATTTGTCACTCCGTGTAAACGGAGAGGTATCTCTGGGCCCACTCGGTAGGACATCATCATAATGTGCACAATGTGACCAAGGGGTTGATCACGGGATGATGTGTTATGGAACGAGTAAAGAGACTTGCCGGTAACGAGATTGAACAAGGTATCGGTATACCGACGATCGAATCTCGGGCAAGTACAATACCGCTAGACAAAGGGAATTGAATACGGGATCGATTGAGTCCTTGACATCGTGGTTCATTCGATGAGATCATCGTGGAACATGTGGGAGCCAACATGGATATCCAGATCCCGCTGCTGGTTATTGACCGGAGAACGTCTCGGTCATGTCTACATGTCTCCCGAACCCGTAGGGTCTACACACTTAAGGTTCGATGACGCTAGGGTTATAAAGGAAGTTTGTATGTGGTTACCTAATGTTGTTCGGAGTCCCGGATGAGATCCCGGACGTCACGAGGAGTTCCGAAATGGTCCGAAGGTAAAGATTTATATATGGGAAGTCTTATTTTGGTCGCCGGAAAAGTTTCGCACGTTATCGGTATTGTACCGGCAGTGCCGAAAGGGGTCCGGGGGTCCACCGGGGGGGTCCACCTGCCCGGGGGGGGCACATGGGCTGTAGGGGGTGCGCCTTGGCCTATATGGGCCAAGGGCACCAGCCCCAAGAGGCCCATGCACCAAGGAAACTTGGGGAGGGAAGAGTCCTCAAAGGGGAAGGCACCTCCGAGGTGCCTTGGGGAGGATGGACTCCTCCCCCCCCTTGACAGCACCCCTTCCTTGGAGGAAGGGGCAAGGCTGCGCCTCCCCCCTCTCCCTTGCCCCTATATATAGTGGAGGGGAGGGAGGGCAGCCGCACCTGAGTCCCTGGCGCCTCCCTCCCTCCCGTGACACCTCCTCCTCTCCCGCAGGTGCTTGGTGAAGCCCTGCAGGATTGCCACGCTCCTCCACCACCACCACGCCGTCGTGCTGCTGCTGGATGGAGTCTTCCTCAACCTCTCCCTCTCTCCTTGCTGGATCAAGGCATGGGAGACGTCACCGGGCTGTACGTGTGTTGAACGCGGAGGTGCCGTCCGTTCGGCACTAGGATCTCCGGTGATTTGGAATTGCGTAGATTCTTTGCACGAGTAGAACACAAAGTAGTTGTGGGCGTTGATTTTGTTCAATATGCTTACCGTTACTAGTCCAATCTTGTTTCGACGGTATTGTGGGATGAAGCGGCCCGGACCAACCTTACACGTACTCTTACGTGAGACAGGTTCCACTGACTGACATGCACTTGGTGCATAAGGTGGCTAGCGGGTGCCAGTCTCTCCCACTTTAGTCGGAACGGATTCGATGAAAAGGGTCCTTATGAAGGGTAAATAGCAATTGACATATCACGTTGTGGTTTTGCGTAGGTAAGAAACGTTCTTGCTAGAAACCCATAGCAGCCACGTAAAACATGCAAACAACAATTAGAGGACGTCTAACTTGTTTTTGCAGGGTATGCTATGTGATGTGATATGGCCAAGAAGAATGTGATGAATATATGTGATGTATGAGATTGATCATGTTCTTGTAATAGGAATCACGACTTGCATGTCGATGAGTATGACAACCGGCAGGAGCCATATGAGTTGTCTTAATTTATTGTATGACCTGCGTGTCATTGAACAACGCCATGTAATTACTTTACTTTATTGCTAAGCGGTAGCCATAGTAGTAGAAGTAATAGTTGGCGAGATAACTTCATGAAGACACGATGATGGAGATCATGATGATGGAGATCATGGTGTCATGCCGGTGACGATGATGATCATGGAGCCCCGAAGATGGAGATCAAAAGGAGCAAAATGATATTGGCCATATCATGTCACTATTTGATTGCATGTGATGTTTATCATGTTTATGCATCTTGTTTACTTAGAACGACGATAGTAAATAAGATGATCCCTTACAACAATTTCAAGAAGTGTTCTCCCCTAACTGTGCACCGTTGCTACAGTTCGTCGCTTTGAAGCACCACATGATGATCGGGTGTGATAGATCCTTACGTTCACATACAACGGGTGTAAGACAGATTTACACATGCAATACACTTAGGGTTAACTTGACGAGCCTAGCATGTACAGACATGGCCTCGGAACACGGAGATCGAAAGGTCGAGCATGAGTCGTATAGTAGATACGATCAACATGAAGATGTTCACCGATGATGACTAGTCCGTCTCACGTGATGATCGGACACAGCCTAGTTGACTCGGATCATGTAATCACTTAGATGACCAGAGGGATGTCTATCTGAGTGGGAGTTCATAAGATGAACTTAATTGTCCTGAACATAGTCAAAAGATCTTTGCAAATTATGTCGTAAGCTCGCGCTTAAGTTCCACTGTTTAGATATGTTCCTAGAGAAAATATAGTTGAAAGTTGACAGTAGCGATTATGCGGACAGTAGAAAGCTTATGTCCTTAATGCACCGCTCAGTGTGCTGAACCCCAAACGTCGTTTTGTCGATGTTGCGAACATTGGACATACACGTTTTGATAACTACGTGATAGTTCAGTTAAATGGTTTAAGTAGAGGCACCAAAGACGTTTTCGAAACATCGCGGAACATATGAGATGTTTCGAGGGCTGAAATTGGGATTTCAGGCTCGTGCCCACGTCAAGAGGTATGAGACCTCCGATGATTTTCTTAGCCTGCAAACTAAGGGAGAAAAGCTCAATCGTTGAGCTTGTGCTCAGATTGTCTGAGTGCAACAATCACTTGAATCGAGTGGGAGTTGATCTTCCATATGAGATAGTGATGTTTCTCCAAAGTCATTGCCACCAAGCTGCTAGAGCTTTGTGATGAACTATAACATATCAGGGATAGATATGATGATCCTTGAGGTATTCACGATGTTTGACACCGCGAAAGTAGAAATCAAGAAGGAGCATCAATTGTTGATGGTTGGTGAAACCACTAGTTTCAAGAAGGGCAAGGGCAAGAAGGGATACTTCATGAAACGGCAAATCAGCTGCTGCTCTAGTGAAGAAACCCAAGGTTGAACCCAAACCCGAGACTAAGTGCTTCTGTAATAAGGGGAACAACCACTGGAGCGGAATTACCCTAGATACTTGGTAGATGAGAAGGCTGGCAAAGTCGATAGAAGTATATTGGATATACATTATGTTAATGTGTACTTTACTACTACTCCTAGTAGCACCAGGGTATTAAGATACCGGTTCAGTTGCTAAGTGTTAGTAACTCGAAATAAAAGAGCTACGGAATAAATGGAGACTAGCTAAAGGTGAGCTGACGATATGTGTTGGAAGTGTTTCCAAGTTTGATGTGATCAAACATCGCACGCTCCCTCTACCATCAAGATTAGTATTAAACCTGAATAATTGTCATTTGGTGTTTGCGTTGAGCATAGACATGATTGGATTATGTCTGTTGCAATACGGTTATTCATTTAAGGAGAATAATGGTTACTCTATTTATGTGAATAATACCTTCAGTGGTCTTGCACCTAAAGGAATGGTTTACTGAATCTCGATCGTAGTGATACACATTTTTCATGCCAAAAGATATAAGATAGTAATGATAGTACCACTTACTTGTGGCACTGCCATGTAAGTCATATTGGTATAAAAACGCATGAAGAAGCTCCATGTTGATGGATCTTTGGACTCACTCGTTTTTTAAAAGTTTGAGACATGCGAACCATGTCTATTGGTGTATACGCATGAAGAAACTCCATGCAGATGGATCGTTTGGACTCACTTGATTTTGAATCACTTGAGATATGCAAATCATACCACATAGGCAAGATGACTGAAAAGCCTCGGTTTCAGTAAAATGGAACAAGATAGCAACTTGTTGGAAGCAACACATTTTGATGTGTGCAGTCCAATGAGTGCCGAGGCATGCAGTGAATATCGTTATGTTCTTACTTCACGGATGATTTGAGTACATACTGAGTATATTTACTTGATGAAACACAAGTCTGAATTATTGAATGGTTCAAGTAATTTCAGAGTGAAGTTGAAGATCATCGTGACAAGAGGATAAAATATCGATATGATCATAGAGATGAGTATCTGAGTTACAAGCTTTGGCACGCAATTAAGACATTGTGGAAATTGTTTCACAATTAATACCGCCTGGAACACCATAGTGTGATGGTGTGTCCGAACATCATAATTGCACCCTATTGGATATGGTGCGTACCATGATGTCTCTTATCGAATTACCACTATCGTTCATGGGTTAGGCATTAGAGACAACCGCACTCACTTTAATAGGGCACCACGAAACTCCGTTGAGACGACACCGTATGAACTATGGTTTGGAGAAACCTAAGCTGTCGTTCCTTAAAAGTTTGGGGCTGCGACGCTTATGTGAAAAAGTTTCAGGTTGATAAGCTCGAACCCAAAGCGGATAAAATGCATCTTCATAGGACACCCAAAACAGTTGGGTATACCTCCTAATTCAGATCCGAAAGCAATAGGGATTGTTTCTTGAATCGGGTCCTTTCTCGAGAAAAGTTTGTCTCGAAAAGTTGAGTGGGAGGATGGATGGTGGAGACTTGATGAGGTTATTGAACGTCACTTCAACTAGTGTGTAGTAGGGCGTAGGAAGTTGTTCCTGTGGCACCTACACCAATTGAAGTAGAAGCTTATGATAGTGATCATGAAACTTCGGATCAAGTCACTACCGAACCTCGTAGGACGACAAGGACGCGTACTGCTTCGGAGTGGTACGGTGATCCTGTCTTGAAAGTCATGTTGCTAGACAACAATAAACCTACGAGCTATGGAGAAGCGATGGTGGGCCCAAATTCCGAAAAATGGTTAGAAACCATGAAATCCGAGATAGGATCCATGTATCAGAACAAAGCATGGACTTTAGTGGACTTGCCCAATGATCGGCAAGCCATTGAGATAAATGGATCTTTAAGAAGAAGACGGACATGGACGGTAATGTCACCGTCTATGAAGCTCGACTTGTGGCGAAGAGTTTTTCACAAGTTCAAGGAGTTGACTACGATGAGATTTTCTCATCCGTAGCGATGCTTAAGTCCGTCGGAATCATGTTAGCATTAGCTGCATTTATGAAATCTGGCAGATGGATGTCAAGACGAGTTTCCTTACCAGTTTTCGTAAGGAAAGGTTGTATGTGATACAATCAAAAAGGTTTTTGTCGATCCTAAGGATGCTAAAAGGTATGCTAGCTCCAGCGATCCTTCCATGGACTGGAGTAAGCATCTCGGAGTTGGAATGTGCGCTTTGATAAGATGATCAAAGATTTTGGGTTTATACAAAGTTTATGAGAAACTTGTATTTCCAAAGAAGTGAGTGGGAGCACTATAGAATTTCTGATGAGTATATGTTGTTGACATATTGATGATCAGAAATGATGTAGAATTTCTAGAAAGCATATAGGGTTATTTGAAAGGTGTTTTTCAAATAGAAAACCTGGATTAAGCTACTTGAACATTGAGCATCAAGATCTATAAGGATAGATCAAAAACGCTTAATGGTACTTTCAAATGAGCATATACCTTGACATGATCTTGAAGGTGTTCAAGATGGATCAGTCAAAGAAGGAGTTCTTGCCTGAGATGTAAGGTATGAAGTTAAGACTTAAAGCTCGACCACGGCAGAAAAGAGAGAAAGGACGAAGGTCGTCCCCTATGCTTCAGACGTAGGCTCTATAGTATGCTATGCTATGTACCGCACCTGATGTGTGCCTTGCCGCTTGTCTGGCAAGAGGGTACAAAGGTGATCAAGGAGTGGATCACTAGATAGCGGTCAAAGTTATCCTTAGAGGAATAAGGATATGTTTCTCGATTATGGAGGTGATAAAGAGTTCGACATAAAGGGTTACGTCGATGCAAGCTTTAACACCTATCCGAGTGACTCTGAGTAGCAAACCGGATACGTATAGTGGAACAACCATTTGGAATAGCTCCAAGTGGAGCGTGGAAGCAGCATTTACAATATGACCTAGAGATTTGCGAAGTACACACGGATCTGAATGTTGCAGACCCGTTGACTAAAACCTCTCTCACAAGCAAAACATGATCAAACCCCAGAACTCATTGAGTCTTAATCACATGATGATGTGAACTAGTTTAATGACACTAGTAAACTCTTTGGATGTTGTTCACATGGCGATGTGACCTATCAGTGTTAATCACATGGCGATGTGAACTAGATTATTGACTCTAGTGCAAGTGGGAGACTATTGGAAATATGCCCTAGAGGCAATAATAAAAGTGTTATTATTATATTTCTTTGTTCATGATAATAGTCTTTTATTCATGCTATAACTGTATTATCCGGAAATCGTAATACATGTGTGAATACATAGACCACAATATGTCCCTAGTGAGCCTCTAGTAGACTAGCTCGTTGTGATCAACAGATAGTCATGGTTTCCTGGCTATGGACATTGGATGTCGTTGATAACGGGATCACATCATTAGGAGAATGATGTGATGGACAAGACCCAATCCTAAGCCTAGCACAAAGATCGTGTAGTTCGTATGCTAAAGCTTTTCTAATGTCAAGTATCTTTTCCTTAGACCATGAGATTGTGCAACTCCCGGATACCGTAGGAATGCTTTGGGTGTACCAAACGTCACAACGTAACTGGGTGGCTATAAAGGTGCATTACAGGTATCTCCGAAAGTATCTGTTGGGTTGGCACGAATCGAGACTGGGATTTGTCACTCCGTGTAAACGGAGAGGTATCTCTGGGCCCACTCGGTAGGACATCATCATAATGTGCACAATGTGACCAAGGGGTTGATCACGGGATGATGTGTTATGGAACGAGTAAAGAGACTTGCCGGTAACGAGATTGAACAAGGTATCGGTATACCGATGATCGAATCTCGGGCAAGTACAATACTGCTAGACAAAGGGAATTGAATACGGGATCGATTGAGTCCTTGACATCGTGGTTCATCCAATGAGATCATCGTGGAACATGTGGGAGCCAACATGGGTTTCCAGATCCCGCTGCTGGTTATTGACCGGAGAACGTCTCGGTCATGTCTACATGTCTCCCGAACCCGTAGGGTCTACACACTTAAGGTTCGATGACGCTAGGGTTATAAAGGAAGTTTGTATGTGGTTACCGAATGTTGTTCGGAGTCCCGGATGAGATCCCGGACGTCACGAGGAGTTCCGAAATGGTCCGGAGGTAAAGATTTATATATGGGAAGTCTTATTTTGGTCGCCGGAAAAGTTTCACACGTTATCGGTATTGTACCCGGAGTGCTGAAAGGGGTCCGGGGGTCCGCCGGGGAGGTCCACCTGCCCGGGGGGGCCACACGGGCTGTAGGGAGTGCGCCTTGGCCTATATGGGCCAAGGGCACCAGCCCCAAGAGGCCCATGCGCCAAGGAAACTTGGGGAGGGAAGAGTCCTCAAAGGGGAAGGCACCTCCGAGGTGCCTTGGGGAGGATGGACTCCTCCCCCCCCCCTTGGCCGCACCCCTTCCTTGGAGGAAGGGGCAAGGCTGCGCCTCCCCCCTCTCCCTTGCCCCTATATATAGTGGAGGGGAGGGAGGGCAGCCGCACCTGAGTCCCTGGCGCCTCCCTCCCTCCCGTGACACCTCCTCCTCTCCCGCAGGTGCTTGGCGAAGCCCTGCAGGCTTGCCACGCTCCTCCACCACCACCACGCCGTCGTGCTGCTGCTGGATGGAGTCTTCCTCAACCTCTCCCTCTCTCCTTGCTGGATCAAGGCATGGGAGACGTCACCGGGCTGTACGTGTGTTGAACGCGGAGGTGCCGTCCGTTCGGCACTAGGATCTCCGGTGATTTGGATCACGACGAGTACGACTCCTTCAACCCCGTTCTCTTGAACGCTTCCGCTTAGCGATCTACAAGGGTATGTAGATGCACTCTCCTTCCCCTCGTTGCTGGTTTCTCCATAGATAGATCTTGGTGACACGTAGGAAAATTTTGAATTTCTGCTACGTTCCCCAACAGAATGATCCATTCCTCGTTTCTCCTAGAGCCCGCAACAGAAATGTTAGGCCTGAGTGCATGGTCTTAAATAGTGTGCTATAGCACGCTATAGCATTTAGAAGAGGTCCTACGCTAAGGATCATTGGTCCAAAACAGTTATAGATTCTTCAACCAGAAGCACACTTCAACACCTGTTCGAAGAAGACAATGTTTTTGGAAAGAGCAGTTTTAACATGCTCCCTCTTACCCCCTCTTTTAACAGTGTTTTTGGAAAACTATAGATCTAAAGAACCCACTCACCTGGTGGTCTTTCTAGTTGGTCTATATATTTCTCTGAATTTTGAATGACTGAGGATAAAGGACAAGACCTGTATGGGTTAACACTTGGCGTGATTCTTACCGTTTGTGACTGGGCAGATTGATGCAGGTGGTAACCGGTGTCTTAGTTCATACGATGTCTTCTTACCAGTGATATTGGACATGATAAGAGTTTACTTTAGTTCTTTGTTGTTATGTTTAAGTTAGTAATAGTCGTCTGGATTACGTAGCCCCCCCCCCTCTTTTCTTCTGTCTGTAAAAATCACATGCATGCAGTCCTCCTGCATGGTATGAAAATAAATCTACTTGCTAGATGCCTAGTGATACCCTCAATTTGATTATATTCTTCCCTCAATTTTGATTCAAAATACTTGATATATTTTACCTTGATTAGTTGATAACTTCATAATGTTTGGTGAACAATAGTTTCCTGATTGAATTTTGTTCAATTTTTGGTTGCATTTAAATGATAATATATTTGGTTCTGCATCCCTATGCACACCAGAAAGAGATGAGATGGTCAATTACCTTGTAGCTACTTAGAGCAACTCCAATGGGGCGACCCATTTTGCCCGTCGCCGTCCGTTTGGATCGATGTGGACACAAAAGGCAGCCCAACACGCCGACCCAAACGACGCGTGTCCGGTTTTCGTCCACGGGTGACCCATTCCCAGCCCATTTTTGAGCCGGATTTGCGTCGGCACTGACACGCGACTGACGCGCACACGCTCGCCTTCTCCTCCCCGGGCCCGCTGGTCGGCGGCACATTGGCCTCCCCCATCCAATAGCAACCCTTGCCCACCTCTTTCATCGCTGACGCCGCCGCCCATTTTTGCCGGTGACTCGGCCAGCTGATGGCGCCTCCACATCCGCCAAGCAATGCCACCCACTCCCACGTCGCCCGCCACCGACGTCTTGCCG
>NC_041389.1:646496348-646504985 GCF_002162155.2 Triticum dicoccoides
CAAGAAGCCGCCTCCCCGTCGGGCAGATCCTCACCGGCACGCTCATCGGACGTCGGGCCACTCGTCGGACGCCAGCAGGGCAGCTATTTGGTCCATGCACGCCGTGACTCCCTTAGCCGGCCGTCTTCTTCATCGACGTCCGCAAGTTGTTCGACTGTTTGCCAAGGTACAAAATGGACTCCGCCGACGAGTTCTATTTTCACAATTTCCTTTGCCACTCCGACGATTCGTTTTCCGATGACGAGGATGAGATATTGGCTGCCGTGTTGGTCCATCACCACCTCAACAGCCAGCGGCCCTTGTCCTGTGGCTCCATTCCGGGCCATCTTCCAGCGTTGAATCGCAACCGAGAGAGCGGGCTTTTCTTCTTTGAAATGACTAGTTTGATACAACAAACCCGTTGTTCAAACATCAAAAATTCTGCCACCGTTCCCGTATGAGTAGACATCTTTTCAACCGTATTAGAGAGGGGGTGGTCGGCTATGATGACTGTTTCAAGTGCAAAGAGGATGACATTGGCAAGATTGGTTTTTCCTCTTATCAGAAATGCACTGCCGCCATCCAAATGCTTGCATACGGAGTACCCGGTGATCTCATTGACGAGTACGTCCGTATGAGCGAGTCTACATGCCTAGAGTCCCTGTATAAGTTCTGCAAGGCTGTTATTGCTGTGTTTGGCCCTGAGTACTTGAGAGAGCCGACTGCTAAAGATACATCCTGTTTGTTGGCGATGAATACCAGCAGGGGCTTCCCAGGGATGCTTCGTAGAATAGGCTGCATGCACTAGGAGTGGAAGAACTGCCCTTCTGCTTGGCAAGGGCAGTATAAGGGCCATGTCAGGGCTTGCACTGTCATACTAGAGGCCGGGGCGTCTCAAGATCTCTGGATCTGGCACTCTTTCTTTGGCATGGCCAGATCACACAATGATATCAACATGCTTCAGCGCTCGCCGGTATTTGCTAGGCTTGCCGAAGGCAACACCCATCGGTGAACTTTACTGTCAACAACCACAACACGACAAAGGATACTACCTGGGTGACGGTATCTATCCTCAGTGGACCACTATTGTCAAGACAATACCCAACCCTTTCAGAGAGAAGAGGAAAGATTTTCCCAAGAGCAAGAGAGTGCTAGGAAGATGTCGAGCATGCCTTTGGTGTTTTGCAGTCTCGATGGGGCATCGTTCAGTATCCTGCTAATAACTGGAGCACACAGAAACAGTGGAAGGTAATGACTTTTTGTGTGATCATGCATAATATGATCGTAGAAGACGAGCACCCGGAACATCTGTACGATCAAGGGTTTCAGTTTCAGGGTGAGAATGTTGTGCCTGAGCATGGAGGAGCGGCAACGTCTGAACAATTCACCCAATTTCATCAAGACATGCGTGATTGGGAAACTCACGTGCAACTGCAAAATGATTTGGTGGAGCATATGTGGGCTCATGTTGGCAACCAATAGATGTATCTTCTTTTATTCGTTTGCAAAACTATGTGAGACATTTTTATTTTTATTCGGCTTGTAATAACTTTGCTATTTTATTCGGTCCAAACTATGTTATTTGATTCAAACTATGCAAATTCATGCAAAATAGGATGGCCAGCTGGCCACGCCGGCACATATGGGTCGGCGCGTTGGGCGCGCTGCTGACCCATATCTAAAACAGGGCGGACGCCGGGCGGACGGCCGACCCAAATGGACAAAAAAGCGGACAAAATCGCGGTCCGTTTGGGGTCGCCCCATTGGACTTGTATTTGGCGTTTTGCAAAATAACCCTCCAAGTTTATAGAAATCACGCCCGCGGTACATGCCTGGGCTGCCCCTTAGTAATACGCAGAGCAGCGCCGCAGCGTCTTGCCCATCAAACTCGCTTCTTTCGCATGCAGCTGGTGCATCCAGATTTCCTGCGGAAAAATAAACATGCCGACAGGCAGCGCAGCATGCATGCATGGTCAAAAAGCCTACAAGCACTTCTAGTTAGTCAGGGCCCCTACTCACAGATCACGATATGCATCCTTATTCATAAAAAAATAGTTACAAGTATTTTTTGGGAAAAAATAGCTAAAAGCACTGCAAGTTAGTCAGGAGTAGGCAGCCACTATTCATAAATCACAATATGGCTTAGAGCCTCTAAAGTCGATGCCCCAAACCCGACCCCTCAAACGTCCATGGACACGACTGGGCGCGTCCGCGGACAGTGACTGGTTACTCCTTAAATATTTGATTCTACAAGGCCACCTCAAATTAGAAATCTTAAATCCAAAATTATTACATGCAACGTGAAACCTAATCTAAGGAGAGCTCGCCCGGTTCCGTCGTGGCAATGCCCGGCGGCCGGCTGCGCTCCCAGAGTATTGTTCCGGTCGCCAACAAGATAGAGTAGGGCATGAGACACGAGCCGGCTAACGGGACTCAAGACGTCGTCGTCTCCCATGCCCTACTCTTCCTCGTCAGAGCCCGAAACCCGAACGGTGCCCGTGGACATCAGATTGATGATGGATCCGTCCTGAGACGAGCCGGCGACATCCACTATGACGCGGTTGCGGCGCCCGAACTGATGCACCATAGCGGGCACTGGAGAGTGCGACTCTACCTCGCTGACGTCCACCGCCGCGCCATGTTTTTGTTCGACAACGTCCATGGTGCGTCGATGGTTTTGGCGCGCCAACGGAGGGGTTGCCTGTCCGCCATCACGTTTGGACGCCAGACGGACCGCACCGCCTTCGGTGAGGCAGCGACGGCACACCTAGCGCCATTTGGGCGGACGCAATGTATTCCCGACGAAAGGAGTCCGACCGCTGCCTCGCACGTTCCTCCTCCCGAGAGCGGCGGAGCGCAAGCCGGACGGTCATCTCCTCCTCGGGGCCGCATGGGATAAGTTTCGGGCCGACATATCTGGAGGTAAAGGACTCGGATCCGCTGCCTTCCATGCCGAAGGCGGCCGAAGATCGCCGGAGGTGAGCTTGGGTGACGGAGAGGAGTGGACTGAAGTGGCTATGGTTTGGTCCGGCAAGCGGATGAAGAAGAATATATGTGGGGTCAGGTGAGCCAGCGTAGACGGTAGAAGATATATGGTGTCAAGATTTATACACATGATATATCATGTTTAAAACTGATTAGTTGTCAAATTATAAAGTACTAGTTGATTGATTACCAGTGCTTGGTTGTCAGATTTTACCGTGCTTAATTACTAATCCCCACAAAAACAAGCTTTAGCCGCTAGATTATAGATTAACAAGTACCTACTTAGTTTCAAAATTAAACATGCCTAATCACCAGATTATGTGGTACTTAGTTGCCAAAGTTAAACATTTTTCTAGAATATGCACAAGCGTGTATATCATGCATTGCCAAAATTAGACATGCTTAGTCACCAAATTATATGGTACTTAGTTGCCAAAAATAAATACACTTAATTGCCAAAAATAAACCGGCTTAGGTGTAGGCTATAGCAAACTGTAGCACATTTCTGTAGTACTATCTCCGTCCTAGTTTATTGATTCTCATTATAATTTATGCCAAATTTTGATCATAAATTTAACTAACAAAATGTTCATGCATATCACAAAAAATTATATCGTTGGAAACTATGATCAAATACAAACCCAACGATATAATTTTTGTTGACATGTATTAATATTTTTTTAGTTAAATCTTTGGTCAAAATTTAACACAAATTACAAAAGGGGCTAATAAAGACAAAGGTAGTAGGGTGCAGCATACCAAGGTCTCGGACTGCCAGTGAGATAGATTGCTCTTTTGCATTATGTCCATTCAAAAATGATCCCAACGCTCACGCGAGCTGCCGCACGGGGTGATGAGGGTGCACAGCTACTTTCCAACCAAGGGCCATATCATTAGATAACCAAGTGGCAGCCCATGCATATAACATGGGCGTAATTTTCATAAACATGGAGGTGTTTTTTGCAAAAACTTCGGGCCAAACGGCTGTGCGATGAAGCTGCCAACGTGGTGCCAATTGTAAGCTTCTGATTGGTTGTGGATTAAATCATCCCATGCATTTCAAGTTTGTGGATGAGTTGATCACCTTTTGCAACTTTGTGGACTAAACCATCACATCCAACACAAATTTGTGGGTCTCTAGTGCTCTTGCCTCTTTTGTTAACCCTAGATTAGAGATGAGAGTGGCTGAGATGATTGGACGAAAGGATTTAAACGAATTATTGCAAATTCAGCTACAGCTGCCGAGCCTTTGCATCTACGCTGCCATCTCCTGCGATTGTTGTCCCTTATTTCGTCTCACAGAGATGAGAGTGACTCAATTGATTGGGACGGTTGTCCTGCCCAAGTTGTTTTGCTATTGGGTTACTATGGCCTAGGACCTCCATCCATCTCCCCGATGTGCTGGTACTGAATGCAATATAGCTCTGTTCCAGAATTGAACTGAACCTGGACGCCATCAGTTATTCACCCAGGTTTTGGTGTATTTGGATCAGTAACAGTTCAACGCATGGTGCGGTCAAACCCACCCAAAAACCTCGCTATGTGCCCACTACACTCGCTCTCTCTGTCCCTCTCCCTCTCTCAATGGCACCACCACCGGGCCTTCTACTCCCCATCCAGAAGTATGAGAGGGATGGATGTAGGAGGCTCCTCAGCGATTAGAGCTTCTCGGCCGTCCGATCGTTTTCTTGATTGCGTTCTGGCCGTTGGATCTCGGGCTCGGGCGTCGTGGGCCGTCGGATATTTACCCGGTCGTCTCCAACCGTCCGATATTTTCCCTATGAGCCGTGTCCCGCCCGGACGTGCCACCGCGCGTAATTCCTATGCCCCGCCGAGGGCATTTTAGACATTTCGCATACCCCTTTAAAAACAAAGTAGCAGCCACTGGAAACCTAGCCGCTTCCTGCCGCACTCGCGCGGTCGCGCCCCCTTCCCCCTTCCCCCGTCCTCCCGCATTCCAGCCTCCACCTCGCCGCCGCCACCAACACCAGGCGATTCCGGCGAGTTCCGGCGGCCCTCGCCGGAGCGCAGCACACCCACGAGCTCCCCTCGTGACGGTGCTTCCTTTCCTCCGGCTAGATCTGCTCCTCACGGCCGCAAGCGCTCGCGCGCGACCCATCCCCGCTGCTAGGGCTTCGGCTGCCCCCAACTCTGGTGAGGTGAGCTCTCCTCTTCCCTCTCCTCCCCCCTTCTTTCTTATCTTCCCGCCCCACTCAATTTCTTCGATTCGGTGCAGCAGCCACCCTCCTCCATGGACGAGGACGACCACCACGGCCGCACATGGTCGAGCTCACCGTCGTTTCATCCAGTGCGGTGATGGGCCAACGAGCTCCGCCTCCACGGCTCCTAGCTCGGGTAAGCATCCCCATCCCCATGACCGTTTCACTTTCCAAAGCCTCCTCCTCTTATCTTTTGTGTGTGTGTGTGCTCATGAAGCTTCTGTTCTCCATGGACGAATCTCAACTGGAAACAGCAAGCCATCTCAAGGGAGGGGATTGTTAAGTCACCCCACTTCCAATCCATGGATGCTATCCACAAGGACCAAGATGATGACGACCAGGATGGAAGGAGCCCACGCCCGACCCCGACGACGGCGGTTTCATTTGTGTGCCGGCGTCGACCACAACCTCCCTCTCTGTAATATGGTTGTGCTTTATTTTAATCAAAAGAAGTTCATCCTCAATTCACTCTGCTTATATCATAATTCAGTACCGACTCTTTCAGTCTTTCCTACCTCCTAGCATGCTTTTACTCTCCATCTGCTACGTGATAGTTATTGTTACTGTAAAATATGCTTGAAGCCAGTCACTACCAGACTCGCGGGCTATGCCTACGGCCCAGGACCGTCGGCATAGGTCCTATGCCGTCGGCATAGATCTATGCCTACGGCTGCCGTCGGCATAGCCCCGTCAGTGTAGATCACGTCAGCGTACTTCTGTCAGACCGTCGGCGTAGTATAGCCGTCGGCGTAGGAGGGTATGCCGACGGCCGTGGGGCAGCCGTCAGCATAGTTTTGCCGTCGGCGTTGTTTTCCGTCTGACGGCAACGGACGGCGCCGTCAAAACTGCTGGCGACTGAGGAGAAGACACGTGGCGCAGGTATGCCGACGGCGGCATACCTGCGCCACGTGTCGTCCCTGGCTTGACCTGGTGGCAGGGCTATGCCTACGGCAAAGCCGTCGGCATGCCGACGGCTTTGCCGTAGGCATAGCCCTGCCACGTGGCGCCTCCTTCATATGCTTTTAGTTAATTGAAAAAAAATAGCGTCCGGCCGGCGACCGGCGAGCAGAGTGTCCGGCGTCCGGCGTACAGCATGGTCGTAGCAACAGAGGACGACTGCGGACATGGCCGGAGCAGCAGCCGCGGATGTGCAGAGGTCCCTTGCATCCGTCCAGACCCCAAGTCGCCCCCGTGGTCATCGTGGAGGTCGTCCGCGCGGCGTCGTCGTCGAGGTCGCCACCGTGGTCGTCGAGACCTTGGGAGAGAGAGGCAGACGGCCTGCACGGGCTCGATGGCGCAGCTGGTGGTGCAGCGGGCCTTGACTACTGCCCCCGACTAGGAGGTGGCTGCGGGAGGAGACTGTAGGCCGCGGCAACTCCAGTGCTGCTGCTTCTCCGGCAGTGCCGCTGCTACTCCGGCGATGCTGAACGGAGAGAGGGAGATAGAGGAAGATGGCAGAAAGAGAAGGAGGAGGTGAGATGCATGGCAGGGTCCAGCGAGGGGCGTCGGAGGAGGATCTTGCGAGGGGCGGTGGCGCGAGAGTCCGGCGTCGCAGCGACGAGGGAGTCCGGCGGGGGGCAACGGCGGGGTAGTCTGTCGAGGGCGCTGTATGTGCGCTGCTGCTGCGCTTCTGTGAGGAGAAAAAGAGATGGAGGAGTGGTTGGACTGTACGTGCACGTGGGCTGGGTTGATAGCTGGTGTGTGCGATGCGTGGTGGTGGTGGGCTGCCCCGCCACGTCATCGATCCAGGGGACACTGGTTCCAGCCAATAGGAACACATGAAATTTTTTGTGTTTGTTTAGCCAATTAATGTTGACCAAATAAACATGTTAAAATACAGTAAATGTTCTCGAAAAATTTCCATGCATTTTAGGACTCATAAAGCTGTACCACGCCAAATTTCATATTCTTTAGACCATGTTTACATTTTCAAAAAAATTAAGAAGTTAATACAGTTATGCATGGGCTGTGTTTTAATAGTTTATATTTTTCCTTCTTTATGTTTTTTATTTCATATAGATTTTTTAATTTTTTTTATAGTTATAATCTTCCTTTTTATGTTTTTAATGTATTATTATTTCATATGGATTTTTAATGTTTTTTTAACCACTCGGCCCTCTCCTCTCCGGGAACCACACAGAGGGGAAGGGAGGCGCCAAACTCGAGCAGCTTCGTCCGCCGAGGCCATGGCCTGGTCGCGGGTCTGGGAGCGCATGGCCGCCGCCTCGCGTGCTCGATGTGGAGCTTAGTAGGTCAGCTGAGTGAAGGGGGAGGGGGTCGTCGACGGTGGGGGTTGGGGTGGGGGCGGCGGCGGATCAAAGTCCGTCAGAGGGAGATGGTTCGCGCGGGGACACCCGGGAGCAACATCCGGGCCAAACCCACATCTACATCCCCTCTATGTAGACCCGATGCGTTCGTTTCCCCCCCTCCAGGTGCCGGCGGCGGCGCCGTCCGTGAGGGGGGGGCACACCCCGGAGACGGGTGCCGCCTCTTCGGACATGCCACAACACCACCCCGCATGTATGAGGGCCCATTACGAGGATCCGGTGGCATTGCTACCCCCCCAGGGCCCCCGTCCCGCCTAACCCTGGAGCGGTTGACGATGAGATCTAGCCCTTTGACTTTCCACGAACGGGCTTTGACCAGTGGACCTCTCCACCCGGTTGTATCAGGTCAGCCCATAGTAACACCTGGGAGCAACATCCGGGCAGACCCACAGCTACATCCCCTTCATGTAGACCCGACACGTCCATTTCCCCCCTCCAGGTGCCGGCGGCGGCGCCGTCCATGAGGGGGGCACACCCCGGAGACGCGTGCCGGGCGTTTGCAACTGCCACAACACTTCCAGACTTGTGAGAGGCCGCCTACGCAAGATTCGGCGGCATGCTAGCCCCCGGAGGCCGCCGGCCACAGTCGTAGACGCGCGAAGAGCAATCCGCGTAGAGGGAAGTGTTCAGAAACTTCTCCATCACGAAAAATTATGAAAAATTACCATCGGTCCTATAGCACATGTGCCCACGTCGTGTAAAAAACTCATGATTTTATCGCGCTCCGAGTATTTAATAATATTCACGCCGTATCGTTACCGCAGAACGTCTACTACCGTGTCATCGCCGTCCGTGAGGGGGGCCACACCCCGGAGACGCGTGCCGCCTGTTCGGACATGCCACCACACCACCCCGCATGTATGAGGGGCCGGTACGACGCTCCGGTGGCATTGCTACCCCAAGGGCCCCCGTCCCGCCTAACCCTGAAGCGGTTGACCACGAGATCTAGCCCTTTTACTTCCCACGGACGGGCTTTGACCAGTGGACCTCTCCACCCGGTTGTGTCAGGTCGGCCCAGAGGGACATCGGGGAGCAACATCCGAGCCAAACCCACAACTAAATCCACTCTGTGTAGACCCGACGCGGCAGTTTCCCCCCTCCAGGTGCCGGCGGCGGCGCCGTCCGTC
>NC_041389.1:646507188-646519020 GCF_002162155.2 Triticum dicoccoides
GCATCGGACACGCGTGCCACCTCTTCGGACATGCCACAACACCACCCCGCATGTATGAGGGACCGGGACGACGCTCCGGTGGCATTGCTACACCCCAAGGCCCCCATCCCGCGTAAACCTGAAGCGGTGGACCACGAGATCTAGCCCGTTGACTTCCCACGGACGGGCTTTGACCAGTGGACCTCTCCACCCAGTTGTGTCAGGTCGGCCCAGAGGGACGCCGGGGAGCAACATCCGGGCCAAACCCACAGCTAAATCCACTCCGTGTAGACCCGACGCGGCAGTTTCCCCCCTCCAGGTGCCAGCGGCGGCGCCGTCCGTGATGGGGGCCACACACCGGAGATGCATGTCGCCTCTTCGGACATGCCACAACACCACCCGGTTGTGGTAGGTCATCCGATATATATATAAACACTTGGGAGCAAAGTCCCCTTCGTATAGACCCGATGCGGCTGTTCCCCAATCTAGGTGCCGGCTGGCGGCGGCACCGTTCGTGAGGGGGGTCACACCGCTCTGTACAGAACCGAAAAATAATGTATGTATGCTTATTAACACGTACTATATGTAAGTTAGTCAAATAATAATATTTAAGAAAACATAAAATATAGATATGAAAAAAAGGAAAAAAAAGAAAAAAAAACTATGTCGACGGCAAAGCCGTCGGCATAGCTGCGGCCAAGGCAGATGGCCGGCGCGCCGCGGATCGGTGACATGGCATCTATGCCGACGGCAGCCGTCGGCATAGGTGGTGGTCGGTGCGCCTAGGATCAATGACGTGGTAAACGCATCTATGCCGACGAGACACCGTTAGCCGCACGGCACGAGCGGGATCGCCGGGCCCGCAACTATGCCGACGGCCCATGTATGCCGACGGCCGCTGTAGGCGTAACTTGGGCTAAGCCGACGGCTCTTCTGGGCCGACGGGGGCCGTCGGCATAGCTCGGGATAGCCCGTCGGCTTTATTACGCCGACGGCCTGGACATGGCCGTCGGCATAGCCTAGACTAGGCCGACGGGGGCCGTCGGCATATATATGGCCGTCGGCATCGGGCCCTGTTCCGGTAGTGAGTAACTGATTACACTTTTAGTCACATATTCTCAAGGACCTCCAAGAAGTTGAGGTTCTGAATAGGTTATTAGTATCTAACCCTGTTGATAGCAATTAGCTTTGTCCACTTACTGGGCTGTCTTTTTAGTGTTCTGAAGATATACTCGAGTTTTCTTTGTTATAGAATGCCCCCCCAAAAATCTAATTTTCCTTGACATTGTTTTGTGTACTTTTTGTTGAACCCCTTGTTTTACCTCTAATTCTTTTTATCTCTGCAGTACATCACTAACCCAGTCAGTGGTTATGAATTTCGCTCTCTGAAGGACGTGCAACGTTATATTGAATCAGGGGACACAAGTAAATGCAATGTTAGGCCAAAGAAGAGAACTGCCCAGGATGCTTGTATTACACAGAATCAAGATTATGTGAGTTCCTCCTATTGTTTTCACTTTCTGTAGCTTGCATGTTTGTGTGGGCTGGAAATGTGTGAGAACAATGCAATCTACAAAAACAATTAGCTTCATCAATTGGAAGTTCTCATCGATTGGAAGTTGCAGGGGATTCAGTCTCTGACTAAACTGATTAACTAACTGGTGTATCTCCTTGGCATGATGTGCATTAGCTTCATCAATTACAATGCCTTGCTAGAGCTTCTGCCCGTGTGTTTATTTCATACCACATTCAAAGTTAAATGTACCTGCGACGCCTCTTTTGGGACTGCTCGTGACGACCATTCTGTGTTATCCTGACATGGCTTGCTATGCTGTTGCGTCCGTGCAACTCTCTGTAGAAAAGACAGTAAAGTTGTCCACGCGTTGGACCCGATGGGAGCCCCGGCCAAACCACTCCACCGTAAGATTTATACCTTGCCGATTTTTGACACTAGATTTTGCTCTCTCATGAACTAAACACCGGTTCTTCGTTCTACAGGCAGTTCAATACCTGTCGCAGATGATCCAGACGCTGTCGTTTCCAAAGAGAACTCCCAATGCGGTCGTGAAGAAGCTGTCATATATAACAGTTGATAAACATGACAAAAATTCTCCGCCGCTGTTTGGAGGACATTAAACCTGGGAGCAGAGGAAGGAAAGCTTTAAGTTGAATGCTACCATGAAGGTAATTGCTTCGTTTTGGTTAAATACCAGAGAGTGATAAATGTTGGAAAACCAATTATGTTTCCGTTTATGATAGGTGTTGGCCGACGAGCTCATGCCCAAAGCGCGATGAACCACATACATTTTATACCCCTGTTTTCTTGGCAAAAATACATTTTACTTCCTCTAATTTTAAATAGGATATTCTTGGGAATGAGATGCAATTTTAGGAGAATTACATTTCAGCATTTTATTTTATCCTGAAACTATTGATCTCTCTCTCCCTCCCTCTCTCTCTCTCTCTCTCCATCTACATATATCACACCAGCTGTTCCAGTTAGAGTAGTAGTGGCCACAAAATTTTACTGAAATAATCATGCTATTGATTCTGGAAGAAGCGTCTGCGATTCTAGGAGAAGTTTTAATTTCTCCCCAGAGATGAGCTTGATTATCCAAGAAGCTTTTCCTTTTGTAGAGATGATTGTACTTATGGAAACTCAGATGCCCTGCACCGCTGCCGGATCAAGGATGGAGCGAACTAAAACACTTCGCTGTTACAACTAGCTCTCCCTGTTCCATGAATCGACAGGTAAGTTCTATCATATGTTTCTTATCTTTGTATTGCACACATACATATAGAGAGGAGTGTGTAGTGTTGTTGGTCAAGCTATGTATATGTACGTGCATCTTATATAGATATAGGCTTGTATGCTCGTTTCAGGGTCCCATTCTGATCCATAAGCTTCTATATTAGGCATACTTGTACAATTTTACAATGGTGGCACCATGTGAAATAATGAGCTGTGTGTCAGCTGATCAACAACAACTTGCTCTGATTAAGTAGTAACCGATGTCAATATCCATTTCACCATCCAACAGACCTGTGATGGATCTTTGCTTCTTCTTTCAGCTGACCTGATCTGATTTTTTTTGGGGGGTGAACGCAGCAATGTCGCGTCGATATATTAAGATTGCAAATAGGATTTACATGGGGGGTTTTATTTGGGGGCTACAAAGAAGTTACAGAGAGTATTCAGAAGTTAAGGCTAGCTTACTGTTCTCAATCACTGGGAACTACAGACGCCCAGCCTGCGACTTCTTATTCTCGAACCTCATCCGCGAACCTGATCCGACTTACTAACACGAAACTATATGTACCGGTGTAAAGTGCAAACGTTGTGCGCACTCCTTTTTCTGTTCTTATTGGATATGCATTCATCTGCGTTAGTTAAAATTTCTCGCAAAGAACCCAAGTGGATTTACGCACAGTTGCACGGTTGTTGTTCTTGAGCTCCTTCCCCTCTTATGTTCATGTACCATTTAGTAGGACTGGCTAGGTTGCTGCAAAAATGTCTTGGGTTTCTTCTTGTGCAACAGATTCTAGGTTCCAAAGGAGGACTTG
This sequence comes from Triticum dicoccoides, assembly GCF_002162155.2. Classification (NCBI taxonomy): domain Eukaryota; kingdom Viridiplantae; phylum Streptophyta; class Magnoliopsida; order Poales; family Poaceae; genus Triticum; species Triticum dicoccoides. The sequence goes on from NC_041389.1 coordinate 646,510,732, forward strand.
TTGGGGGCTTTTTTGTTTTGTTGGTGCCTTGCCGTCAAGTAGATCCTTGGATTTAGCTAGGTATCATGTGTAGGAGTGTTTGACCAATAGGTAGAATTTAACAAGTAAATTGAAATTGTTGGGTCTGCAGCTGCTGCTCCTTTGGATTGGTTGGGTCTGCACCTGTTGCTGTTTTGGATTGGCTGGGTCTGCAGCTGCTGCTCCTTTGGATTGACCTCTATTTGGTTTATGCATTCCATTTTTCTAGGTGGATCAGTATGACTAGCTAGAATTCATATAGAACCATATGTGTATTTTCTTATATCTTGTATAAATCTTCCATATGCTTGATTCAAGATTCGGTATGCACCGTGAATAAGGTAGAGGACAAAATGCATTCAGCTACTTTTAGTTCTCTGCTCTAGCATCAGCAGGGTTGGACATAAAGGCCATTGGATAGTTTATAGCTTTGTCATTAGATATTATTTTGCTATTCTGCCTCCTCATTTTAAGCTGCTATGAATCCAGGGTTCTTCTTTTTTGCTTACATTGTAAGCTCTTTTTCCATAAGTTGATTATGATTTTTACTCATGTATACATTATCTTGGCAATCAAGCCAGCTAATCAAAAGGAGATAATGGAAAATGTGTGACGAAAGGAGTCAAGCAAAAGCACAACGAGCAAATCACCACCATTGAAGTTTCAGCATCTGTTTTTCATAGTTGGACTAAATCCGATTACTCTTGTTGTAATCAACACTGGGGAAGATATCAGGGCTCAGGCAACACTTTAGCCTATGAACCGAGATGTGCCGCCGCCCAGTCGTCGTGTCCACACTGCGCAGCCTCCGCCACCCGATCGGCCTACATCTAGCAAAGGTGGGGCCTCTCCTCCTTTTCGTGCATTTTCATGGGCTATGTGGTGCTAATTGTGGTGTGCTGCAGCAGTTGAGACCGGGTAGGACGAGGAGGAAGCATAGAGGGAGACTGCGGGACGAAGAGGAGATCTCGGTCAGCATGCAACCTACACACCAACACCATCCCAGCTCGTGTGCCGACTCGAGGTTGGAGATCTTCTCCTCTCCCCTCCTCCTGCACGTACCTTTTCTTGGGGCTGCCATCGTGGTGCTTTGCATCCGCACATAATCTGTAGGTGTTTTCATCGGATATATGTGCTGGATTTTCAATTTATGGCATGACATGTGATGGAATTTCAGCTGGAGGTGGTTGTTACCTACTGGTGAGAGAAGCTATTGGTAACACACCATGCATTGCAAACATAAAGAAAAACATTATTGTGCATACATGTCTGTACTACTGATGCTATTTTACATGGAAATCAGTGAATTGGTTTGGTTTGGTTTGTGATGCTGACATGTTGTAGTCTGTTCTGGTCTGTGCAACAAGCTGGGTCTGTGCTGGTCTGTTCTGAAAAATGTCCAACTAGATAGCTTCTGCCACTTTTGGTTATATTCAGGGGTAATTAATCTGTACTCATACAGTTCATAATGCAATTCAGGGGTGTCAATCGTATTATATTAACAACAATCTGTCTTAGGTTCTTTTGTTCAAATATCTGCCCAGGATGTTTCTGTGTAATCTTACATTCAGAACTCAAGCTTATTATTGAATTTGGTAACTAGATTATGCATTTTGGTTCATATCCATGTCTGTAGGGTGTGCCCAGTTTTCAATGCATTGCGATGCCTGTTCAGGTTAGTGATTTGGGAGAAATATGTGTACCGGGTAGTAGTTGCTGCTTCCTAACAAAGGAAGTCCGACTACACAAATAATTAATCTGTGTTCCAGAATTAGACCGCATCCTCATTGTTTATAGATGCACCAAGCAATGATTGATGCTTGCTAATTATAGGAATGGTAACTTCTTGCATAATTAATCTATAGGTTACATAGTCCATTGCTGTTGTGCTTTGCGTGGTTAATTTGATCTATTATTTGCTTTGTTTATTTGCTGTCTTACAAGGCTAATTTAGTGCTTGGGGCTGCAATGTGTTTTCATGTTACTAGCCAGTTTTGTAGCCGCCAAGGGAAGTACAAAGATGGCGTCGAGGCTTGGGCGTGTGGCCGTCGACGTGGAGCAGGCAGAGGAGGAGCGACTACTACCCCAACGGCAGCCTCTCCTCCCTTGTCCACGGTCAGTGCCTCTTCTCCATTGCTGGTTGCTTTGCTCCTTTTCTGTTGTTGTACACTGAAATGAAATGAAATGAAATGTATGCACTGAAATGAAATGAATATACTCCATGACTGACCTAGGGGGTACTCACATAGTTAGAAAAATCTGAAGCACCTGTTAGTTTGTTGGCAAGCCGTATGCATCATAACTAGGTACTTTTACCTGTCATGGAATTTGAATATAATTTTGTTTGTTGGTGCTCCTGGGTATATTTACACGAATCTGAAGGTGGTGATGATTCAGCTGACCAGTAGGTTTTTCTTCTGTGTTCAGAGAAGAAAGAAGCTGGTAGATAATATAGAACCAAAGTAGTCGATCCTATAATTACACGAATCTAAAGGTGGTCATGATTCAGCTGACCAGTAGTCTTTTCTTCTGTCCTTAGAGAAAAAAGAAGCCGGTAGATAAGAGCCAAAGTAGTCGATCCTCTTGTGTACGTTTGTAAAAAAGAAATAGAATAGCTTCTTCGTGACTTGAAGATTGCTGTCATGTTTTTGTGGGCTAGCTGCACTGTCACCAATACTTGCGAAACCACTAGATGATATACAGAATGCGTAAGCACTAAAGATTGGGATTGCCTGGGCCTTACTCTAATGTACTAAAATCATTACAAGTTGCGATTTAAAGGATCATGATGTATTACAGAAAAATCTTAAAATACTCCTCTGTTAGTCAGGATCGAGATTTTCACATAATTACTATGTTTGTCCATATTGACTCTGATTTTAGAGGGCACATATGTTTTGGTAGGAAGTGTATTGTTCCTATGTTTTTCCTGATATATACTGATTGTTGAAGAACTGTTGTTCCAGATTATGAAATCAATATTTAATGGATCGATCGATAATTGTCTTGTACATGGTTACATAGCAAGCATATGTGTTACCAGCCCATCTATTACTCATAGACTCACAATAATCTGCTTCTTCTAAGTTATTGGTCGTCAATAAGTTGCTGCTAATATTACTATCCTCTTAGGACATGCAAAGCACAACAACCAACAGCAGACGACACCTCCAAAGCTAGACATGGCAAGGTATACTAAATAAACCTTGCCTCGGCTCTAGGATGTAATGTTCCATATATCAGATCATTAAACCATATGTTGGGCTATCAAACAGCAAGTGAGCTGGGAAACAGACCGTGTGCGGTGCTCGCAAAGGTTTATTTGGAAAACGCAAACGCGACTATGAAGAGTAAAGGTGTATTTCAAAAATAGTACCTTCTCAATACTTTTGATGTACTCTGATCTGAGACCTGTCTTTGGCATTTTTACGGGTTAGGTTCAGATGAATCACCATGTGCGACACAACAGCCATCTGATATATCTTCCAAGATAGTTGTGCCCTTTTTGTAACTACAGTATGTAATGAGCACTCGTAGTTCTATGTGTTTGACTGTTTGGACTATTAAGCTGGGTATGTAGGTGACAAGTTACATGTGTTTTACACATGTCTTGTTCGCTTTGCACACGATAATCAAACAAGCCTTTGTATGGTTAATTGATGTTCTAGAGATGTTTGGTCCTTTTCTCAACAGGCTGAATCTTTTTTGACATTCTCGGTAACATTTGTTCCTGCAAGTGCCTAAAACAACACATCTAATGGCCAGTCCTTTGACCAGAATGACTGAGATAACTTGAACACATGTTTCTGACATTTCAGTTGTAGTTTATAGTAGTTAGTTTGCTCTATGCCACCTGTTTTTCACTTATTCTTCCAGCAAGCATATATATGTGTGCTGATTTTTTTGTAATGTTTACGTGTATAAATAGGGTGCACAAGCCAGATGTCTTCCCAGGCCTCTATCCTACCTTTTCAGATCCCCTACTCTAAATTGAACAGGGTTTTGTTGGTAGTTTGTGAATATTTTTTTGAAATAACGAATGAGTTCTAAAATCCCGAATTAAACTTGGCATTATCGCTTGATCAAAACGTTGGGACCGGCACCTCGCGCCAGGGCGCGATCCCGATCTAGTTTCTTTGGAAGTAACGTGGCTTCCTCTCCTGGCAAATTTTAGCATGGTCCCTCTTACCTCCCCTTTTCATATGAGAGGTAAGAGTACATAGTGGATCTGAGTTTGATTTGATTAACTGGTGGTCTGATTAACTCTTTCCTTTTTATCTTTCATGTGAAAAGTGGGGGTAAGAGGGAGCATGTTGGACAAGGGGGGCTTGCTGGCACAGCCATACCAAATTTCCATAAGAGTTCATGCATGCACACAAGTAAACTTGGCTTGCCAATCTAAGGGTGTGATCCAGTCCTTCACTCTCCTTTTCTGTTGCCGGGAAAGAAGAATAAATCCTGCTTGATGCGTATCATCCACTCGAATGGTAGAGGTATTCGTCGATGTGGTAATCTCTGGTACATACTGAGCTATGTACCATGTGGTGCGAGTACCATAAATGCTTTCATTGTAACAACGTTATGCGTCGATTTGTCAATCTATAATTCACATAAGAAGTATGATCGAGATATATGAGGTTGGAAGAGTTTCTTAGCATTTCGGTTAGAATATACTCCGATTAACCAAGTCCACCTTTTTTGTGCGGAATTAAACCAACTAACCAAGCACAAGAAACTCTTCTAAGTTGCTTGAACAAAAAACTCTTCTAAGTTGATCGTAGCTAGTCTTTTGTAGTGATGAGCAAGAACTGCGTAGGTTTGGAAGGCAAAGAGAACTATTCATTCATTAACTAGTTGGTGAGAAATAATTTTTCAGCATCCTCAAGTGCATATACTTGCATGATGTAACAGCAGTATCGTTTTTTATGGAGTGTCTATTTAGCAACGGACTAATTTATTTTGGGCGACTATCAGATTTTTCCTCCACTAAGTAAAATCACAAGCGTGTACCCTTGTCACCCCAACATATTTCTCATGCATGCCCACAATCATGCCATTTGCCGTGTCATTGTATTATATTAGGCCAAAATAAGTCAATGTTACGTACATACGAAGTGCTCTCGAGACACCACGGATTTTGTTCAGGACCCGGATGAATACGCTGGCACAATTGCTGATGAAACCCCCGTCGTAGACGCCACCGATGGCCGGGAGGCCTCGACGGTCCCGCGTCCCTCCCATGCCCACGAAAAGGTTTGTTCCTGTCCTTCGCGCCTGTTGTGGTTTGCGCTGTTTTCAGCAGTGGGTTGGGTCGGCAGCGCGAGGCAGAGTAGGAGGATGGAGGTGATAGTGCCGGAGCACCTCCTGGCCATGGCTCTAAATTTCACTCAATCTCTCATGTGTTGTGAGCGTGAGATGGTGCTCTTATGGTGTGCAGTTTGCGGTTCAAATAGGCGCAGAGAAGCAGTACAAGTGTTGAAGTGAATGGTTTTTTTAGGTATGAGGATGAGTAAATTTTGTAGGAGAGGAGGTAGACGAAATATGTTGCTTGTGTTTGTGCCTCTTCTTTGCTCCTAGCAACTGAAGGCTGGTAGGGGCGGAGCCAGAAAATTTGGCCATTGGGTTCACTCCATGACTTCATTGTGAGAACTTAGTACTAATATGTAAAGAGCAAGTCTAATTTAAATTATCTTATAACAAAATTATAGCACCTAAAAACAAAATAATGAATAAAAATATGGTATGACATATGACATGTTGTGTTGCATTAAAAACTGAAGAGTGCAAGACATACCGGTCCAATAAAATTATAAAATCACTTGTTTCAGGTGTCGCTTCTCATCTTTCTGGAACATTGAAAAAAATGACAAGTTAGTTTGATAAGTTTCGAATAAGTACTATCAAGCGAAAGAATCTTGTAAAATCTCTCGTGAGTATCTAGTCTACTTTTCTTCTTCCAACCATTAATTTCCAAATGCATCGCTCTCATCTTGTCCCTCATTGTTATCTCTGAAAAGGTAGCAGCAAAACTGGAGGCCTTATGCACTTTGTCACTATACTCAAGCCAGCGATCATATTTATCAAACCAATCTGGATTAAATATTCGTTGAATATCTCCGATCTCCCTCTATGGGTAATCAAGATTAGCCGGTGGCCTGTAATGTATATGCGCCTAATATCATCTTGCTTCTTTGGATTTTTTGTGTACTCTAAAATTCTCTTTTGATCCGGATCATAAGGCAACTTATCTAAGTTAATTTTTGTATGAATAGTATGCTTCAGGAGACTAGCTGCAGCAACATTTGGTGCACTTTGTCTAGGTCTAATGGATGACCTTGATGTACCTGTATCATTATCTGGATCTGATGACCGGGTTCTCTTCGAATAATACCGATCTATAGCCTAGATCAATCAAATTTCATGGAGAAAACAAATTAGAAAACTAGGGCAAAAAAATCACTATCATGCTAGGATATTAGGCTAGATAAATCATACACAAGAGAAAGAAGATACCGCGATGTAATCTAATTACCTCAAAATTCTAGCTACAATTGTTGGCGTTGTCTATGTGCGGCGGTCTGCTTGCCGCCAGCATGCGGCGGCAGAGGCGCCGATCAACACGAAAAGACGAGGAGAGATGCTAATTGGAAACAAACAGCGAGAGACGGGGCGTGCGTGCGCTGTTACAGACTAATCACGATTTAGGTCGGTCGTGTATACACAACAGGCTTGTATTTACAGTCAGGCGCTCGTGGGCTTTTGGGCCCTTTGTCACGTACTTCACTATTTAATGGGGTCAACAAGGACTTTTTACTGGGTTCACCCGAGGCACGTATGTACCTACTATCACACGTACGTGACAAAATCCATTGGGTTCACCTGAACCCAATGCTTGTACGCTGGCTCCGCCGCTCCGGCTGGGCTTCCTAATTCTGGACTTGAGCAACAAAAAGCTCACCTTTGAGAAAGGCCCAATGTCCTCAACCGTTTTTGGTGTCAGTTTGTATTGTCAGGTGAAAGACCAAATGTACGCAGTTTTCTTAGAAGAGTTTTTTCTAGAAAACGCAGACTGAAGAGCATCATCAACCTTCCTTTTTTATGCCAATTAGACTTCAAATGAGTTGATATGAGAATTCAAGCCACCTTTGAGAAAGGCCCAATGTCCTCGACCGTTTTTGGTGTCAGTTTGTATTGTCAGGTGAAAGACCAAACGTACGCAGTTTTCTTAGAAAAGTTTTTTCTACAAAACGCAGACTGAAGAGGCATCATCAACCTTTCTTTTTTTGTGCCAATTAGATTTTAAATGCATTGATATGACAATTCTACTCACCTTGGAGAAAGGCCCAATGTCCTCAGACCGTTTTTGGTGTCAGTTTGTATTGTTAGGTGAAAAATCAAACATATGTAGTCTTCTTAGAATAGTTTTTTCTACAAAACGCGGGCTGAAGAGGCACCATCAACCTTCCGTCTTTTGTGCCAATTAGATTTTTTTCATGGTAATACGTGTCTCCTTCATATCATAACGAACAAAGTACAAGTCACGTAAAGACCGACATGACAAAACTGGAAAGATAGCAGAATATCTCTGAGCTTGACACCAACGTCCGTCACCTGCCTCCAGCACCACCATAGTAGCCATCAAAGAAAGGAATGACGAATCACCTCCTCACCTGAGGTCGACGCGGCTCCATCGCTGATATGCAGCTTTGCGGACCTTCTAGGTGGCTCACCAAAAGTGAAGCCCTTGCCGTTGAACGAATTCGGTGCAACACCCTGGACACGTGCGACCCAGGAAGTGGCAGTACAAAATCGCAAGGAGAATAAATTGGTCCTTGTAGTAAGTGTGTTCTAGTACCTTTTTCCGAATTCGACTTCAAATTCAAAGTAACAAAAATAGACGAAAATTTGCTTTCATTAGCGTATGTGTAACTTAGGGCATCTCCAAGCCCACCCGCAAACCGGCCACTGTATCAGCGAATTAGGGGACCAGTCCGCGGACACTGACGCGGGAGCCGGCCAACCAAAGCTATCCGCGTACATTTCAAACTGGCTTTAAACAAGCCAAACGTTTTACATGCAAACCGGATGGTTTTATATAAACCCAATGAAAACAATTACATTTTGGACATATTTTAACTAAATTATTGTTGACTAGGCTAGTCTTTTCTAACCTAGTCTATCGACGGCTGCGGCTGAGCCTCATTCCCACGACATGTGTTCCCCAATTTCGGCAGCACTGCTCAACGAAGTGCCCTGTGCCCCAGAGGAATA
>NC_041389.1:646519495-646584089 GCF_002162155.2 Triticum dicoccoides
TTCCATGAAGCATGGATCATAATTGGTTTTTGGGGCGGCGGAAGATGGTCACCGTAGCCACTGCACCCAGTGAAGCAGGCAAGTCACCGACTGTGTAATAACCCGGCGAAGCGGTGGCGGTGGACTTCATGGGATCCAACCGGCGGCGGCCTCTCATGGTCTAGTATTCCTCACTGTCGGCGGCAGTGGCGTGCCAGCTGCCTTGTCTCCACGAAGGTGGCTTCTTTCTCCGTCTGCAGTGCGTGGTATCATCAACGTTCGCAGCAGGTCGCATAGTCATAGGCACGGGCGGAGCGGTTGGACGCGACCTGGTCCACGTCTGCAAGGATGCCCCTACGGGCGTGCTCCTTCGGGTGTCGGCCTAGAAACAACTCGCCACTCCTCCGCGTACTGGCTTGTAGTGGCGAGTTGCTCCTCCACGCGGCAGCCAGGAGCCCGTGCCTCGCCCATGATGGTGCGAAGGTGGAGTGACAAGTTGCCTGGAGCGCTCGCCGTCCTGTATTCGACGGACTTGACGGGCACCCAGACGGCTTTCATGCCGGAGAACTCTTTTTTCTGCTCGCCGGATGCCATGGAGAATGTGGTGTAGGAAGAGATGGGGAATAGGGTTGTGCTGCGGTTTTTGCCCGACGCCTGGCCACGTGTAAATAGCGGGCGGACACGAGCAGTCAACTGGCATCATGTTTAATGCTAATTGGCTCATGCATGGATGTGTGACCGGAGCAGGTTTCTCGGCGCACATGCGGGCTTAATGAGGGTAGGCGGGCAAATGGAAGCCGTTTCAATGCGGAGAGAAGGCGTGTGCAACGGGCAACGCTCTCGGCCGGCGTGCCGCTTTAATGCCGGCTTCAGTGAGAAGTCACGTTCGCTTTGGCCGACATGAATACGGCGTTGATGCTTTCGTGCCGGGCAACTGGCTTCCGGCGGGGAAGTGCGTGGGCAAGACATCGTTTTTGGTGGGCTAGGCTTATTGGACGCTTGTGGGCGGTTTGAGGTTGGGGCGTTGAAGATGCCCTCATCCAGTATTAGATTTTTTTTCATCACTTTGCGAGTGTTTTAGTAGCCGATGCATGCGTACCCAGTACCCACACATATCGGTGCATGTTAATGATCGAGTGCGGATGTGTTTGAAACTCGGCCGACCCAGGGCCATCACGGTAATGCAGTGCAATAGAGACCTCATGCGTATCTCACCGGCGAACTAGGACTATGTCTTAATCCCACGCTCGCGTCCCTCGCGTCGCCATCTCTCGCGGCGGCGGGGGAACCCCAGCAACCAGCCGCCACAACCCCTTACCAACCCCTCAACCACCTTGCCGCCACCGGAGGAGCGGCTGGCGAAGCCCGCGCCGGCTCCCAGGATGGTGGCGGCGGGGCGCCTCCTCCGGCTGCGGCCTCCCCGCCGTCACGCCCGTCCGCCGGCCTCTGTGCCCTCCGACGGCCGATCCGCCCTTCGTCGGCGCGTCTCTGGCGGCGACCTTCTCCTCACCCCGAACGACCTCGCCCTGCTCCCTTCCCCGTCCGATTTCCGCTCCAGATCTCGGCCCGGCGAGGTCTGTCCTATCGCCGACGCGTCTCTCCTGCTGGCGCTGGACCCGGGGTTGGGGCTGATGTCCTCCTCGGCTGGCCTTGGGGCTACCCTTGTGGCGCTGCGACGACTTCCCCGATCTGCGGCCATGACTACAAGGATCTGACGCCGGGATGACGCGAGGGGTCGACTGCGGCTGTAGGGTTGTTGTGCTGGGCATGTGGGGCTGCGGCGATGTGCCGGCCTTCCGCGTGTGCCAGCCGAACGGCAACGTTACGTTTTTCGGTTGGTGGTGCTGATCTAGATCAGATCGGTCAGATGGTGGTGTTCGTAGATTGTTCTCCCGAGACTTCCTACGGATCCACGACTGCGCAGGTCATCGAAAAGAGTTCGGGAGGTTTTATCTCTTGATCTAGTTGATGACTTCAGTAGTGTGATACAAATTATGGACGATGACTTGACGAAGAGGGTAAGTTGTGGAGTGGCGGCGGTCCAATTGTAGCTGCTGGGATTGCGGAAAAGCGGTGGCGACAACACTTGTGTGACTTGGATGGTGGTGCTGCACGCACCAGGTCTCGAGCTCCGGGGCGAAAGCCTAGGTCAGACCCGAGTGGTTACACCTGGCAATGGCGATGTTTTTATGTCGTTACCTTGTTGGAGGCATTGCTCAGATTTGCTCGGACTGATTCTTCAGGGTGAAAACTTAGATTCTGGCCCTTTGTGGTTAGATCCGGTGACGGCGGCGCTTGAGTGTCGCTTCCTTCGTGAAGGCGTTACTGTTGAAGTTCCTCGTCATCATGTGGTGTCAATGGTTGGTGCGAATATGGTCTCAGTTGTAGTTTGTCGATCACTGATCTGATCGTTTTTTTCCCTCCTTTTTTCTCGCCCGCACATAGCTTTTGGTCTTATGACTTTGCTAGTTGCGGGTATGTTTCCGTGTGAGTGTGTTGGGTTGGCTGTGTGCATCCTACTTATGCAGAGGCCGGGTGTGTGCTCATTGTGTTATGTATTCTTTTGATGCTCCATTTTGAGCCAATAAAGTTCACTCTTTGTCGAAAAAATGCGTATCTCACCACCAGGAAAGTCACGTACATACGCAAGTGCGATGCACAGAAAAACAGATACAGTATGTACGTACGGTAAGACGGTAAGACCTGTATCTGACCCAACACATCCCAGTCAGTACCGCAGCTCATGGCGTGACACCGACCCCTGCCGAACGGGACACCGCAACCGGCAAACCCTCCCGACAGGATACCACCGCCTCCTCCGATGCTGGTGATAGGGCCGACGATCCCCACACTGCCACTGACGCCCCCGAGCTAGCCCCTGACGCCAGTGAAGATGCCCGCGCTTTAATCAGGCCAGCAAGGTTCTCCATGCTTCCCATGCCCAAGAAGAGATTCTTCTTGCTCGCCCGGCCTGCCCCTGAGGCGTGATTCTCTGCGTCGGCGGCCCGAAGCAAGGCACTAGCTGCAGTAGGCGCTCTCTTAGAGACCGTCTCGGTGTGCACTGCGAGCGTGAGGCAGAGCAGCAGGAGGGACGTGACAGTGCCAGAGCATTTCCTCCTGGCCATGGTTCTACTCCTCACTCTCTCGTGTGTTCAGCGCGTGAGAGGCAGCTTGTCTATGTGGGGGTCTAGATTCTACTCACTCTCTCATTTGTTGTGCGTTGAGTTGCAGCTGCTGATGCACTTGTGGTTTTATATGGCGGAGGAGTATCTGTGGCAAGGGCAGATGGGAGGCTGTAAATGAGGTGAGTGCCTTCCCGCCAAAAAATATGAGGTTCTTTTCTAAGACAAAAAAAATTGAGGTGTGTGCAGTGAATGCTATTGTCAGTTGCCAGAATGTTTTTTCTTTTTTGAACTGCTGGAAAGTCTCGGACCATTTCTTTTTCACTAATCGTTTGTTGTCTGTCCAATACACACCCGACCACACACACCCGACCACACGACTCGGCACACCCAGCAGGCGGCCCACACGATCCTGTGTGGGCGATCATTAGAACTGTCCACACGTCCGAGCGCATCTACTTCATGCCACATGAACCAACAACTACTCACCCCCACCTCGCATGTGTGGCACGAAGCAATTTTGCCCTAACATTTTTTGATGGCAACTTTAGTTATAAAGCATGGCAACTTCTCTGTTTTGGATGAAAAGTTTCGGATTTCTTTGTTTCGGTTTTTTTCCGGGATGACAATTTTAGTTACCGTGTCTAATTAATTGTAGTTGTCAGTGTGAATAAATCATAATTGTCATGTGTGATTAACTAGTTGTCACATGTGGTCAAACCATAGTTACCATGTATGGTCAACCATAGTTACCATGTTTGATTGACTAATTGCCACGTATGGTCAAATCATAGTTGCCATGTATGGTCAACCATAGTTGTCATGTGTGATTAACTAGTTGCCACATATCCACAAATGTAGTTACCATCAAACAACGTGGGAGCGTCGTGTGGGCGAAGAGCAGTTCACACACACGGCAACTCGAGCAGTCGTGTGCTAATGGACTGGATGGTGCTTACGTTGCGCCGAACCTAGATGGCAGTTGTTGCAACATTCGTGCAAATCAAAACGAACAGTTATGACTGCGTGTGGGCGAAATTGATAAGAACCACACGTGTGGGCGTTATCATCAGGGGCTTCAAATAGAAATTTAGAATCTATTTTTGTAATTACTTCAATCAAAAGAATCAGGTACACTAGTTTATATTGTTCTGTATACATGATAGTGCAAGTTCAATAAAATAACTGTGCGGATTTTAGCTTTTTTTCTCTACACTTTATTTCTTGTTTTAAGATAAGAAGAATGTATTTAATTCATTAGATATTAATATAACATTTAATTTTGTTGTTATTTATTTAATGTTCTTCCTTTTGTTTTAGTATATATCTTTGTTTATTAAAATAATAATAATTAAAACACAACAAAATCATTTAATTTTCTCACTTGTGCTAATGTTTCTTGCTTCGTTTTTATTGTTGTTGCTTAGTTATTGTTTGGCCATTGATTTTTCTCCCCTGTATTTATGCATGTAGTAGTGGTTTGATGTTGCAACCGTGTGACTCTACTTCATTTTCGTCCAAAATTTGAAATAAACTTTCTTTTTTAACTAGTTTACTAAAATTATATTTTTTTATTTTTAAGGCTGCACTAGTTTACATTTGTTCTTGCAGAATACATGGTGTGTTGTTTTAGATCGAATCTGAAGTATAGTGTGTCCCTTTTTATATTCTCTTCCATGTGTTCTTTGTTTCATCATGTACCAACATACATTTCGATGTGGACACCATTATTGCTTCCTATTTGTGGTGGTATGTTGCTTCGCTGAATATAACAATAATCACTTTAGCTGACAGTACAAAATATAGTTGGATTGGTGAAGGAAGTGGTGGCTCTACAGAGTAGAGCATTCCAACAAAAATAAATAAATTAATATGGCAGCACAGAGTAGCACCAATAGGCTACAGGCCGTGCATCCACAAATGCCTGTTGGAGTGGTTCAGAGAGCAGGGAGAGAAGCTTGCCGTCCTGACGGTGTGGGATGTTTTGTTTTGCCGGGAAGCATGGGCTGTTTTTTGAAGCAGTGAACGTGAAAAGAAAATTAGGAAACTGCTATATAGTGTGCCCCTTTGTTCTAGTAATCAAGAGGAGTAAATTTCGTGTAAGTGCTTCAACTTTCAAATTTATTCTTCTTTTCTTAGAAAATGAAAACTGGGCTTCTAAAATTTCAATTTAGCGGCTCAAAGTCCAGCTTTGAAAAAGGCAATAGCCAGTGCCCAACTATTTTGGTGCCAGTTTCTGTGTTCAGGTGCAAACTCAAGAATGTGGTGATTTTCCCCATAGCTACCCAAATTCAGTTGGCCTTGTTTTATGTTAAATATGCATCTTTTCATTTATATGTGCAACAAGTAACTTTTAATTCTGTACTCTGAAAGAGATCAACACGGGAAGGTCGGATTTATCGAGCATAATTGTATCCCAGATTAGTAGTCCGCAAAATCTGACATGCATAGCATCTAGAATATAGTAGAATTTGCTTCTATTACATCTTCGATCTCGAATTCAACTTGCAGTTTCTTTATGTTAAATTACACTTACAATTTTGCATCAATGGGTGTGCATATTTCTCGACTTCAACTTGCATATTTGCATTGATGCCAAAGCATATTGGTGGGACTACGCCATGCTAATGCGTATTAGAAGCGACGCGTCACAAAGAGCGTGCATGTGAAACCAGTTTGGAACAGTTAATACACCAATTTGCAAACATGAAGAAAAACACCTAGTAGAACAAAGTATAGATGTAAGGCCGGCGGCGCCTTTGCCACTAATGACAGTCTCGCAGCCTCTGAAGCCGCCGAAAGAAATATCACCACCACCATAGACGCCACCCTCTTTCAAGTCATTCACCACACCTTTTCGGCCCTTGCTAATCAGGACCCTGAGGGTAGTGAAGATGTAGCCGACGTCGGTGCCAATGATCCTTCCATAGATGTAGTTGATGGACAGTCAGCCCGTGCAATTCACCATGTCTCTCGTGCCCACAGAATTAACATGTTTTTCTCATCTGAAGCGAAGGCATGGTCCTAGCCACCATCACAACATGCGACAGCACAAGGTAGATCAAGATGAGGGAGGTCACAGTGCGCAAGTACTTCTTGACCATGGCTCTAGATTTTACATGTTCTCTCTCTCTCTCTCTCTCTCTGGGCGCGCTTATTGTGCACATGAGAAGGTGCTACTGCTGCACTTGTAATATGGCATAGTTTAAAATTTAAATAGGCACAGAAAAAGGATGTACAACAGATTGGTCAAGGCAGGTATGAGGGTGTAAATGAGAGAGTGATGTAGTGATTCTTTTTTTGAGGATGCATATTTACCGGCTCCGGTACGATAGTACCTACCGGCATCCCTTGAGTAAATAGGTCACAAATTCTCCATTCATTCATCCCCGACCAATTCCATTATGTAAAATATCTTGTTCAACTCCATCTTTTAGAAAAAACGGTCCAGATCTTTACTTTTTATTATAAAGTAACATTTATTGAAAAAATATTATAAAGCAACTACCACCAATAGAGTTCTTACAAACATGAAGCAGCACAGATATTTGTATAACAATACATCAACAAATGTATATAAACATTTGTGGAGTGGAGGTGGGCGAAGCGATGAAGTGGGTGGCTGGGGTCCAATATCGTGAATCTATTGCCTATGTTTTATAAAATGGATGGACTTGAGCGCCCCAAATCCCATATTTGGAAAAGGCTCAAGACCCAACTGTCTTGTGTCACTATTACTATTGGTTTTGGTTACATGATCTTTTTTACCACTCCCATTCACAAAGTTTGGAGTGGGAAACTAAAAATCGGAATGAATCATGCAATTCATTTGATAATATTTTGAAGCTTAATCAATCATCTACCCCAATTAACATTTACTATTGATGTTACAATTAATTTTAGGGGCCAATGCTCACCTTGACCCAATAAATTCTCCACACCTTGGGATCAGAGCTTGGACAATTCATCTTCGGTTTCAGTAGCAATAGGAAAATAAATTCTCCATGTTCAGGTAAAAGACATGTAGCAGAATTTCAAAAAAATTACAATAAATATCATAATAGAAATCGATGAAGAAAACACCGATCTAGAAATTCCAGTAACTTAATGTGAGCTCCCAACTTACGACTTGACTCCTACTGTCAACATGGCCAACATATTTGCCATGATTGACATCTTCGAATCATTGCTTGATGGAGATGGAAAGGGCGTTTATGTGTTCTCCTAAAAAGCCATATTTAGTTGTAACATAGATTTAGAGATATGGAATTCCAAATTAATATGGAGAAACATCAGTTCACACAAATTAAAATCTCCGCAAGACATGCTAAATGGGATAGATACAAAACAACAGATATTATAAACAGACCTACCTCACATTATTCTGCGATGCAAATGTCGAGACTGTAATGTACATAAGTGAACCTTGTTGCCTCTTCAAATGGCTCTCTAGAATTGTGACAATTAGTTAAATCGTAAAATATGTATTTTGGTTAGTTCTCCATGATACTTAAACAACAAGAAACTTTTGCAGAGGAAACATTTTCATGTCCCAGGCTAAAACTTTGTTCTACGCAATTCCTACTTTGAACAAAAACAGTTGCATCCTTTTTGCTCAATGGTGTTGGCATTCTCTTGTCCCTAGCTAATAAGCTCGGAGACATACTTTTCTGAGTGTCTTCTCACAACCCAAGCTTTGCCAAGGGTTATGGACATGGACAACATAGTTATGGGTTGTTGGCATATTTGGCAGCGGAAATGTTTACAGATTTCTAATAATGATACTCCCTTCATGGTTACATTGAGAAGAAATTTGAAGGAAGATATTAACCTTGTCACACATAGTCGAAATCAGAAGTCATCAGAGCCTTGCTGTCTAGATAGATACATAGTTCTTGTAGTTGCTTTCTCCGCCCGTCTTTCTTTTTTATTCTCTTTTATGTACATACAACCATAAATAAACAAAAACTTTATAGCAGGGCTATGCCTCACACAGAGAATCAATAACACTTTGCACTTGGTGGTCCAAATTTTCCACTGAATTACATATATTGTTCTCTAAACTAAGATAACGATGATATGGGCCTCTTAACCACATGTTAGATGATGTATGCCTGAATTTACGTAAAGTATAGCTATAATATATGTCATCGTACCTTGTAATTTTTCTAGCAATATGTCATGTTTGGCATAAGGGTGATGTGCATATGTAGTAATGTGCGTCTTTAGTACACTATAATATGATACTTTTTAGAAATTGTGCATAACCACTAAATAAAATGCGATGAAAATTGATATCAATTAAAGAGTAAATTCATGGTTAAAAACTACCGAGAAGCAAGGCAATGAATGAATTGCATTCATGTGAGTTGAATAGTTGGATTTTTATATGGTTGTTCCAAACAATGGAACCCTTTATCGGAAAAAATAGATAACCATGAATAACAATGACGATGGACCATCAGCCTAATAAGTGCACTTTAAAACTAAGGAGGTGTTTGGCCAGGCATGTTTATGTCCATACTAGCAGCCATATGATGGCCATGGCCGCGACCAGCGATGTCACTTGCTCATACACACAAAGCTCTTCACAAGCGAGTGTGGATGTGTGTAGCCAATATTTCTACAAGAACCATGAGGATGAGTGTAAATTTTGGAGAAGTGAAGGTAGACGAGGAAACAAAGTGCAGGTACGAGGTGTTGAATCTGTCATTGCCTCACTAGTGTTCTTGACGATCGAGTTCTTAAGTTGATTGCTAAAAGCCCATGTTAAGAGGAGTTCATGGCCCAAACTTTTTTGCGCCAGTTTATATTGTCTGACCCAAGGTCAGTACAAATTGCTCTGTATGCTTCTCTAAGAGAAACTTTCTTCTATAGATGCCCAAACATATGACAAAGAGTGGATTTTATTGACTCAAAATAAATCATCAATGGGATACAAACACAATAAACACACACCAAGGCTCTGCATGACTAGGATGCACACAAACAGTAACGCACGCGCTCACACACAAACAAATCACGTCGACAAAGAGTATAGTCATAAAAGACTAAATTTATGCTTATGTGGATGAAATAGAAAAAAAACCCTGAAGTGATCAGAACAACTATCAACGAATTACAACAGCAAACCATCCTCACCAACTGTCTCATGACATCACAAAGGCAATGAGACATGTTCTCCAGTAGCAACACATGTAGGAAGGGGATGAAGCTCAAGCATCGTTGTCGCCTGATCCAACACCAAAGGCCGGATCCTAAGTTTTCAAGCTGAATACCAAATCTGAGCAATGCCTTCAACAAGTAACGACACAAAAACACCGTCATTGCTATGTAACCAACTAGAGTAAAAGCTATTGCTTCCACGCCAAAGCTTGAGACTAGGTACTTGAGAAGCACCACTAAATCGAAGTTATTGTGTGTTTTCGCAACCATTTTTCACTATCCCACAAGCTGCATGTATATGTGGTCTTAGTGTGAGACGCCACGCAAGTGAAGACCATGCCCGCATAGTCAGGCAATCAAGTCGAGACAAGAGCCAGTCGCCACCAAAAGCATCGATAGAGGAAGGTTGTCATAACGCATGTGACAAAGGTTGACGAGGGAGAAATTTTCACCACCCCAATCCTAACTTGGATAATCTGTCATACCATTTACATTGCCTAGACATACAAACAAGGATAATGGGGACATGTTGAGCTATATTCCACAAATTGTGGGCAATGTAGCTTGTTATATCAAGTGACATATTTGGTAGTTAAAATAACCCAGGGCACACATTATACAATCAGGTGAGTTGCCTAGCAATACCATGAAACTGTGGATAAAGTAGAATTTTGGATTCAGTGCAAATTTGGCAATTTCATTATCAATTGTTGTAGTATTATGCCCTACAAAGCACTGCCACTGAAATTTTATAAAATATTGCAGGGGCCAATGCTCACATTTCCAATTAAAAGATATCCACCTAGCTACTTAGATCAGAGCTTGAACAATTCATACTTGGAAAAATAGTGAGATCAATTTTACAAAGAGAGATAAAATGTAGCATTTGCGAAATTGAGCCCAAACATCATCCACGTTAAATTCCAGTAAATTATGGTGAGTTTTGAACTAGAGGAGTCACTCCTGTTGGTACAATTAGGGATGGAAACGGAGAAGAAACTTTCTAGAATTTTTGTGAAAACCAAAAATGGAGAAAACTATGGAAATAAAAATGGAATTTTCCAAAACAGAAACAAAAAGAGAATTTTGCATGAAAAAAGAACAACGTTTTCTGATGGAACAACCATGGAAAGAAAATATCCCATTTTCCTGAATACGAAACTTTCGGTGTTTACCATGGCTATTATATGGCTCAGTCTAGGAGTCAGTAAAACTGATGTTGTACCAAACAATGACAACATAAACCTAACATAATCCCCAACCACCCTCGATGTAGTTTCCAGGAGCCTCCACGTGGTGCTGCTTGTTATGACACAATCTTAACAGTCATCGAAAGATGACCTAGTCATATCAATGAAATAGTTTACTAGTTTACATGTCATTTTCTCAATTATTCAACGGGTCTTTTCGTTCCCGCTAACATCTGATTTTATATCCGATGCGCACAATATTCCCTTCCTATTCGTTTTTGATTGTATATATATGTTCCCATATTTGTTTCCAAAGTTTTTCTTATTGATTTCCATTTCGATGGCAAAATATAAAAAACAAATGTGGCAACACTCAGCTCCGTCTGTGTTCGCTCCATTTCATCCCTTGTTACCATTGTCAACTTTAATTAAGTTTTTGTATCACTAAATTTATCTTTTGACTAAATAAAATAATCCCTCAGTTCCCACTGACACAATATGCCATCTGTCTCTGATATAAAAGTTGGGAAAACTCTGTTAGTTTTTATCGGAAGCCCAATGGTAATGGACCTAAATCCCTTTGTTGTGGATTAGCTGCAGAGATAATCTTTTTCTGTTGGTGTGGGAATAGTTACCAATATGATTTCTTTATGCCCATCAAAGAACATCAAGAAGCAAATATGAAGAAAAAAATGATATGAGAAATGTTAAAAACTTAACAACGGAAGAATCATGATTTGTGAAAATACCCTGATTTCAGGAAAATTCTTTTTTGGCAACTTGGTAAGTTATAGGAAATTCTGTCTTGCATGTCAAATGGAAAATCTGGTTACAAAATGCTAAAGCCTTGGTTCAGTTCTTATTTACCACCAGCCATCTATGATTGTGAGCTTCTATTATTTTTACGGTATTATGAAATATGTCTCATGAAAAATCATATAATGTGATTTTCACCTAAATGGTTTATGTTTTGTAGTACAATCCCTCCTTTTAATTCAACCGAATTGAGGATTATTCTAACTTCATAATGTTTTTTCAGTATGCAGTTGTTTTCTGCACCAATATATATATTCAGTCTGGATGCATTCAGATTTTGGAGCCTACCCTTTGGTGACATTGTAGCTAGTTCTTTTGAAACGAGGGTCTGGTAGCTACTTAAAGCATGTAGAAGAAAATAGAATACGGCGTGCGCATTGCTCAAAAAGGTGCAAGTAGACATGAATCAAGCCCTCGTTGAGAATATCTTGCACATCACATGGGAATTAACGCTATCATTGCAACTGCAGCTGCAGCGGACACATGGCCAGTCGTTCTTTGTCTAAATATTTAGTCTGTGAGGTCGGGTGTCAATTATTGGTGGATGATACATAGAATAGAACATCGACTTAGGCATGATTGTTCGATCAAACTAATCCATACCACTTACTAGAAAGAGATGTAAAGGTTGAATATGGGGAAAGTTGTAGCTGAGAGCGGATGCCGCTACATGCCTTATCTACACGCCTTGAATATGACATCCATCGTATAGCCCATGGACCAGCAAGAGGAAACTGAATGCTTGTTAAGATTTTAGAGGCCTCCTTTTTTTTAACCATGCAGGAGAGCTGCATGTATATTTATAGATAGAAATACAACGACACTAGTAGAAAACGGCCCATTAATTCCGGTTCCAGAGGCC
Source organism: Triticum dicoccoides (assembly GCF_002162155.2). Lineage (NCBI taxonomy): Eukaryota > Viridiplantae > Streptophyta > Magnoliopsida > Poales > Poaceae > Triticum > Triticum dicoccoides. The sequence goes on from NC_041389.1 coordinate 646,531,630, forward strand.
CTTTAGCCCCGGTTCTAGAACCGGGACAAAAAGGTCGGGACTAAAGCCCAAAACTTTTAGTCCCCATTCGCTTATGAAACAGGACAGAAGGGGCTCCACGTGGCCGCTGCGGGGCGTCCAGGTAGGAGGATCTTTAGTCCCGGTTGGTAATACCAACCGGGACCAAAAGGTCTCCACGCGTCAGCAGCTCGTGGGGTTTTTATTTTTTTAAGGAGGGGGTGGGAGGGGGGGGGGGTTAGGGGTTTTGGAGGGTTAAATTAGGGGTTTCATATTGTGTTAGCTAGCTAATAGAGAGAAGTGACCTCTCTTTATCTCCGTGCTTGGTCGACGCTAGCTACTATACGTATAGAGAGAACTCGACACACTAACTAGTAAGCAAATGAAGGAACCATTAAGTACACAAGATTGTCATGAAAATATACAGAGAGAAGTGACCTCTCTTTCTCCGAGAGATTGGTCGAACAAGAAGTTTTTGTATATCTATCCGACGCTACTAGCTACATATATACAATATAAGATCTCTTACAAACCTAACATCTAAGGTCTATTTGAACTTCCACATGGCATTCTCCGGCTTTATGTATGACGTGGTCAAGAAAGAATCCCGCCAATTCCTCTTGAATAGTTCGTATGTGATCATGTGATAGGAGTTCATCCCGCATCTGCCACATCTAATTTAAAGAAGTGGGTCAATACATATATTTGAGTGAAACTCAACACAAATGATGTTAATAAAATAAAATTGTGAATTCTTTTATTTACGTACATCATATTGATTTTCATAGTTGCCCCGCTTAGACGTCGTCGAGTTGTAGATGAACTCGCAAACGTAGTATCCACAAAAATCATTCCCGGCTTCCTGCCAGAAGCACATTACGAGAAATAAAGTTCAATCAAACTGATAATCAAGCATGCTAAATGGTATTGATGAAACTAGCTAGAATCAATGGGAGATGCGCGGAACTAGCTAGTAGTACTTACTTTCGGGTATGTAAATCGCAGCTTCATCGGCAATCCCGGCGTAATTACGGTGAACTCTTTCCAAACACTGCCAGACAAAGAGAATAATTACTTGATATCAGCAAATGAACAAGTTGCCGATATGATGCGATAATGATTGATTGAACTTACTTCTGGAGCATATCAGTCATGTCCGCATACTGCTGGGGATGTTTTCGTCTCGAGTCTAAGACAGTTACTATTCTAGCTTCAAGCTTAATCTCTAGCAAAATAAAGTGGAATATGCGCACGCATGCATAACTCATCAATTACATTACTATAATTAACCTCGAGCAAGGGAACCGAATATGCACAGATAGTAACACTCACTTGAAGTTGTAAGGAAAGAGTATTTTATCTTTGTTTTGATTTTTAAGCAACGATTGTAGCAAGTTGTCCTCGGTTTCTGTGACATTGTGTTTGACCGTCGATATTTGGGTTAATGAACTCAATGTCATAGATATCTGCTTTTCTTCATTCGACGATCTTCAACCTGCATAATATAGTGAGGATAATTATATATACATGCAATGAAAGAACTGAGCTATATATAGAGACTTAATTACAGAAGTACTACTTACACACAGTAGCAAGTCACGAGTGTTTTGTCGAGGGCCTTTTGAATGTATAACTGAAATAACTCGTCAAATTCTACAGACAACAGATCCATTCCAACGAGGTTGTGCTCCTCTTTAACTCTCAGCGTCACGGTATCCTTCCCATACTGTCTGGATCTTTCCATGTACCATTCATGCAATCTTCGCATCATCTTTGTTAGAGGCGGATGATCTGGTTTGATGAGAGGCTTCCCGTACTCGTCTTTGAAGGGGTCCGCCTTCATTGTTTCAAACCCTGTATCATCGGTCAGGTAATCAGCAGGATTGGTACCGGGAACCATCCCCGGATGATTAGCGACGATAACGCTAGACACCTTGATACACCGGAGGAGGGGGAGTGCTCCGACGCGCCTTGCATCACTTCAAGTACTTCCCGACCGCTCCGCTTCCTTATATGTCATTTTAATAGTGCACACATAGTTGGAATCCGGCAGAGGCGGTGGTGGTCGCTTCAGGGCATCGATAGTCTGCTTCACTTTCCCCGGATCTACCGTTTCCTTCGAAGGTGGAGGTTTTCGTGCAAAAAAGTCCCTCACTTGGGCACGACTGACGTCCTCGTTTTCCTTGTCGGTCCCCTCATATGGTAACTTTTTTGGAGCCTTGAGAGATGGACCGTATTTGAATTTCTTCCCTCCTCTGTTTGTACTGCTAGCCGTCGGAGCAACGGCCTCTCTCTTCCGCCGTTGCTGATGCGACGGAGTCCACTGATACGCCGGATGAGGCGGAGTGGTACGACGCGCCGGAGGAGGAGGAGGAGCCGTAGTGCCCTCGCGCGTCGGAGGAGGCGGAGTGCTCGTCAGAGGAGGCGAAGAAGGAGTCGGAGTGCCGTCACGCACCGGAGGAGGGGGATGAGGAGGCAGAGTGCCCTGATCATTCGCTGGAGGAGGAGGCGGAGTGCCCTGACTCACCGGACGAGGAGGAGGAGGCAGAGGCGTCCAGTTTGGAAGCTTGATGTACTTCTTCTGCCTTAGACATGGAGTCTTCAGAGCAAGACCCAGCTGAATCTCCCTTCACCTGTAGGGTGGTCAAGCTCGAGCTCCTCAAATCCCTCCATTACTTCATCCGCCATCACAACAGCATAGCCATGTGGAATCGGACGATAGTGAAAAGTTTCATCGGGTTGAGGAGGTGCAATAGAGCCGACAGCCGCCTTCAACGTGAGGTTTTGGCATTTCGTCATAAGCTGGCAATGTTGAGCCTTCGTGATAGCATCCACAGGTTAGCTAGGTGCTGTGAAGTCAGGCTGCTGAACGAGCTCCGTGGAAGCCATGCTGCTTCTCCGCTGAGATGGCGGGGTAGCTTCGTGCTGCTGAGATGGTCGGTCGGCAGCTCGCTGGATCTCAACTTGTTCCTCTATCTTTAGTACTCTTGCATTGAGCTTCTGCATTTCGCTCAGCTCCTGTTTCCTCTTCCTCTCCCGGGTTTTGTAACCGCCTGCGTCGGGAAACCCATCCTCCCACGCAACGGAGCCTGGCGTGCCTCATTTTCGTCCAGGGTGCTCAGGATTCCCAAGGGCCTCAGTCAGCTCATCAGTCCCTTCCAGCGCTGCGGCGATATACTTCTGAAGCTTCTTGACAAGTATTTCAAGTTGCTCGTCCGTCCAACGGCACTTCCCTATTTCAGGGTCCAAAGTTCCCCCAACCCCGAAGAACCAAGTCCTTGAACGGTCTGGCCAGTTCAATGTCTCTGGTTCGACCCCTTTAGCAATCAGCTCATTCTCATCTTTGTCCCACAACGACCGGGCTTTGAGGTAGCCACCTGACCCCGTGCGATGGTGATACAACTTCTTTGTAGCATTTATCTTGTTTTTCTCTGACATTTTCTTAGTCTTGTCCAATGTATTGTAGGCCACAAATGCGGGCCAGTGATCTCTTATCTTCTCAAATCGGCCGATGAATTCTGGAGTCTTCCCTTTGTCGACAAACTTTGATTTCAACTCATTCTTCCACCTCCTGAATAGATCTACGATTTTCTTAAGAGCACACGCCTTGACCAGTGGCTCTATAACTGGCTTATTCGGATCCTCCTCTGGTAGTAGGGTGAAATTTGCCTTCAGCGAGGTCCAAAGATCATCTTTCTGTCTATCGGTGACATAAGGAACTTGAGGGTCTTCGTTCTTAGGCTTATTCCATAGCTGGATGCTTATCGGGATGTTTTCCCTAACAATAGCCCCGCACTGAGCAGAAAATGCATCCTTGGTCCGTCTGGGTTCAATCGGTTGGCCATCGTCCGCAATTGCTGTGACCGTGAACCTTTCATCCTGGAGCAACCTTTTCTTCGGGCCTCGTCTCGTTACCGAAGTTTGGCTCGACCCGGAGGGCTATAAAACAAGAAATAAGAGTTAATATATGCACATACCAAAACAATTAATGCATCAAGTAGCTAGTCAACACAGCCTTAATTAATATATATATACCTCGCCGGACTTTGCAACAGCTCCCGACTCCGTTCGGTCACCGGAGCCGTCATTACGGTCTCCTTCTTCCACTGGCATTCGGTCGCCGGAGCCATCATGATCATGTCTTTCCTCCTCCAATCTTCGATCACCGGAGCCTGCTTCATCCTATCCTTCCAGACCATCGGTGTCGTTGAGAAACAACAAGACACCACCTCCGACGAAGATTATATACCCCAACAGTTGTTCTTTTTCCAAGTCCCTTTGTTGATCCATAGTTTCTACAAATATTACAACATGGCAATTAATATACAAAGATGAGATATGGATATATTTTTGGCAAACAAAGACCTAGCTAGCTAATCACAACAAGGAATATTAATTAGTGGCATCGACGCTTCTATGGTTTGGGGTGGACTTGACAACGCTTCTAGGGTTTGGGGTGGCCTCGACGTCAACGCGCTTTTAACTCAGTAAATTTGGGTGGCCTCGACGCTTCTAGGGTTTGGGGTGGATTCCGCAATGCTTCTAGGGTTTGGGGGCCTCGACGCTTTTAGGGATTGGTCAGGCGAGAGGGGGTTGATCGACATCCCCCCTCATGTTGAGGAGTTACCGGAGTTCCCTCATGAATGTCCAACATCCGGAACGCCTCTCTCATGAATGTCTAACATCCGGAACGCCTCTCTCATGAATGTCAAACAAGGGATTTAACAAAATGGTGCCAATCTGGATGTGCAGAAAATGGTCCATATTTTTCCTGATCTCATCTACCCTTCTATATATCACGTTGTCTAGTGTCAAAGGATTCTAGAAATCCATGGCTTCATCATTAGCCAAAACTAACAGGCGCATAATGGTACGAAGCTCTCCAAAATTGTTTTGGAATGTAGTCCCAGATAGGATAATTAGCTTTTTGGTACAAAGTTCCGCAAGAGCCTTCCACATATCGCTATTTGTAAGGCCTTTGTTGAAATTCATACAAAAAGCGAATTATTCTATCTGGAACTCCATTCCAAAACAACTTTGAAGAGCTTCATAGCATTATACGCCTGTTACTTCCGGCTAATGATGTAGCCATGGATTTCTTCAATACTTTGACAGACAACGTGACATATAGAAGAATATATATAGATGAGATCAGAAAAAACTGGATCAACTTGTGCACATCCATAATGGGGCATTCTTGATAAATATCGAACCTCAACCCCTCGACAACCCTCGACCCTCGACCCCTTGGCGATCCTCGAACCTCGACCCTCGACCCCTCGGCGATCCTCGACCCTTGACCCCCCAGTGATCCTCGAACCTCGACCCCTCGGTGACCCTCGACCCTCTACCCTAGTTCCCGACTCTCGACCGCTCGGCGATCCTCGACACCCTCGCTCCCGATAAAAAAAGAGTGTTGGTTATATAGGAAAGCCTTTGGCCCCAGTTCGTGGCACCAGCCGGGACCAATGCCCCCCTTTAGTCTCGGTTGGTGCCACCAACCGGGACTAAATGTCGGTTTTCAAGAGCCCAAAGGGCAGGAAACAGGGACCTTTGGTCCCGATTGGTGGCACCAACCGAGACTAAAGGGGGGCATTGGTCCCGGTTGGTGCCACGAACCGGGACCGATGAACCCCTTTCCTCCTGGTTTGTGCTACCAACCGGGACCAAAGGCCTTGTGCTGCCTGCGGCCAAAAAGTTTAGTCCCACCTCGCTAGTTGAGAGGGGCTCGAAGTGGTTTATAAGCCCCACTGCCGCTGCCCTCTCGAGCTCCTCTCAAATGCAGGCTTACTGGCCTAAATACACTGTATCTGCCTGTGGGCCTAATGGGCCTTCTGCGGGCCTGAATGCTGGCCCATGGTTGGGTTTCTAGTTGTATTCAGGCCGTAGTGGCCTAGTAGGTGCCATTTTTTCCAGTTTTTTGTTTTGTTTTTTGCTTTATTTATTTTCTTTTCTTTCTGCTTACAGTATTTCAGTGATTCTTTTTGTTGTTAGGTCACAAAAATTATAAACTTTCTGTTAGTGCCATTAGTATTCAAATTTGAATAGTTTAAATTTGAAATTTTTGAAATTAGTGTGAATCACTAGTTTGTGAATAAGTTTACTATAAAAATAGATTTTGAGTGATTCTTTTCCTGCTATTTAATATTACTGTGTTTTATCATTATATTCAATTTGGTAATTTTTAGGTTATTTTAAATACCTATTTTATTCAAAAACAGATTTTGTTATTCTAGTTTGCTATTAAAGTTTCTAGCAAAAAATTTCTTTATGGAAATTCTTTTTGCTATTAATGTCTTGAATAGAAAATACTTTGATAATTTTAGTTGCATAAATTTTATATAATTTTAGATTCAAAAATACTATAGGTTTATAAAAGATTTTTAGTTGATTCCTTTTGCTATTAGAGTTTTATAAAAGCTTTTTACTTGATTCTTTTTGCTATTGAACATATATTATAGTTTTGTTTTAGTTGATCATAACAGAATATTTTAATTGATTATTTTTAGTTTGTTCTTTTTGCTATTAGTTCATTCTTTGAGCTAAATGACCCTGAAATTGAAAAGCACTACAAATTTACTCTGAAAAGGTTGAAAGTTGGCATGGTATCATCATTTCACACACATAGCATGTTATACAAAGTTGAGAGGGTTACGACAAAAACTAGATGCACTTCGTGTACAAAACGGACAATCTCTTTCGAAGTATCAGGGTTTCAGACGAAAACTCATCTGTTACAAAGGTATTTCATTTTTGTGAACTTATTTGAACTCTATACTTTTTGTGTGTTCAAAATGAACCATTAAAAGACACATCATCAATTTTCAACCCTTTCTGACTTCATATGGTATTTTTCATGCATTTACAGTTTTTAAAGCTAAATGACCCTGAAATTGGAAAGCACTACAAATGAACTCTAAAAAGGTTGAAAGTTGCATGGTATCATCATTTCACCCACATAGCATGAGCTAAAAAGTTGAGAGGGTCACGTCAAAAACTGGATGCACTTCGTGTACAAAACGGACAATCTCTTTCGAAGTATCAAGGTTTCATACGGAAACTCATCTGTTATAAAAGGCAGTTCATTTCTTCACATGTAACTGCAGTGATATTCTGGATCAAAGGCATCATCATAATAGTTGTGGAGAGAAAGTGTTCACTTTTTCTTCACTTTTGTCCTTTGCTTATTGTGCCGTAAATATGGATAATCTTCATCATTTAACAGGGTGCTTGGGTCAGCCTTGACTTTGAAGGGAGGAATTTCATGAAACTTTTCATAATCTTCAGAAATATCTGTCTTGCCCTCCAATCCCATGATGTATCTTTTTCTTGAAAGAACTATGTGGCGCTTGGCTCATCGTATGATGTATTCGCTTCCTTATCTTATCTTTTTCCCGGTTTGGTAGACATGTCCTTCACATAGAAAACCTGCGCCACATCATTGGCTAGGACGAATGGTTCGTCTGTGTACCCAAGATTGTTCAGATCCACTGTTGTCATTCCTACTGTGGGTCTACCAGTACCCCGCCTCCTGATAGATTGACCCATTTGCACCGAAACAAAGGGACCTTAAAATCATGTCCATAATCAAGTTCCCACATGTCCACTATGTAACCATAATATGTGTCCTTTCCCCTCTTGGTTGCTGCATCAAAGCGGACACCGCTGTTTTGGTTGGTGCTCTTTTGATCTTGGGCGATCGTGTAAAATGTATTCCCATTATTTATCTCGTACCCTTTGTAAGTCAATACAGTCGAAGATGGCCCCTTGGCCAACTAGTACAGCTCATCAGAAAAAGTGTTGTAACCCCTGAGACATGTTTGCAACCAACTGCCGAAAGTCTTGATGTGTTCACATGTAATCCAGTCGTCACACTGCTTTGGGTGTTTGAAGCGCATAATGTTCTTGTGTTCATCAACATACGGGGTCACCAAGGTAGAATTCTATAGAACTGTGTAGTTTGCTTGAGACGAAGAATGCCCGTCCCTACATATTATTGAGGCCCCTCCTAGTGTGCCTTTTCCAGTCAGTCTCCCCTCATACCGCGATTGAGGGAGACCAATCTTCTTAAGGTCAGGAACAAAGTCAACACAAAACCCAATGGCATCCTCTGTTTGACGGCCCATGGAGATGCTTCCTTCTGGCCTAGCACGGTAATGGACATATTGTTCGGTAACGTAGTAATTTCAAAAAAATTCCTACGTGCATGCAAGATCATGGTGATGGCATAGCAACGAGAGGGGAGAGTGTTGTCCACGTAAGCGGAAGCGTTATGACAACGCGGTTGATGTAGTCGTACGTCTTCACGATCCGACCGATCCAAGTACCGAACGTACGGCACCTCCGAGTTCAGCACACGTTCAACTCGATGACGATCCCCGGACTCTGATCCAGCAAAGTGTCGGGGATGAGTTCCGTCAGCACGACGGCGTGGTGACAATGATGATGCTCTACCGGCGCAGGGCTTCGCCTAAACTCCGCGATGATATGACCGAGGTGGAATATGGTGGAGGGGGGCACCGCACACGGCTATGGAACGATCCGTAGATCAACTTGTGTGTCCTAGGGTGCCCCCGTGCCCTCGTATATAAAGGAGCAAGGGGGGAGGCCTGCCGGCCCTAGGGGGCGTGCCAAGGAGGGGGGGAGTCCTACTCCTAGTGGGAGTAGGACTCCCCTTTCCTAGTCCCACTAGGAAGGAGGAAGGGGGAAGGAAAGAGAGGCAGAGGGAGAGGGAAAGGGGGGCCGTGCCCCCTCCCCTAGTCCAATTCGGACTCCTCAAGGGGGGGGGGCGCCACCTCGTGGGCTGCTGCCCTCTCTCTCCCCTCAGGCCCACCAAGGCCCATTACTTTTCCCGGTGGGGTTCCGGTAACCCTCCGGCACTCCGGTTTACTCCGAAATCACCCGGAACACTTCCGGTGTCCGAATATAGTCGTCCAATATATCAATCTTTATATCTCAACCATTTCGAGACTCCTCGTCATGTCCGTGATCACATCCAGGACTCCGAACATCAAAACTTATAAACTCATAATAAAACTGTCATCGTAACGTTAAGCGTGCGGACCCTACGGGTTCGAGAACTATGTAGACATGACCTAGAACTGTTTCCGGTCAATAACCAATAGTGGAACCTGGATGTTCATATTGGCTCCTACATATTCTACGAAGATCTTTATCGGTCAAACCGCATAACAACATACGTTGTTCCCTTTGTCATCGGTATGTTACTTGCCCGAGATTCGATCATCGGTATCCAATACCTAGTTCAATCTCGTTACTGGCAAGTCTCTTTACTCGTTCCGTAATACATCATTCCGTAACTAACTCATTAGTTACAATGCTTGCGAGGCTTATAGTGATGTGCATTACCGAGAGGGCCCAGAGATACCTCTCCGACAATCGGAGTGACAAAACCTAATATCGAAATACGCCAACCCAACATGTACCTTTGGAGACACCTGTAGTACTCCTTTATAATCACCCAGTTACGTTGTGACATTTGGTAGCACCCAAAGTGTTCCTCCGGTAAACGGGAGTTGCATAATCTCATAGTTACAGGAACAGGTATAAGTCATGAAGAAAGCAATAGCAACATACTAAACGATCAAGTGCTAGGCTAACGGAATGGGTCATGTCAATCACATCATTCTCCTAATGATGTGATCCCATTAATCAAATGACAACACATGTCTATGGTTAGGAAACATAACCATCTTTGATTAATGAGCTAGTCAAGTAGAGGCATACTGGTGACTATATGTTTGTCTATGTATTCACACATGTATCATGTTTCCGGTTAATACAATTCTAGCATGAATAATAAACATTTATCATGAAATAAGGAAATAAATAATAACTTTATTATTGCCTCTAGGGCATATTTCCTTCAGTCTCCCACTTGCACTGGAGTCAATAATCTAGTTCACATCGCCATGTGATTTAACACCAATATTCACATCTGCATGTGATTAATACCCATAGTTCACATCATCGTGTGATCAACACCCAAAGGGTTTACTAGAGTCAATAATCTAGTTCACATCGCTATGTGATTAACACCCAAAGAGTACTAAGGTATGATCATGTTTTGCTTGTGAGAGAAGTTTAGTCAACGGATCTGTCATATTCAGAGCCGTATGTATTTTGCAAAATATTCTATGTCCACAATGCTTTGCATGGAGCTACTCTAGCTAATTGCTCCCACTTTCAATATGTATCCAGATTGAGACTTAGAGTCATCTGGATTGGTGTAAAAGCTTGCACCGATGTAACTTTTAAAATGAACTCTTTTATCACCTCCATAATCGAGAAACATCTCCTTAGTTCTCACTAAGGATATTCTTGACCGCTGTCCAGTGATCTACTCTTAGATCAGAATTGTACTCCCTTGTCAAACATAGAGCAAGGTATACAATAGGTCTGGTACACAGCATAGCATACTTTATAGAACCTATGACTGAGGCATAGGGAATGACTTTTCATTCTCTTTCTATTTTCTGCCATGGTCGGGTTTTGAGTCTTACTCAACTTCACACCTTGCAACACAGACAAGAACTCCTTCTTTGACTGTTCCATTTTGAATTACTTCAAAATCTTATCAAGGTATGTATTCATTGAAAAAAATCTTATCAAGCGTCTTGATCTATCTTATAGATCTTGATACCCGATATGTAAGTAGCTTCACCGAGGTCTTTCATTGAAAAAACTCTTATTAAAGTATCCCTTTATGCTATCAAGAAATTCTATATCATTTCCAATCAACAATATGTCATCTACATATAGTTTTAGAAAATGCTACAGAGCTCCCACTCACTTTCTTGTAAATACAGGCTTCTCCAAAAGTCTGTATAAAACCATATGCTTTGATCAACTCATCAAAGCGTATATTCCAACTCCGAGATGCTTGCACCAGTCCATAGATGGATCGCTGGAGCTTGTACATTTTGTTAGCACCTTTAGGATTGACAAAACCTTCTGGTTGCATCATATACAACTCTTCTTTAAGAAAACCATTAAGGAACACAGTTTTGACATCCATTTGCCAGATTTCGAAAAATGTGGCAATTGCTAACATGATTCGGATAGACTTAAGCATCGCTACAGTTGAGAAAATCTCATTGTAGTCAACACCTTGAACTTGTTGAAAACCTTTCGCAACAAGTCGAGCTTAGTAGATAGTAACACTACTATCAGTGTCCGTCTTCCTCTTGAAGATCCATTTATTTAACATGGCTTGCTGGTCATCGAGCAAGTCAATCAAAGTCCATACTTTGTTCTCATATATGGATCATATCTCAGATTTTATGGCCTCAAGCCATTTCGTGGAATCTGGGATCATCATCGCTTCCTCATAGTTCATAGGTTCATCATGTTCTAGTAACATGACTTCCAGAACATGATTACCGTACCACTCTGGTGCGGACCATACTCTGGAAAACCTACGAGGTTCTGTAGTAACTTGATCTGAAGTTTCATGATCATCATCATTAGCTTCCTCACTAATTGGTGTAGGAATCACTGGAACTGATTTCTATGATGAACTACTTTCCAATAAGAGAGAAGGTACAATTACTTCATCAAGTTCTACTTTCCTCCCACTCACTTCTTTCGAGAGAAACTTCTTCTCTAGAAAGGATCCATTTTAGCAACGAATAACTTGCCTTCGGATCTGTGATAGAAGGTGTACCCAATAGTTACCTTTGGGTATTCTATGAAGACGCACTTCTCCGATTTGGGTTCGAGCTTATCAGATTGAAACTTTTTCACATAAGCATCACAGCCCCAAAATTTAAGAAACGACAACTTTGGTTTCTTGCCAAACCACACTTCATAAGGCGTCGTCTCAACGGATTTCGATGCTGCCCTTTTAACGTGAATGCAGCTGTCTCCAATGCATAACCCCAAAACAGTGGTAAATCAGTAACAGACATCATAGATTGCACTATATCCAATAAAGTACTGTTATGACGTTCAGACACACCATTAAGCTGTGGTGTTCCAGGTGGCGTGAGTTGCGAAACTATTTCACATTGTTTTATATGAAGGCCAAACTCGTAACTCAAATATTCTACTCCACGATCAGATCGTAGAAACTTTATTTTCTTGTTATGATGATTCTCCACTTCACTCTGAAATTCTTTGAACCTTTCAACTATTTCAGACTTATGTTTCATCAAGTAGATATACCTATATCTGCTCAAATCATCTTGTGAAGGTCAGAAAATAACGATACTTGCCATGAGCATCAACACTCATTGGATCGCATACATCGGTATGTATTATTTCCAATAAGTCAGTAGCTCGTTCCATTGTTCCGGAGAACGGAGTTTTAGTCATCTTGCCCAAAAGGCACGGTTCGCAAGCATCAAATGATTCATAACCAAGTGATTCCGAAATCCATCTTATGGAGTTTCTTCATGCGCTTTACACCGATATGACCCAAACGGCAGTGCCACAAATGAGTTGCACTATCATTATTAACTTTGCATCTTTTGGCATCAATATTATGAATATGTGTATCACTACGATCGAGATCCAACAAACTGTTTTCATTGGGTGTGTAACCATCGAAGGTCTTATTCATGTAAACAGAATAACAATTATTCTTAAACTTCAAATGAATAACCGTATTGTAATAAACATGATCAAATCATATTCATGCTCAACACAAACGCCAAATACCATTTATTTATGTTTAACACTAATCCCGAAAGTATAGGGAGTGTGCGATGATGATCATATCAATCTTGGAACTACTTCCAACACTCATCGTCACTTCCCCTTCAACTAGTCTTTGTTCATTCTGTAACTCCTGTTTCGAGTTACTAATCTTAGTAACCGAACAAGTATCAAATACTCAGGGGCTACTATAAACACTAGTAAGGCACACATCAATAACCTGTATATCGAATATACCCTTGTTCACTTTGCCATCCTTCTTATCCACCAAATATTCAGGGCATTTCCGCTTCTAGTGACCATTTCCTTTGCAGTGTAATCACTTAGTCTTAGGCTTAGGTCCAGACTTGGGTTTCTTCACTTGAGTAGCAACTTGCTTGCTGTTCTTCATGTAGTTCCCCTTCTTCCCTTTGCCCTTTATCTTGAAACTAGTGATGTTGTCCACCATCAACACTTTGATGTTTTTCTTTGATTTCTACCTTTGTCAATTTCAGCATCACGAAGAGCTCGGGAATCGTTTTCATCTTCCCTTGCATTATAGTTCATCACGAAGTTCTACTAACTTGGTGGTGGTGACTAGAGAATTCTGTCAATCACTATCTTACCTGGAAGATTAACTCCCACTTGATTCAAGCGATTGTAGTACCCAGACAATCTGAGCACATGCTCACTAGTTGAGCGATTCTCCTCCATCCTTTAGCTATAGAACTTGTTGGAGACTTCATATCTCTCAACTCGGGTATTTGCTTGAAATATTAACTTCAATTCCTGGAACATCTCATATGGTCCATGATGTTCAAAACGTCTTTGAAGTCCCGATTCTAAGCCGTTAAGCATGGTGCACTAAACTATCAAGTAGTCATCATATTGAGCTAGCCAAACGTTCATAACGTCTGCATCTGCTCCTGCAATAGTCTGTCACCTAGCGGTGCATTAAGAACATAATTCTTCTGTGCAGCAATGAGGATAAACCTCAGATCACGGATCCAATCCGCATCATTGCTACTATCATCTTTCAACACAAGTTTCTCTAGGAACATATCAAAATAAACATATGAAAGTAACAATGCAAGCGATTGATCTATAACAAACATAGACAAGCAAAATACTATCAGGTACTAAGTTCATGATGAATTTAAGTTCAATTAATCATATTACTTTAGAACTCCCACTTAGACAGACATCTCTCGAGTCATCTAAGTGATCACGTGATCCAAATCAACTAAACCATAACCGATCATCACGTGAGATGGAGTAGTTTTCAATGGTGAACATCACTATGTTGATCATATCTACTATATGATTCACGCTTGACCTTTCGATCTCCATGTTCCGAGGCCATATCTGCATATGCTAGGCTCGTCAAGTTTAACCTGAGTATTCTGCGTGTGCAAAACTGGCTTGCACCCGTTGTAGATGGACGTAGAGCTTATCACACCCGATCATCACGTGGTGTCTGGGCACGACGAACTTTGGCAACGGTGCATACTCAGGGAGAACACTTCTTGATAATTTTTAGTGAGAGATCATCTTAAAATGCTACCGTCAATCAAAGCAAGATAAGATGCATAAAGGATAAACATCACATGCAATCAATATAAGTGATATGATATGGCCATCATCATCTTGTGCTTGTGATCTCCATCTCCGAAGCACCGCCGTGATCACCATCGTCACCGGCATGACACCTTGATCTCCATCGTAGTATCGTTGTCATTACGCCATCTATTGATTCTACGACTATCGCTACCACTTAGTGATAAAGTAAAGCAATTACAGGGCGTTTGCATTTCATACAATAAAGCGAGAACCATATGGCTCCTGCCAGTTGCCGATAACTTCGGTTACAAAACATGATCATCTCATACAATAAAATATAGCATCACGTCTGGACCATATCACATCACAACATGCCCTGCAAAAACAAGTTAGACGTCCTCTACTTTGTTGTTGCAAATTTTACGTGGCTGCTACGGGCCGAGCAAGAACCGTTCTTACCTACGCATCAAAACCACAACGATAGTTCGTCAAGTTAGTGTTGTTTTAACCTTCGCAAGGACCGGGCATAGCCACACTCGGTTCAACTAAAGTTTGAGAAACAGACACCCGCTAGTCACCTGTGTGCAAAGCACGGCGGTAAAACCAGTCTCGCAAAAGCGTACGCGTAATGTCGGTCCGGGCCGCTTCATCCAACAATACCGCTGAACCAAAGTATGACATGCTGGTAAGCAGTATGACTTGTATCGCCCACAACTCACTTGTGTTCTACTCGTGCATATAACATCAATGCACAAAACCTAGGCTCGGATGCCACTGTTGGGTAACGTAGTAATTTCAAAAAAATTCCTACGTACACGCAAGATCATGGTGATGGCATAGCAACGAGAGGGGAGAGTGTTGTCCACGTACCCTTGTAGACCGTAAGTGGAAGCGTTATGACAATGCGGTTGATGTAGTCGTACATCTTCACGATCCGACCGATCCAAGTACCGAACGTACGGCACCTCTGAGTTCAGCACAAGTTCAGCTCGATGACGATCCCCGGACTCCGATCTAGCAAAGTGTCGGGGATGAGTTCCGTCAGCACGACGGCGTGGTGACGATGATGATGCTCTACCGGCGCAGGGCTTCGCCTAAACTCCACGACGATATGACCGAGGTGGAATATGGTGGAGGGGGGCACCGCACACGGCTAAGGAAAGATCCGTAGAACAACTTGTGTGTCCTAGGGTGCCCCACTGCCCCCGTATATAAAGGAGCAAGGGGGGAGGCTGGCCGGCCCTAGGGGGCGTGCCAAGGAGGGGGGAGTCCTCCTCCTAGTGGGAGTAGGACTCCCCTTTCCTAGTCCCACTAGGAAGGAGGAAGGGGGAAGGAAAGAGAGGGAGAGGGAGAGGGAAAGGGGGGCCGCGCCCCCTCCCCTAGTCCAATTCGGACTCCTCAAGGGGGGGGCACCACCTCCTGGTCTGCTGCCCTCTCTCTCCCCTCAGGCCCACCAAGGCCCATTACTTTTCCCGGGGGGGGTTCCGGTAACCCTCCAGCACTCCGGTTTACTCCAAAATCACCCGGAACACTTCCGGTGTCCGAATATAGTCGTCCAATATATCAATCTTTATGTCTCGACCATTTTGAGACTCCTCGTCATGTCCATGATCACATCCAGGACTCCGAACAAACTTCGGTACATCAAAACTTATAAACTCATAATAAAACTATCATCGTAACGTTAAGTGTGCGGACCCTACGGGTTCGAGAACTATGTAGACATGACCTAGAACTGTTTCCGGTCAATAACCAATAGTGGAACCTGGATGTTCATATTGGCTCCTACATATTCTACGAAGATCTTTATCGGTCAAATCGCATAACAACATACGTTGTTCCCTTTGTCATCGGTATGTTACTTGCCCGAGATACGATCGTCGGTATCCAATACCTAGTTCAATCTCGTTACCGGCAAGTCTCTTTACTCGTTCCGTAATACATCATTCCGTAACTAACTCATTAGTTACAATGCTTGCAGGGCTTATAGTGATGTGCATTACCGAGAGGGCCCAGAGATACCTCTCCGACAATCGGAGTGACAAAACCTAATATCGAAATACGCCAACCCAACATGTACCTTTGGAGACACCTGTAGTACTCCTTTATAATCACCCAGTCAGGTTGTGACGTTTGGTAGCACCCAAAGTGTTCCTTCGGTAAACGGGAGTTGCATAATCTCATAGTTACAGGAACATGTATAAGTCATGAAGAAAGCAATAGCAACATACTAAACGATCAAGTGCTAGGCTAACGAAATGGGTCATGTCAATCACATCATTCTCCTAATGATGTGATCCCATTAATCAAATGACAACACATGTCTATGGTTAGGAAACATAACCATCTTTGATTAATGAGCTAGTCAAGTAGAGGCATACTAGTGACTATATGTTTGTCTATGTATTCACACATGTATCATGTTTCCGGTTAATACAATTCTAGCATGAATAATAAACATTTATCATGAAATAAGGAAATAAATAATAACTTTATTATTGCCTCTAGGGCGTATTTCCTTCATATATTTCTTTAGGACTCCCATGAACCTCTCAAAGGGGGAACATATTGTGTAGAAATACAGGGCCTAGAATGACAATCTCGTCGACTAGATGAACTAGGACGTGCGTCATGATATTGAACAAGGATGGTGGGAACATGAGCTTGAAACTAACAAGATATTGCGCCACATCACTCCTTAACCTTGATAGGATTTCTGGATCGCTCACCTTCTAAGAGATTGCATTGAGGAATGAACATAGCTTCACAATGGCTAATCGAATGTTTTTCGGTAGAAGCCCCCTCAATGCAACCGGAAGCAATTGCGTCATAATCACATGGCAGTCATGAGACTTTAGGTTTTGGAACTTTTTCTCTGGAATATTTATTATTCCCTTTATATTCGATGAGAAGCCAGACGGGACCTTCATGCTGAGCAGGCATTAAAAGAAGATTTCCTTCTCTTCTTTGGTAAGAGCGTAGCTGGCAGGACCTTCATACTGCTTTGGAGGCATGCCGTCTTTTTCGTGCACACATTGCTAGTCCTCCCGTGCCTCTGGTGTATGTTTTGTCTTCCCATACACGCCCAAGAAGCCTAGCAGGTTCACGCAAAGATTCTTCGTCACATGCATCACGTCGATTGAAGAGCGTACCTTTAGGTCTTTCCAGTAGGGTAGGTCCCAAAATATAGATTTCTTCTTCCACATGTGTGCGTTTCCCTCAGCGTCATTCGGAACAGATAGTCCACCAGGACCCTTTCCAAAGATTACTTTTAAGTCATTGACCATAGCAAGTATGTGATCACCGGTACGGACCGCGGGCTTCTTCCGCTGAGCTGCCTCGCCTTTGAAATGCTTGCCTTTATTTCTAGATTGATGGTTGGCCGGAAGAAATCGACGATGCCCTAGGTACACATTATTCCTGCATTTGTCCAGGTATATACTTTCGGTGTGATCTAAACAGTGCGTGCATGCGTGGTATCCCTTGTTTGTCTGTCCTAAAAGGTTACTGAGAGCAGGCCAATCATTGATGGTTACAAACAGCAACGCATGTAGGTCAAATTCCTGCTGTTTGTGCTCATCCCACACATGTACACCGTTTCAATTCCACATCTATAAAAGTTCTTAAACTAATGGCCTTAGGTACACATCAATGTCGTTGCTGGGTTGCTTAGGGCCTTGGACGAGAATTGGCATCATAATGAACTTACACTTCATGCACAGCCACGGAGGAAGGTTATAGATACATAGAGTCATAGGCCAGGTGCTGTGATTGCTGCTCTGCTCCCCAAAAGGATTAATGTCGTCCGCGCTTAAACCAAACCATATGTTCCTGGCGTCACCTGCAAAGTCCTCCCAGTACTTTCTCTCGATTTTTCTCCACTGCGACCCGTCAGCGGGTGCTCTCAACTTCTCGTCTTTCTTACGGACCTCTCTGTGCCATCGCATCAACTTGGCATGCTCTTTGTTTCTGAACAGTTGTTTCAACCGTGGTATTATAGCTGCAAACCACATCACCTTGACAGGAACCCTCTTCCTGGGGTGCTCGGCGTCAACATCACCAGGCCCTTCTCATCTAATCTTATACCGCAATGCACCGCATACCGGGCATGCATTCAAATCCTCGTACACACCGCGGTAGAGGATGCAATCATTAGGGTATGCATGTATCTTCTGCACCTCCAATCCTAGAGGGCATACAACCTTCTTTGTTGCATATGTACTATCGGGCAATTTGTTATCCATTGGAAGCTTCTTCTTCAATATTTTCAGTAGACTCTCAAATCCTTTGTAAGGTACACCATTCTCTGCCTTCCACTGCAGCAATTCCAGTGTGGTACCGAGATTTGTGTTGCCATCTTCGGAATTGGGGTACAACCCTTTTTTGTGACCCTCTAACATGCGATCGAACTTCAGCTTCTCCTTTACACTTTCGCACTATCTCTTTGCATCAACAATGACCCGATGAAGATCACCATTGAGCACATCATCTAGTTCCTCTAGATCTTAAGCTTCCCCCATTGCAGCATCACCGTATTCAGGGGGCACATAGTTGTCATCATCCTCTTCTTCTTCGATGTCTTCCATCATAACCCCTCTTTCTCCGTGCTTGGTACGAACATTATAGTGTGGCATGAAACCCTTATAAAGCAGGTGGGCGTGAAGGGTTTTCGAGTCAGAGTAAGACCTCATATTCCCACATATAGGGTAGGGACAACACATAAAACCATTCTGCTTGTTTGCCTCAGCCACTGCGAGAAAATTATGCACACCCTTAATGTAATTGGAGGTGCGTCTGTTACCATACATCCGTTGTCGGTTCATCTGTGTGCATTATATATAATTATGTATGTCAAAAACCATTACAGAACATCATGAATAGATACGTGTCCAAATTAATAGAATTTTATCATCACATTAAAACCAAAGTATATACATAGTTCTCATTGAACAACATATAGCTCTCCAAAGTATCTAATTAAACCATACATTGAAACTATGTAAAACATTTCAATGCAACAACAAATGCGATCATAATCGCAACTAAGGTAAAAATTGATCCAACTGAAGGAAATATGCCAGAAAGGCAATAATAAATTTGTAATTTTATATTTCCTTATTCATGATAAATGTTTATTATTCATGCTAGATCTTTATTATCAGGAAACTTGATACATGTGTGAGTACATAGACAAAACAACCTGTCCCTAGTATGCCTCTACTAGAATAACTCGTTGATCAAAGATGGTTAAGTTTCCTAGCAATGGACATGAGTTGTCATTTGATAACGAGATCACATCATTAGTGGAATGATGTGATGGACAAGACCCATCCGTTAGCTTAGCATAATGATTGTTCTGTTTTATTGCTACTGCTTTCTTCGTGTCAAATATATATTCCTCCGACTCTGAGATTATGCAACTCCCCGGGCACCGGAGGAATGCCTTGTGTGCTATAAATGTCACAATGTAACTGGGTGATTATGAAGATGCTCTACAGGTATCTCCGAAGGTGTTTGTTGGGTTGGCATAGATCGAGATTACGATTTTTCACTCCGAGTATCGGAGATGTATCTCTAGGCTCTCTCGGTAATGCACATCATATGAATCCTTGCAAGCAATGTGACTAATGAGTTAGTTACGGGATGATGCACTACAGAACGAGTAAAGAAACTTTCCAGTAACAAGATTGAATTAGGTATGAAGATACCGACGATAGAATCTCGGGCAAGTAACATACCGATGACAAAGGGAATAACTATGTTGACATTGTGGTTCGACCAATAAAGATCTTCATATAATATGTGGGAACCAATATGAGCATCCAGGTTCCGCTATTGGTTATTGATTGGAGAAGTTTCTTGGTCATGTCTACATAGTTCTCGAACCCGTAGGGTCCGCACGCTTAACATTCGATGACGATAGGTATTATATGAGTTATGTGTTTTGGTGACCGAAGGTTGTTCAGAGTCCCGGATGAGATCACGGACATGACGAGGAGTCCCGAAATGATCAAGAGGTAAAGATTGATATATTGGAAGGTTATATATGAACACCGGATGGTTCCAAAGAGGTTTGGGGATTTTTCGGAGTACCTGGAGGTTACCGGAACCCCCGGGAAAGTTAATGGGTCTCATGGGCCAAAGTGGAGAGGACGAGGCAGGCCACGGGAGGTGCCCCCCCAAGACAATCCGAATTGGACAAGGGGTTGGGGTCGCGGCCCCCTTTTCCTTCTCCCTCTCCACCTCTTTCGCCTTTCCCCCTCTCCGTAAGAATGAAAAAAGAGGGGAGGGGGGGGGGCGAATCCTACTAGGAGTGGAGTCCTATTAGGACTCCCCCCTCCATGGCGCACCCTTGTGGCCGGCCTCCCCCCTCCTCCTTTATATATGGGGGGCACCCCAAGGCACACCAATTGTTTTAGCCGTGTGCGGTGCCCCCCTCCACCGTTTACTCCTTCGGTCTTATTGTCGTAGTGCTTAGGCGAAGCCCTGCACGGATCACTTCACCAACACCGTCATCACGCCATCGTGCTGATGGAACTCATCAAATCCTTCGTGCCTCTACTAGATCAAGAGTTCGAGGGACGTCGTTGAGCTGAACGTGTGCAGAACTCGACGGTGTCGTACATTCGGTACTTGATCGGTTGATTCGAGAAGAAGTTTGACTACATCGACCGCATTAAGTTAAAACTCTCCCTTTCGGTCTACGAGGGTACATGGACACACTCTCCCCTCTCGTTGCTATGCATCTCCTAGATAGATCTTGCATGAGCGTAGGATTTTTTTGAAATTGCATGCTACGTTTCCCAACAGTGGCATCCGAGCCAGGTCTATGCATAGATGATATGGACGAGTAGAACACAAAGAGTTGTGGGCGGTGATCTTCATACTGCTTACCACCAATGTCTTATTTTGATTCGGCAGTATTCTTGGATGAAGCGGCCCAGGCCAACCTTACATGACCATGTTCATGAGCCCGGTTCCACCGATAGACATGCAACTAGTTTGGCATAAAGGTGGCTGGCGGGTGTCTGTTTCTCAAACTTTAGTTGAATCGAATTTGACTGCGCCCGGTCCTTGTGAAGGTTAAAACAGCAAACTTGATAAATCACCGTTGTGGTTTTTGTGCCATAGGTATGTACAGTTCATGCTAGCAGCCCGTAGTAGCCACGTAAAACTTGCAACAAACAAAGTAGAGGACGTCTAACTTGTTTTTTGTAGGGCATGTTGTGATGTATTATGGTCAAGACATGATGTGATATAAAGATTGTTGTATGAGATGATCATGTTTTGTAAAAGTTATCGGCAACTGGCAGGAGCCATATGGTTGTCGCTTTATTGTATGAAATACAAGCGCTATGTAATTTATTTACTTTGTCACTAAGATGTAGCGATAGTTGTAGAAGCAATGGTTGGCGAGACGACCATGACACTACGATAGAGATCAAGGTGTCAAGCCGGTGACGATGGAGATCATGACGTTGCTTCGGTGATGGAGATCATGAGCACAAGATGATGATGGCATATCATGTCACATATTTTGATTGCATGTGATGTTTATCTTTTATGCATCTTATTTTCTTTAGTACGGCAGTAGCATTATAAGATGACCCCTTACTAAATTTCAAGGTATAAGTATTCTCCCTGAGTATGCACCGTTGCGAAAGTTCTTCGTGCTGAGACACCGTGTGATGATCGGCTGTGATAAGCTCTACGTTCAAATACAACGGGTGCAAGCCAGATTTGCACATGCGGAATACTCGGGTTAAACTTGACGAGCCTAGCATATACAGATATTTCCTTGGAACATCGGAGACCGAAAGGTCGAACATGAATCATATAGTAGATATGATCAACATAGTGATGTTCACCATTGAAGACTACTCCATCTCACGTGATGATAGGACATGGTTTAGTTGATTTGGATCACGTATCATTTAGATCACTAGGGGGATGTCTATCTATGTGGGAGTTCTTAAGTAATTTGATTAATTGAACTTAATTTATCATGAACTTAGTCCTGATAGTTTTTGCATATCTATGTTGTAGATCAATGGCCCATGCTACCATTCCTTTGAATTTTAATGTGTTCCTAGAGAAAGCTAAGTTGAAAGATGATAGCAGCAACTACGCAGAGTGGGTCCGTAACTTGAGAATTATCCTCATTGCTACATAGAAGAATTATGTCCTTTATGCACCGCTCAGTGCAAGGCCTGCTGCGGGAGCAGAAGCTGACGTTGTGAACGCCTGACAAGCTCGATTTGATGACTACTCATTAGTTTAGCGTGCCATGCTTTACGTCTTAGAATCACGACTTCAAAGATGTTTTGAACGTCATGGGCCATATGAGATGTTCCAAGATTTGAAGTTAATATTTCAAGCAAATGCCCGAGTTGAGAGATATGAAGTCTTGCTACGTCTTGAGCTTGCGTTGGTTTTCCTTGAAGAGGAAAGGGTGATGCAACAATAGTAGCGTAAGTATTTCCCTCAGTTTTTGAGAACCAAGGTAGCAATTCAGTAGGAGGATCCTCAGAAGTCCCATGCACCTACACAAACAAACAAAGAACTCGCAACCAACGCAATAAAGGGGTTGTCAATCCCTTCACGGCCACTTGCGAAAGTGAGATCTGATAGAGATAGTATGATAAGATAAATATATTTTTGGTATTTTATAATATAGATGCGAAAAGTAAAGATGCAAATAAAAGTAGATTGAAAGCTTATATGATAAAAGATAGACCCGGGGGCCATAGGTTTCACTAGTGGCTTCTCTCAAGATAGCATAAGTATTACGGTGGGTGAACAAATTACTGTCGAGGAATTGATAGAAAAGAGAATAATTATGAGACTATCTAGGCATGATCATGTATATAGGCATCACGTCCGCAACAAGTAGATCGACTCCTGCCTGCATCTACTACTATTACTCCACACATTGACCGCTATCCAGCATGCATCTAGAGTATTAAGTTCATAAGAACGGAGTAACACATTAAGAAAGATGACATGATGTAGAGGGATAAACTCAAGCAATATGATATAAACCCCATCTTTTTATCCTCGATGGCAACAATACAATACGTGCCTTGCAACCCCTGCTGTCACTAGGTAAGGACACCGCAAGATTGAACCCAAAGGTAAGCACTTCTCCCATGGCAAGAAAGATCAATCTAGTAGGCCAAACCAAACTGATAATTCGAAGAGACTGGCAAAGATAACTCAATCATACATAAAAGAATTCAGAGAAGATTCAAATATTTCTCATAGATAAACTTGATCATAAACCCACAATTCATCGGATCTCGACAAACACACCGCAAAAAGAGTTGCATCGAATAGATCTCCACAAGAGAGGGGGAGAACATTGTATTGAGATCAAAAAGAGAGAAGAATCCATCTAGCTAATAACTATGGACCCGAAGGTCTGTGGTAAACTACTCACAACTGATCGGAAGGGCTATGGTGTTGATGTAGAAGCCCTCCGTGGTTGATTTCCCCTCCGGCAGAGCACCGGCGAAGGCTCCAAGATGGGATCTCGCAGATACAGAAGGTTACGGTGGTGGAAATTGTTTTTCGTTGGCTCGCTGGATGTTTTTGGGGTACGTGGGTATATATAGGAGGAAGAAGTAGGTCGGTGACCGCCCGAGGGGCCCACGAGATAGGGGGCGCCCAGAGGGGGTGGGCACGCCCTCCTATCTCCTGGCCACCTCGATCGCTTCTTGACTTGCACTCCAAGTCATCTGGATCACGTTCGTTCCAAAAATCACACTCCCGAAGGTTTCATTCCGTTTGGACTCCATTTGACATTCCTTTTCTTCGAAATACTGAAATAGGCAAAAAACAGCAATACGGGCTGGGCCTCCGGTTAGTAGGTTAGTCCCAAAAATGATATAAATATGTAAAATAAAGCCCATAAACATCCAAAAGGGGTAATATAATAGCATGGAACAATCAAAAATTATTGATACGTTGGAGACGTATCAAGCATCCCCAAGCTTAATTCCTGCTCGTCCTCGAGTAGGTAAATGATAAAAATAGAATTTTTGATGTGGAATGCTACCTAGCATAATTCTCAATGTTATTTTCTTTATTGTGGCATGAATGTTCAAATCCAAATGATTCAAAATAAAAGTTCATATTGACACAAGAAATAGTAATACTTCAAGCATACTAATGAAAGCAATCATGTCTTCTCAAAATAACATGGCTAAAGAAAGTTTATCCCTACAAAATCATATAGTTAGGATATGCTTCATTTTCGTCACACAAAAATGTTCCCAAATTTTACATCCCCGACAAGCCAAGCAATTGTTTCGTACATAAATAATCTCAAACTTTTTCAACTTTCACGCAATACATGAGTGTGAGCCATGAATATAGCACTATGGGTGGAACAGAATATAATGATGGGAATTGTGTGGAGAAGACAAAAAAGGAGAAAGTCTCACATTGACGAGGATAATCAACGGGCTATGGAGATGCCCATCAATTGATGTCGACATTAGGAGTAGGGATTGCCATGCAACGGATGCACTAGAGCTAAAAATGAATGAAAGCTCAACAAAAGAAAACTAGTGGGTGTGCATCCAACTTGCTTGCTCACGAAGACCTAGGGCATTTGAGGAAGCCCATCGAAGGAATATACAAGCCAAGTTCTATAATGAAAAATTCCCACTAGTATATGAAAGTGACAACATATGAGACTCTCTATATGAAGAACATGGTGCTACTTTGAAGCACAATATGTGAGACTCGCTATATAAATTACATGGTGCTAGTTTGAAGCACAAGTGTGGAAAAAGAGATAGTAACATTGCCCCTTTTTATTTTTTTTATTTTTTTTCATTTTTTCTTTTCTTTTTTTTTCTTTTTTTCCTTTGGCCTTTTTTTGGCCTTTCTTTTTTTTCTTTTTGGGGACAATGCTCTAATAATGATGATCATCACACTTTTATTGATTACAATAATATGAATTACAACTCGAAACTAGAACAAGATATGACTCTATATGAATGCCTCCGGCGGTGTACCGGGATGGTGCAATGAATCAAGAGTGACATGTATGGAAAATTATGCATGGTGGCTTTGCCACAAATACGATGTCAACTATATGATCATGCAATGGCAATATGACAAAAGTAATGTATGTCATGATGATAAACGGAACGGTGGAAAGTTGCATGGTAATATATCTCGGAATGGCTATGGAAATGCCATAATAAGTAGGTATGGTGGCTGTTTTGAGGAAGATATAAGGAGGTTTATGTGTGATAGAGCTTATCGTATCACGGGGTTTGGATGCACCGACAAAGTTCTCACCAACTCTCAAGGTGAGAAACGGCAATGCGCGGTACCGAAGAGGCTAGCAATGGTGGAAAGGTAAAAGTGTGTATAATCCATAGACTCAACATTAGTCAAAAGAACTCATATACTTATTGCAAAAAATTAGAAGTCATCAAAAACCAAGCACCACGTGCATGCTCCTAGAGGGATAGATTGGTAGGAAAGGACCATCGCTCTTCACCGACCGCCACTCATAAGGATGCACAATCCAAGGAACTTCATGTTTCAAATTTGTTACACAACTTTAACCATACGTGCATGCTACGAGACTTGCTAACTTCAACACAAGAATTCTTTAAATTCATAATCACCCAACTAGCATGACTTTAATACCACTACCTCCATGTCTCAAAACAATTATCAAGTACCAAATTGATCATAGCATCCAATTCACTTCCTATGATAATTTTTATTATACCCAACTTGGATGCCTACCATTCTAGGACCAAATTTATAACCATAGGAAATACCATGCTGTTCTAAGAGACTCTCAAAATAATATAAGTGAAGCATGAGAGACTAGCAATTTCTACAAATTAAGCCACCGTCGTGCTCTAAAAGATATAAGTGAAGCACTAGAGCAAAAACTATCTAGCTCAAAAGATATAAGTGAAGCACATAGAGTATTCTAATAAATTCTAATCAAGTGGGCTTCTACCAAAAGGTGTGTACAGAAAGGATGATTGTGGAAAACTAAAAAGAAAAGACTAATACCACACACGACGCTCCAAGCAAAACACATATCATGTGGTGAATAAAAATATAGCTCCCAGTAAAGTTACCAATGAACAAAGACGAAAGAGGGGATGCCTTCCCGGGGCATCCCCAAGCTTAGGCTTTTGGATATTCTTGAATATCTTGGGGTGCCATGTGATGGGGTCATGTACCTAGGGTAGGGTCATAGACCTGATCTAAATACCCTACCCAAGGACACCCTTAGAAGAGATCACCTTCCAGTCGACTTACGAGGACTCCACTCGACTGAAGGACTCGACCATGAAGACTCACTCGACCACCAGAAGGTCAAGTGGCACTCTGTACTACAACGGTCTGTAATTAAGTAGACTTTATGGTAGTTAAGACACTTTATGTGGGGCGTTACCAGTAACGCCCCAGACTTAATGTACTTTAAACCCTGCATTACTGAGGGCCGAAGGGGTCTGGCAGGTACTATATAAGCCACCCCCCACCTCAGTGTGAAGGGTTGGCACCCCTGTAATTCATATACACATAATCCACTCGACCGCCTCCGGGCTCCGAGACGTAGGGCTTTTACTTCTTCTGAGAAGGGCCTGAACTCATATATCTCTTGTGTTTACAACCTCTCCATAGCTAGGACCTTGCCTCTCCATACCTACCCCCACTCTACTGTCAGACTTAGAACCACGACAGTTGGCGCCCACCGTGGGGCAGGTGTTTTAGCGATTTTTGGAGAAGTTGCGATTCTTCTGATTACTTTCATCATGGTTGCTGGTGGAGTTTTGGTCGAGGGTCGCGAGATCCGTCTCGGCGCTCTCACCTTCGTCGCCGACGACTCCGCTTGGCTCCAGGACGCTCCACTCGACGTTGCGCTCCCCGTCCGCGGTGCGACGCATTTTCGCGCATGTGTCCGCGACGTTCTGCTGCGACAGCTGTTGACTCCATATTGGTCGACTCCCATATCGGTCACCCTCCCGGTCTCCCGCCAGCGCAAGCGCTCTGGTCGGTCGAGACGCCAGCGGTGGGTGAGTCACGCGGTGGCACGCCAGACGGCCACCACCCAAGTTGCGGCAATCCAGCCCAACGAATCTCTCTACGGCCTGTTCGACTGGCTCCATAGAGACTGCATCCGAGTGTGATAGCAGTGATCCAGCGGCGGAGGTCTTGATGGTTAATGGACCTCGCAGTCCTCCTGGCTTCACCCAAGAAGGCGGAGTAGACGATGGAGGCGACCCCGCACGAGGCCACGAAGAGTACCAGCCTGAACCACTCGACTCTCTGCAGAGGGTAGAGCTTCGCCGCAGGAACGTGGATGCCCTGCATACTCCCATCGCGGGAGAAACCCCCGAGGCTCGCGCCTTGGAGGAGGCACGTTTAGCCAACTTGGCTGAACGCGCTCGCCTGGAGAACCTTCAGCGAGCACTCGACGAGCGCGCGCAGCAACGAGTTCCAGACGCCAATCGACGTCAACTCTTCCCGCCGACTCAGGTATATCGAACCCCGGTTCAGAATTTAGCAGCTGCAACCCGTATAGCAGAGTCCATCCAGCCCTCTCAGTCAGAAGCTAGAAGAGGCTTGATGCAGATCAGAGATTTGCTCCGGGCAGCAGGAGATCAAAATTCAGCCGTGTCGCAGTCACGCAACAGAATTCACAGTCGACCCGTCGCTGCGAATACGGTCCAGTCGGCTCACAGTCCTAGATCGCCTCCGCGGCGTGAAGGGCGCGAGAATCGGCAAGACCAGTACGGTGACCGACACGATCGTGATGATAGGCGTCGAGTGCCCACTCCCGCCCCAAGGGGTGGGTCTTACGCTCCTCGGCAGCAAGATGACAGGCGTCAACTCAGTGTGGGGCAAAGAGCTCCAGTCGACCCCCGGGAACCAGGCTTCGACGCGTGATCCATCATCGTGCAAGGCTTGGTCGACCAAAACAGAGCCCATCGGGGCGGCCCCGACAGAGATGCGCCCATGAGCAGTCGAATGCATGTTTCTGGTCCAGAATGTTTCAGCAGGGCTATCAGAGCCGCGGTGATTCCCCCCAACTTCAGGTTGGCAATCGGAGTAAGCAAGTTCACTGGTGAGTCTAAGCCTGAAACCTGGCTTGAGGACTACCGAGTGGCGGTTCAGATTGGTGGTGGGAATGATGAGGTGGCCATGAAGCACTTGCCCCTCATGTTGGAGGGTTCTGCCAGGGCATGGTTAAATCAGTTACCTCCTAGCAGCATTTACACTTGGGAAGATTTGTCCCGAGTGTTCGTCAGAACATTTGAAGGAACTTGCAAGCGACCAGCTGGATTGACAGAGCTGCAAGTCTGTGTGCAGAAGACGAATGAAACTCTCAGAGAGTATATTCAGAGATGGATCACTTTGCATCATACCATGGAGAACGTGTCTGATCATCAGGCAGTCTGCGCCTTCAAGGATGGTGTCAAGAACAGAGAATTGAGTTTGAAGTTTGGTCGAACCGGAGACATGACCCTGAGTCGGATGATGGAGATTGCTACCAAGTACGCCAACGGCGAAGAGGAAGACCGACTCCGAAGCGGCAAGTACAAGCCGAGTCAGTCGGAGAAGGGAAACACCAGTCGGGAGCAGAAACGGAAGGCTGAACCAGCAGCTCCTGGAGAGGCTCTGGCCGTGACTCAGGGAAAGTTCAAAGGGAAACCCAAAGGATCCTGGAACCCTAAGAAGGTGAAGGATAAAGAAGGAAACGACGTGATGGATATGCCGTGTCACATCCACACGAAGAAAGATGAAGAGGGCAACATCATTTACCCGAAGCATACCACTCGCCAGTGTCGACTCCTGATCCAGCAGTTCCAAGGAAAACAGTCCAAGGACAAGGTAAAGGAGTCGGACAAGGCTGAAGACAAGGAGGACAGTGAGGGAGGATATCCGCATGTCAACTCCACTCTGATGATCTTTGCAGATGTGGAAAGCAAGAGCCGACTGAAGGTCATTAATCGTGAGGTGAACATGGTTGCCCCAGCGAAACCAAGTTATCTGAGATGGTCCCAAACACCCATCACATTCGACCAGTCTGATCAACCGACTCATATTGCCACCCCTGGGAGGCAAGCGTTGGTGGTCGACCCAGTTGTCGAAGGCACTCGACTGACAAAAGTGCTGATGGACGGTGGTAGTGGACTGAACTTATTGTATGCAGACACACTGAAGGGAATGGGCATTCTGATGTCCCGACTGAGCACCAGTAACATGAGCTTTCATGGAGTTATACCAGGAAAGAAAGCCGAGTCACTCGGCCAAATAGCTCTGGACGTGGTGTTTGGTGATTCAAAACATTTTTGCAAAGAGAAGTTGACGTTTGAGGTCGTGGATTTTCAGAGTGCGTACGACGCCATTTTGGGGAGACCAGCTTACGCGTAGTTCATGGCTCGACCATGCTACGTCTACCTCAAACTGAAGATGCCCGGCCCCAAAGGAGTGATCACTGTCACCGGTGATCGGAAAAAGGAAGAAGAGTGTTTTCAAAAGGGCTCAAAGATTGCCGATTCCCAGGTGACAGCGGTCGAGTTTGAAGAATATAAGCAAAACGCAGATCCGAGTGATTTGCTGCGATCCAAGAAGCCCGCCACAGAATCTGCATTTCAGTCGTCCGGTGAGACGAAGCCTGTCCACATCCACCCGATCGACCCCAATGCAGCCCCGACCCACATCTCCATAACACTCGACCCAAAATAGGAAGAAGCGCTCATCCAGTTCCTCCGTGAGAACTGGGATATTTTCGCATGGAAGCCAGCTGACATGCCGGGTGTTCCCAGGGGACTGGCTGAGCATCGTCTTAGAGTCGACTCATCAGCTAAACCAGTTAAAGAGCATCTTCGGCGGTCCGCCGTCCAGAAGAGAAAGGCTATTGGGGAGGAAGTGGCTCGACTGTTGGCGGTAGAATTTATCCGAGAGATATACCACTCCGAGTGGCTCGCTAATGTCGTCATGGTTCCTAAGAAGGACAAATCACTCCGAATGTGCATTGATTTCAAGCACATCAATCAGGCCTGCCCGAAAGATCATTTTCCTCTCCCTCGCATTGATCAAATTGTTGACTCGACCGCGGGATGTGAGAGATTGTCTTTTCTAGACGCCTATTCCGGGTACCATCAGATCCGTCTGTACGGACCCGATGAGATAAAAACAGCTTTCATCACTCCATTCGGGTGCTTCTGCTATATCACCATGCCATTCGGCCTCAAGAATGCCGGAGCCACATTTATGCGAATGATTCAGAAGTGTTTGCTCACTCAAATCAGTCGGAATGTGGAAGCGTATATGGATGATATCGTGGTCAAGTCACGAAAAGGTTCCGACCTGCTCACTGACCTCGCCGAAACATTTGCCAACCTCAGAAGGTATGATATCAAGCTCAATCCATCAAAGTGCACATTCGGAGTACCTGGTGGCAAGTTACTCGGTTTTCTCGTTTCCGAACAAGGGATCGACGCTAATCCAGAGAAGATTGGCACTATTCTCCAAATAAAACGCCCTGTGCGAGTGCACGATGTCCAGAAGCTTACTGGATGCTTGGACGCATTAAGTCGATTCATCTCACGACTCGGTGAAAAGGCATTGCCTCTTTACCGACTGATGAAAAAGGCAGACAAGTTCGAGTGGACTCCAGAAGCTGATGTAGCGTTTGCCGAGCTAAAAGCTCTGCTCTCCACCCAGCCGGTGCTTGCTGCTCCAATCAGTAAAGAGCCTCTGTTGCTTTATATCGCAGCCACAGGACCAGTCGTCAGTACAGTACTTACGGTCGAGCGGGAAGAAGAAGGGAAAGCCTTCAAAGTTCAGCGCCCAGTGTACTATCTGTCTGAAGTTTTAATTCCATCCAAGTAGAGATACCCTCATTATCAGAAGCTTGTGTATGGGATATACATGACCACAAACAAGGTTGCTCACTATTTCTCTGATCATTCCATCACAGTCGTCAGCGACGCTCCACTTTCAGAGATTCTGCACAACAGAGATGCAACTGGTCGAGTGGCGAAATGGGCGATTGAACGTCTTCCCCTTGATATCAAGTTTGAGGCAAAGAAAGCCATTAAGTCCCAGGCAATAGCAGATTTCCTCGCCGAGTGGATGGAACAACAGCAGCCGACTGAAGTTCACTCGGAGCATTGGACCATGTTCTTTGATGGCTCTAAGATGCTGAATGGTTCCTTTGCTGGGGTGGTCTTGGTTTCCCCCAAAGGAGATAAGCTCAGATATGTGCTCCAGATTCACTTTGATTCCTCCAACAACGAGGCAGAGTACGAGGCCCTTCTATATGGGTTGCGCATGGCCATTTCACTCGGCGTTCGTCGCCTTATGGTTTATGGCGACTCGGATTTAGTGGTCAACCAAGTGATGAAGGAGTGGGACATGAGAAGCCCAGCCATGACTGGATACTGCAATGCAGTGAGGAAGCTGGAAAAGAAGTTTGAGGGGTTAGAGCTCCATCACATACCCCGACTGAAAAATCAAGCAGCTGATGATCTAGCAAAAATAGGTTCCAAGAGAGAAGCCATTCCGAGTGGTGTGTTCTTGGAGCATATCCATACTCCATCAGTCAAAGAAGATCCTTTCACCGAAGAAGCTCCACAGCCCAAGAGTGCTACAGACCTGACTGTGGTTGAGGTCCCAGCAGTGGTCGACTTGGTCATGGAGGTCTTGGTAGTCATTCCCGACCGGACAGTTTCCATATATCGCGTATATCCTGAGAAAAGAGCTCCCAGATGATGAGGAAGAGGCCTGACAGATCGTCCGTCGATCCAAAGCCTTTACCGTAATCAAAGGACAGTTGTACAGAGAGAGAGCGACTGGAGTTGGTCAGAAGTGCATAACGCCAGAAGAAGGTCGAATCATCGTTGATGATATCCACTCGGGGACCTGTGGTCATCATGCGTCCTCTCGGACCATCGTGGCCAAAGCATACCGAGCCGGATTTTACTGGCCAAAGGCGAACGAGATGGCAAAGGAAATAGTAGACAAATGCGAAGGATGTCAGTTCTACTCGAATATGTCACACAAGCCTGCATCAGCTCTGAAGACCATTCCACTCGTCTGGCCCTTCGCAGTATGGGGATTGGATATGGTTGGCCCCTTGAGAACAGGTCGAAGCGGTTTTACTCATGTACTGGTAGCAGTCGACAAGTTCACCAAGTGGATTGAGGCAAAACCCATCAAGAACCTCGACGCCGGTATTGCAGTTAGCTTCATCAGGGAACTGATATTCAGATATGGAGTCCCGCACATCATCATTACAGATAATGGGTCGAACTTTGACTCAGAAGAATTCAGGAATTTCTGCAACTCTCAAGGCACACGGGTCGACTACGCTTCAGTCGCCCATCCGCAGTCGAATAGAAAAGCAGAGTGAGCCAATGGCCTGATCCTCAACGGGTTGAAACCCCGACTGATGCGTGATCTGAAGCATGCGGCTGGGGCATGGGTCGATGAACTTCCCTCGGTGCTTTGGGGACTGCGGACCACGCCTAACCGGTCGACCGGGAGAACTCCATTCTTCTTGGTCTATGGAGCTGAAGCAGTTCTGCCGAGCGATCTTCTCCACAATGCTCCTCGAGTTGAACTTTACAACGAAGTAGAAGCTAAACAAGCGCGGCAAGATGCAGTCGACCTCTTAGAGGAAGAAAGGAAGATGGCTCTGATCTGCTCGACCATCTACCAACAAGACTTACGTCGTATCCACGCCAGAAATGTGAGGGGTCGAGCCTTCCAGGAAGGGGATTTAGTTCTCCGAGTGGATCAGCAGAAGCAACACAAGCTTGCTCCTTCTTGGGAAGGGCCCTTCATCGTCACCAAGGTTCTCCACAACGGGGCGTACCGTCTTTACAACGTCGAACACAATATCGACGAGCCCCGAGCTTGGAACGCGGAACTACTCCGTCCATTCTATACTTAAAGTTTTCACTCGGAAGAGTTGTAATAAAATACTTCTGTAGTTCATGGATTACAAAATAATAGTGTCATAATTTCTCCATAATTTTTGTCACTTTTTTATTTTTTCCAATAAAATTATCCCCTCAGTGGGTGACTTAGCTGCGAATCCGTTTCGCCTAAGTTTGTAAAAATCCTTGTCGAGTGATGAGCCAGACTCCCACTCGGAAGGCTTAGCTGCGAATCCGTTTCGCCTAAGTTTAAATAAAATCCTTCCCGAGTGATGAGCCAGCCTCTCACTCAGGGGCATAGCTGCGAATCCGTTTCGCCTAAGATTTAATAAAATCCTACCGATTGGTGAGCCAGACTCCCACTCGGGGGCTTAGCTGCAGTCCAAGTACTCGCCTAAGTGTAAATAAAATCCTACCGAGTGGTGAGCCAGACTCCCACTCGGGGGCTTA
This sequence comes from Triticum dicoccoides, assembly GCF_002162155.2. Lineage (NCBI taxonomy): Eukaryota > Viridiplantae > Streptophyta > Magnoliopsida > Poales > Poaceae > Triticum > Triticum dicoccoides. The sequence goes on from NC_041389.1 coordinate 646,565,232, forward strand.
GCTGCAGTCCAAGTACTCGCCTAAGTTTAAGTAAAATCCTACCGAGTGGTGAGCCAGACTCCCACTCGGGGGCTTAGCTGCAGTCCAAGCACTCGCCTAAGTACAAGTACAATGTGCGCTAGCAAGGAGGACGAGGTGCAGGTCGACTGCGACCCTCTCCTCTGAGCTACGCCACAAATACAATGTGCGCTCGCAAGGAGGACGAGGCGCAGGTCGACTGCGACCCTCTCCTCTGAGCTACGCCACAAATACAATGTGCGCTCGCAAGGAGGACGAGGGGCAGGTCGACTGCGACCCTCTCCTCTGAGCTACGCCACAAATGCAATGTGCGCTCGCAAGGAGGATGAGGCGCAGGTCGACTGCGACCCTCTCCTCTGAGCTACGCCACAAATACAATGTGCTCTCCCAAGGAGGACGAGGCGCAGGTCGACTGCGACCCTCTCCTCTGAGTTGCGCCACAAGTACAACATGAAAATCCTACCGAGTGAAGAGCAAACCTCTCACTCGGGGGCTTAGCTGCAGCCCAGTGCTCGCCTAAGGTATAAAAATCCTACCAAGTGAAGAGCAAACCTCTCACTCGGGAGCTTAGCTGCAGCCCAGTGCTCGCCTAAGGTATAAAAATCCTACCGGGTGAAGAGCAAACCTCTCACTCGGAGGCTTAGCTGCAGCCCAGTGCTCGCCTAAGGTACAAAAATCCTACCGAGTGAAGAGCAAACCTCTCACTCGGGGGCTTAGCTGCAGCCCAGTGCTCGCCTAAGGTATAAAAATCCTACCGGGTGAAGAGCAAACCTCTCACTCGGAGGCTTAGCTGCAGCCCAGTGCTCGCCTAAGGTACAAAAATCCAACCGAGTGAAGAGCAAACCTCTCACTCAGGGGCTTAGCTGCAGCCCAGTGCTCGCCTAAGGTATAAAAATTCTACCGAGTGTGGAGCAGACCTCCCACTCGGAACCTTAGCTGCAGCCCAGTGCTCGCCTAAGTGAATTAAGGAATAAGTCGACTGCAGTGACGTCTTGCTTTAAACCTGCAAAAGGACATTTCGGGCCAAAAGCAGGCATGTTCAAACATCAAATCCAAGTTCAGATCGATACCTAAAGGAACCGAAAGTGCTTAGGTGCTAAGCCTGTTAAGGTTTATCGGTTACAAAATCACTCGGCATACCGAGGCAAATTTAAAGTGTTGAGCTCAAAGAAGTTTTTTACCCCTCCTGTGGAGGGCTGGAAGGTGCAACAAACTCATCAAGATCAATTCCGTCCGTGATCCGAGTGGCAGCAGCGATGAAGGTTTCCATGAAGGACCTGAAGTCATGCTTCTTAGTGTTGGCCACCCGAAGAGCCGCCAGCTTGTCGTCTCGCACATCCTTGCAGTGCACTCGGGCCAGACACAGTGCAACATCTGCACCGCACCTAGCGGAGGATTTTTTCCACTCCTACACTCGACCAGGCACTGTGTTTAGTCGAGCCACCAGCGACTCGAGGTCATTCTGGAGTGTCTCCCCGGGCCAGAGCGTGGTGTCGATGCAAGAAGTGGCGACCTTCAGCCTTGCAAGGTAGTCAACGACAGCAGCAACACGAGACTCGAGTCGGAACACATTCATGGCAACTTCATCGTTCACCGGAGAGTTGACGGGGTCCAGGTTCGGTTCCAGCCGGCTAGTTTCCTCTTCAAAGTTTTGACATAATTCTGCAGATACAATCACTGAATCAAGGCAATGGTCGAGTGGAAAGATCACTGTTGAAAATGATTGTCGAGTGTAAAGGATTACCTTCGAGCATGAGGAACAACTTTTTGGTGAGTCCACCCAGGAAGGCCTCCAGATCATTCTTCTTTCCAGCTAACTGACTGGCCTTGTCGTTCAGGGCGGCTTTGTCAGTTTTCAGTCGACTGACCTCCTTGTTGGCAATGGCAAGAGCAGCTTTCAGATTGGTGTTTTCTTCTTCAAGCTTGGTGACCGAAGCCAACTTCTCGTCTGCGAGTCTGGTCTTCTCTAAAGCTGTTTTCTGCATCTCAGCCAACTCTAGGTCTTTCTTCTTCTGGGCCTCCTTCACTTTGCCTGCAAAGTTACAGCAAGGTCATAATTCGAAGCAAAAGAGGAGCAAAAGCAGTCCAAAGACTCACCAAACATACCTTTCGTCTCCTCCTTCGCCTTCGCCAAATTCTCCTGGACCAGCTTCAGATCAAGCTCGAGCTGGATATGCTTGTTCTCCATCTCAGTGTAGCGGGCCGCAAGGTCGCAGGATTTCTACAAAAACCAATCGGCAAAATATCAGAGATAATTCACTTCCGAGTGACTAAGGAAAAATCATACGTTTCTGAGACTACAGCCGAATACAAACATTCGACCGTAGTCTCGGGGACTACACCCAGTGGGTGCACTCAGCATGCCCCCACTAGTTCTATTAAAGACAGAGTCGACCAGTCGACCCACAAAAAAAACAAGACGTATTCTTCAGACTGTAATCGTCTGCAAGCAGTCGACCATAGTCTCGGGGACTACACCCAGTGGGTGCACTCAGCGTGCCCCCACCGGTTTGAGAAATCCATTCGACTCAGTCGAATGACAGGAAGACTTTACTTATAAAGCCTAAAGCCGACTGCCAGCAGTCGACCTTAGCCTTGGGGACTACACCCAGCGGGTGCACTCAGCGTGCCCCCGCTAAACACGGTGTTTCAATCGACACACCCACTGGGTGACTGCTATGGATTCCGAAAAGGAAGACTTTCAGATAGCATATCCTAACAGAACAGGCGGTGGTCGACTGACCTGGACATTGCTTTGAAGGGCAGAACTGGCGTCGTAAGCTGCCTGGCTTGCCTCCCGGATGGCCTTCACCTGCTCCATCATGACTCCCGCTTGGCGTATCGCTTCCTTTGCGGCACTGGCTTGGTCCTCTGGGACGTAGTGGGTCGTGAAGAGAGAAGGATGTGCGGCACTCGACAAAGCGGGGTGAGCACTCGTCAGCGGCACCACGAAGGTCACGGTGTGCCGAGTGGTGTCTTCCTCCCCCGCAACCAGAGTCTCGGGTGCCGTCACACCCTGGACCACCCTGCCGGCAGACGCTTTCCTACTCCTCCTGTGCTTCAGCGGCTCCTCGTCGTCGTCATCATCGTCAGGAAGGGTGATAACATCGGATGAAGCTGCAAGAAAGGAATCGGAATTAGAGACCAAAAGTCAATCGACCGAAAAACGGAATTAAGAGAGTAGTACCAGGTTTTGAAGTTACAGCATCCTCCATCTCGTGGTCATCAGCCCTGGCTGAGGTGTCGGAAGTAGCAGCACTACAATTCCATAAAATCAGTCGGTTAACTCAAGTGTCAATCAAAGATGAAGCCCGCACAAAACAAGAAGACTCAAGCAGCATCTTTTACCCTGATATAGTGGGGATGGACACCTTCATCTTCGGCAGAACCTTGGTCGGCTTCGGCGGTGCCACCCTGGACTGCTTCAGAGCCTTTTCAGTCGGCACCGGAGAGGTGGTCCGAGGGCGCTTGGTCGACTGCGCGACAGTCTCGACCCCCTTACCACGTTCCGTCGCAGGGTCATGGACAAGCTTCGACCGCCTTTACGAGCGCGGTGGTGCGACGTCCTCCTCCTCTTCTTCTTCTTCCTCCTCATCATCATCATCGTCTTCATCGTCTTCAGCAACATCCGAATCTCACTCCTCCTGGCTTTCGCCTCCACTCGCTTCTCCCTCCTGAGTCGGAGTCTGCGCCCCATTGGGCATCGAGTACAGTTCGGTGAGGACCTGACAGACGTCAAGACAAAGATCAATCGACCAAATTGCAGCGGAAACGGAGTAAGCATGGCAGGAATACAATCGAAGATAAAATGGGCATACCTTGTCTGGAGTGATGGAGTGGTCGAGTGGAGGAATCCTCCGAGCTCCTCGAGGGTTATCCTTGTTCCCAGTAACCGCGGCCATCCATCTTTCCAGAGTGGCATCGTCGACTGCTTCCGGGTTGATCCGAGTCTCATCTTCGGTCCCGCAGTACAGCCACATGCAATGGCCTCTGTACTGGAGAGGCTGGATGTGACGTCTAAGGAAAACCTCCAGGAGATCCATACCTGTCACTCCTTCACGAACCAACTGGACCACGCGCTCCATCAGCATCTTCACGTCAGCTTTCTCCTCCGGGAGCACCTTCAGAGAAGAGGGTTTGTTGGCTCGGTCCATGGTAAACGGAGGGAGGCCACTCGACTGCCCCGGCGTCGACTCGTCCTTGCAGTAAAACCAAGTCGACTGCCAGCCTCTGACCGACTCAGGAAGGGTCATCATTGGGAAAGTGCTCTTATTCCTCATCTGGATCCCTAGACCTCCACACATCTGAATGACCTTGGTTTTATCGTCGTCTGGACTCGCCTTCTTCACGGTCTGAGAGCGACACGTGAATATGTGCTTGAATAGACCCCAGTGCGGTCGGCAACCAAGAAAGTTCTCGCACATGGATACAAAGGCAGCGAGATATGCGATGGAGTTCGGGTTGAAGTGGTGGAGTTGCGCTCCAAACAAGTTCAAGAAACCACGGAAGAAAACACTCGGTGGCAAAGAAAAACCGCGGTTGACGTGGGTAGCCAGAAGCACGCACTCACCCTCTTCCGGCTGGGGCTGCCACTCTTTCCCCGGGAGCCTTGCTGCTCCGTGGAGGATCAGACTGTCGTTGGCCATGTCGAGGAGATCCTTCTCCATGATGGTCGACCGGATCCAATCTCCCTGGACCCAGCCGCTCGGCAGACGAGATCTAGATGAAGACCCGCCGCGACTGGTGGTTCTCCCCTTCGCCTTCCCCGTCGCCGACGCCTTCTTCGCGCGTTCCAGCACCGCCATCTTCTCCTTCACCATGGCCGCCGGCGAGACGCGCGAGGAGCGGTTGTGCGGATGCGAGAACAGACGCGGTGGGCGGAGGCGAAGAGAGCAGAGAGAGAATGCAGAGATACTGTTCAAAAGCCCTCGTCGGGCGCCTTTATAAGATCCCTTCCGAGTGGATGACAGGTGGGCCCGGCCAATCCAATCACATCCCGAAACAGTCGCGCGGACGCGATACGTGGCGAAAAAGGCGGCGCTAGAATCGAGGCGTCTATGCCCTATCCCATCCGAACGCCGCAGTCCGCCTCGCTTCGCGCGCTTCCCCAAATTTCGTATCCCGTAGAATCCGCAAACGGCAGATCGGTCTGTCAGACGCGGGATTTCCCGCGATCCGTCACTCGGAAATTGTTAAGTTCAAAAGGTCACTCGACGAAAGAAAACAATGGATCGAGTCGACTGAAGAAAAATTGCTAGTTATCAACAAAGAGATTATTTGTCCAAGACAACGCATGACCAGCATGAAAAAGCCAGTCGGAAACAACATCAACTCCTTCCTCACTCAAGCCTCAATCCATTCGGGGGCTAATGATGGGGTCATGTACCTAGGGTAGGGTCATAGACCTGATCTAAATACCCTACCCAAGGACACCCTTAGAAGAGATCACCTTCCAGTCGACTTACGAGGACTCCACTCGACTGAAGGACTCGACCATGTAGACACACTCGACCACCAGAAGGTCAAGTGGCACTCTGTACTACAACGGTCTGTAATTAAGTAGACTTTATGGTAGTTAAGACACTTTATGTGGGGCGTTACCAGTAACGCCCCAGACTTAATGTACTTTAAATCCTGCATTGCTAAGGGCCGAAGGGGTCTGGCAGGTACTATATAAGCCACCCCCCACCTTAGTGTGAAGGGTTGGCACCCCTGTAATTCATATACACATAATCCACTCGACCGCCTCCGGGCTCCGAGACGTAGGGCCTTTACTTCTTCTGAGAAGGGTCTGAACTCGTATATCTCTTGTGTTTACAACCTCTCCATAGCTAGGACCTTGCCTCTCCATACCTACCCCCCACTCTACTGTCAGACTTAGAACCACGACACCATGGGCATCCCCAAGCTAAGGCTTTTTCCACTCCTTATTCCATAGTCCATCAAATATTTACCGAAAACTTGAAAACTTCACAACACAAAACTCAACAGGAAATCTCATAAGCTCCGTTAGTGAAAGAAAACAAAACCACCACATAAGGTACTATAATGAACTCATTCTTTATTTATATTGGTGTTAAACCTACTATATTCCAACTTCTCTATGGTTCATACCACTTAATACTAGCCATAGATGCATCAAAATAAGAAAACAACACACGAAAAATAGAATCTGTCAAAAACAGAACAGTCTGTAGCAATCTTTAACTAATGCAAACTTATGGAACTCTACAAATCCTACCAAAATAAGAAGTCCTGTATAATTTGTCTATTGATCATAAGAAAAAAGAATCAACATAAAAGCACGTTTATGTGATTTACCAAAACTAATTTCGTGCGCGCAAAGTTTCTGTTTTTTAGCAGAGTCAAATTAACTATCACCATAGGTTATCCTATAGGTTCTACTTGGCACAAACACTAATTAAAACATAAAAACACATATAAAAAGAAGGTAGATGCAAAATTTATTAGTAAATAGAAACAAAAACAAAAAACACAAATAAAATTGAGTTTCCTCCCAACTAGCGCTATCGTTTAACGCCCCTAGCTAGGCATAAAAGCGAAGATAGATCTAAGTAGTGTCATCTTTGGCACTCAATTCATAAGTATCCCGCATGATAGATTCATAAGGTAATTTGACTTTCTTTCTTGGAAAGTGCTCCATGCCTTTCCTTAATGGAAATTGGAATCTAATATTCCCTTCCTTCATATCAGTAATTGCGCCAATCGTTCTAAGAAAAGGTCTACCAAGAATAATAGGGCAAGAAAGATTGCAATCTATATCAAGAACGATAAAATCTATGGGCACCAAATTTCTATTTGCAACAATGAGAACATCATTGATCCTTCCCATTGGCTTTTTAATGGTGGAATCCGCAAGGTGCAAATTTAAAGAGCAATCATCAAGATCATGGAAACCTAGAATATCACATAAAGTTTTCGGAATCGTGGAAACACTAGCACCCAAATCACACAATGCAAAACACTCATGATCTTTAATTTTAATCTTTATAGTAGAATCCCACTCATCATTGAGTTTTCTAGGTATATAAACTTCCAAATTAAGTTTTTCATCATAAGATTGCATCAAGGCATCAACGATATGTTTGGTAAAAGCTTTATTTTGACTACAAGCATGCGGAGAATTAACAACAGATTGCAACAAGGAAATATAACCTTCTAAAGAACAATTATCATAAGCAAATTTGTTGAAATCCGAGATAGTGGGTTCAATGCTATTTAAAGTCATGACCTCTCCAATCCCACTTCTACCAAATTTAGCATCAAGATCTAAAAACTCTGAATTATTGGGACGCCTTCTAACTAAAGTTGACTCATCTCCAGTCCCATTATGATTAAGATTCATATTGCAAAAGAAAGATCTAATAGGTGACACATCAATAACTTTAAGATCTTCATCATTATTTTCATGGAAACTAGAAGAACACGCCTTTAAAAAGCATTCTTTCTTAGCACGCAATCTAGCGGTTCTTTCCTTACACTCATCAATGGAAATTCTCATTGCCTTGATAGACTCATTGATATCATGCTTAAGAGGAGTAGATCTAAGTTTAAGAGAATCAACATCAAGCGAATGTCTATCAACGTTCCTTGCCAAATCATCAACTTTGAGCAATTTTTCTTCAAGCAAAGCATTAAAATTCTTTTGAAAAATCATAAATTCTTTCACACTATTCTAAAAATCAGAGGGAATCTTATTAAAATTACCATAAGAATTATTGTAGCAATTTCCATAATTATTAGAGGAATTACTAGGGAACGGTCTAGGATTAAAGTTTCCTCTATAAGCATTGTTTCCAAAACTATTACTACCAACAAAATTCACATCCATAGATTCATTATTATTCTCAATCAAAGTAGACAAAGGCATATCATTGGGATCAAGAGGAGTATTTTTAGTAGCAAACAACTTCATAAGTTCATCCATCTTTCCACTCAAAACATTGATTTCTTCTATAGCATGCACTTTTTTACTAGAAGATCTTTCGGTGTGCCATTGAGAATAATTAGCCATAATATTATCAAGAAGTTTTGTAGCATCTCCTAACGTGATTTCCATAAACATGCCTCCCGCGGCTGAATCTAAAAGATTTCTAGAAGCAAAGTTCAAACCGGCATAAAATTTTTGTATGATCATCCATAAATTCAAACCATGAGTAGGGCAATTGCGAATCATAAATTTCATTCTTTCCCAAGATTGGGCAACATGCTCATGATCAAGTTGTTTAAAATTCATAATATCGTTCCTAAGAGTGATAATCTTAGCTGGAGGAAAATACTTAGAGATAAAAACATCTTTGCACCAGTTCCAAGAATCTATACTATTTTTAGGCAAAGACAAAAACCAAACTTTAGCACGATCTCTAAGTGAAAACGGAAATAACTTCAATTTAACAATATCATTACCCGTATCTTTCTTCTTTTGCATATCACACAAATCAACAAAGTTGTTTAGATGGGTAGCGGCATCTTCACTAGGAAGGCCGGCGAATTGATCTTTCATAACAAGATTCAGCAAAGCAGTATTGATTTCACAAGACTCAACATCATTAAGAGGAGCAATCGGAGTACTAAGGAAATCATTATTATTGGTATTGGAGAAATCACACAATTTGGTATTATCTTGCGCCATGGCAACAAGTAATCCAACACACAAGCAAACAGAAAAAGGGCAAGTGAAAAAGAGAGGAGAAGATTGGGAAAGAGAGGGCGAATAAAACGGCAAAGGTGAAGTGGGGGAGAGGAAAACAAGAGGCAAAAAATAATATAAATGCAAGGGAGATGAGTTTGTGATGGGTACTTGGTATGTCTTGACTTGAGAGAAGACCTCCCCGGCAACAGCGCCAGAAATCCTTCTTGCTACGTCTTGAGCTTGCGTTGGTTTTCCTTGAAGAGGAAAGGGTGATGCAGCAATTGTAGCGTAAGTATTTCCCTCGGTTTTTGAGAACCAAGGTATCAATCCAGTAGGAGGCTCCTCAGAAGTCCCATGCACCTACACAAAAAAACAAAGAACCCGCAACCAACGCAATAAAGGGGTTGTTAATCCCTTCACGGCCACTTGCGAAAGTGAGATCTGATAGAGATAGTATGATAAGATAAATATATTTTTGTATTTTATAATATAGATGCGAAAAGTAAAGATGCAAATAAAAGTAGATTGAAAGCTTATATGATAAAATATAAACCCGGGGGCCATAGGTTTCACTAGTGGCTTCTCTCAAGATAGCATAAGTATTACGGTGGGTGAACAAATTACTGTCGAGCAATTGATAGAAAAGCGAATAATTATGAGATTATCTAGGCATGATCATGTATATAGGCATCACGTCCGCAACAAGTAGACCGACTCCTGGCTGCATCTACTACTATTACTCCACACATCGACCGCTATCCAGCATGCATCTAGAGTATTAAGTTCATAAGAACAGAGTAACACATTAAGAAAGATGACATGATGTAGAGGGATAAACTCAAGCAATATGATATAAACCCCATCTTTTTATCCTTGATGGCAACAATACAATAAGTGTGTTGCAACCCCTGCTGTCACTGGGTAAGGACACCGCAAGATTGAACCCAAAGCTAAGCACTTCTCCCATGGCAAGAAAGATCAATCTAGTAGGCCAAACCAAACTGATAATTCGAAGAGACTTGCAAAGATAACTCAATCATACATAGAAGAATTCAGAGAAGATTCAAATATTTCTCATAGATAAACTTGATCATAAACCCACAATTCATCGGATCTCGACAAACACACCGCAAGAAGAGTTACATCGAATATATCTCCACAAGAGAGGGGGAGAACATTGTATTGAGATCCAAAAAGAGAGAAGAAGCCATCTAGCTAATAACTATGGACCCGAAGGTCTGTGGTAAACTACTCACAACTGATCGGAAGGGCTATGGTGTTGATGTAGAAGCCCTCCATGGTCGACTCCCCCTCCGGCGGAGCACCGGCAAAGGCTCCAAGATGGGATATCATGGATACAGAAGGTTACGGCGGTGGAAATTGTTTTTTGTTGGATCCCTGGATGTTTTCGGGGTACATCTGTATATATAGGAGGAAGAAGTAGGTCGGTAGCCGCCCGAGGGGCCCACGAGACAGGGGGCGCGCCCTCCTATCTCCTGGCCGCCTCGATCGCTTCTTGACTTGCCAAGTCCTCTGGATCACGTTCGTTCCAAAAATCACGCTCCCAAAGGTTTCATTCCGTTTGGACTCCCTTTGATATTCCTTTTCTTTGAAATACTGAAATAGGCAAAAAACAGCAATGCGGGCTGGGCCTCCGGTTAGTAGGTTAGTCCCAAAAATGATATAAATATGTAAAATAAAGCCCATAAACATCCAAAAGGGGTAATATAATAGCATGGAACAATAAAAAATTATAGATACGTTGGAGACGTATCAAGTCTCCAACAAGTTCTATAGCTGCAAGATGGACGATTACAGTGTTGTTAATGAGCACATACTCAGAATGTCTGGGTACCCTAATTACTTGACTCAGCTGGGAGTTAATCTTCCAGATGATTGTGTCGTTGACAGAGTTCTTCGATCAAGGCCACCAAGCTACAAAGGCTTCGTAATGAACTACAATATGCAAGGGATGGAAAACTCTATTCCCGAGCTCTTCGCGGTGCTAAAGGCCGCGAAGGTAGAAATCAAGGAGCATCAAGTGTTGATGGTTAACAAGATTACTAGTTTCAAGAACAAGGGCAAGGGTAAAAAGTAGGGGAACTTCAAAAAGACTGACAAGCAAGTTTTCACTCCCGGGAAGAAACCTAAAAATGGACCCAAGCCTGAAACTAAGTGCTTCTACTGCAAAGGGATTGGTCACTAGAAGCAAAATTGCCCCAAGTATTTGGCGGATAAGAAGGATAGAAAGGTGAACAAAGGTATATTTAATATACATGTTATTGATGTGTACCTTACTAATTCTCATAGTAGTGCCTTGGTATTTGATGCCGGTTCGGTTGCTCATATTTGCAATTTGAAGCAGGGACTACAGATTAAACAAAGAATTGCTAAAGACGAGGTGACCATGCGCGTCGAAAATGGTTCCAAGGTTGATGTGATCGCCAACGGCACGCTACCTTTACATCAACCTTCGGGAATAGTTTTAGACCTGCATAATTGTTATTTGGTGCCAGCGGTGAGCATGAACATTATATTTGGATCTTGTTTAGTGCGAGACGGTTATTCATTTAAAGCAGAGAATAATGGTTGTTCTATTTATATGCGTAATATCTTTTATGGCCATGCAATCGTGAAGAGTGGTCTATTTCTGTTGAATCTTGATCGTGATGATACACATATTCATAATATTGATGCCAAAAGATCCAAAGTTGATAATGATAGTGCAACTTATTTGTGGCACTCCCTCTTAGGTCATATCGGTGTAAAGTGCATGAAGAAACTCCATAAAGATGGAATTTTGGAATCACTTGATTATGAATCATTTGATACTTGTGAACCGTGCCTTATGGGCAAGATGACTAAAACTCCGTTCTACAGAACAACGGAACAAGCTAGTGACTAATTGGAAATAATACATACTGATGTATGCGGTCCAATGAAAGTTGGTGCTCGTGGTAGGTATTGTTATTTTCTGACCTTCACAGATGATTTGATTATATATGGGTATATCTACTTAATAAAACACAAGTCTGAAATGTTTGAAAAGTTCAAGGAATTTCAGAGTGAACTGGAGAATCATCATAACAAGAAAATAAAGATTCTACAATCTGATCGTGGAGGAGAATATTTGAGTTATGAGTTTGGCCTTCTTTATAACAAAGTGGAATAGTTTCATAGTTCATGCCACCTGGAACACCATAGTGCAATGGTGTGTCCGAACGTCATAACTGCACTTTATTGGATATGGTGCGATCTATGATGTCTCTTACCGATTTACCACTATCGTTTTGGGGTTATGCATTAGAGACAACTGCATTAACTTTAAACAGGGCACCGTCAAAGTCTGTTGAGATGACTCCGTATGAACTGTGGTTTGGCAACAAAACTAAGTTGTCGTTTCTTAAAGTTTGGGGATGCGATGCTTATGTCAAAAGGCTTCAGCCCGATAAGCTCGAACCTAAATCGGATAAATGTGTCTTCATAGGATACCCTAAGGAAACAATTGGGTACACCTTCTACCACAAGTCCGAAGGCAAGATTTTTTTTTGCTAAGAAAACAGAACCTTTCTAGAGAAGGAGTTTCTCTCGAAAGAAGTGAGCTGGAGGAAAGTAGAACTTAATGAGGTAATTGTACCTGCTCTCATTTTGGAAAGTAGCTCATCCGAGAAATCTGTTCCTGTGATGCCTACACCAACTAGAGATGAAGCTAATGATAAAGAATGAAACTATAGATCAAGTTGCTATAGAACCTCGTAGGTCTGGCAGAGCACTGTTGGGTACCGTAGTAATTTCAAAAAAATTCCTACGCACACGCAAGATCATGGTGATGCATAGCAACAAGAGGGGAGAGTGTTGTCCACGTACCCTCGCAGACCAAAAGCGGAAGCGTTAGAACAACGCGGTTGATGTAGTCGTACGTCTTCACGGCCCGACCGATCAAGCACCGAAACCGCGGCACCTCCGAGTTCTAGCACACGTTCAGCTCGATGACGTCCCTCGTACTCCAATCCAGCCGAGTGTTGAGGGAGAGTTCCGTTAGCACGACGTCGTGGTGATGATCTTGATGTTCTACCGTCGCAGGGCTTAGCCTAAGTACCGCTACAATATTATCGATGAGGACTATGGTGGAGGGGGGCACCGCACACGGCTAAGAGATCAAGAGATCAATTGTTGTTGTGTCTAGAGGTGCCCCCCTGCCCCTGTATATAAAGAAGCAAGGGAGGAGTGGGAGGCCGGCCAAGATGGGCGCGCCAGGAGGAGTCCTACTCCCACCGGGAGTAGGACTCCCTCCTTTCCTTGTCCAACTAGGAGAGGGGAAGGAAGGGAAGGAGAAGGAGAAGGAAGGAGAGGGAGGAAAAAGAGGAAAGGGGGCCGACCCCCTAGTCCAATTCGGTTTGGGCTAGGGGGGCCATGCGCCCTGTCTCCTCTCTTCCACCACTTGGCCCATGAGACCCATTGCTTCTTCCTCGTATTCCTGTAACTCCCCGGTACCCCCGAAAATACCCGAATCATTCGGAACCTTTCCGATGTCTGAATATAGTCGTCCAATATATCGATCTTTACGTCTCGACCATTTCGAGACTCCTCGTCATGTCCCCGATCTCATCCGGGACTCCGAACTCCTTCGGTACATCAAAACTCATAAACTCATAATATAATTGTCATCGAAACCTTAAGCGTGCGGACCCTACGGGTTCGAGAACTATGTAGACATGACCGAAACACATTTCCGGTCAATAACCAATAGTGGAACCTGGATGCTCATATTGGCTCCTAATATTCTACGAAGATCTTTATCGTTCAAACCGCATAACAACATACGTTGTTCCCTTTGTTATCGGTATGTTACTTGCCCGAGATTCGATCGTCGGTATCCAATACCTAGTTCAATCTCGTTACCGGCAAGTCTCTTTACTCGTTATGTAATGCATCATTCCGTAACCAACTCATTGGCCACATTGCTTGCAAAGCTTATATTGATGTGCATTACCGAGAGGGCCCAGAGATACCTCTCTGATAATCGGAGTGACAAATCCTAATCTCGAAATAGGCCAACTCAACATGTACCATTGGAGACACCTGTAGAGATCCTTTATAATCACCCAGTTACATTGTGACGTTTGGTAGCACACAAAGTGTTCCTCCGGTAAACGGGAGTTGCATAATCTCATAGTTTTAGGAACATGTATAAGTCATGAAGAAAGCAATAGCAACATACTAAATGATCAAGTGCTAAGCTAACGGAATGGGTCATGTCAATCACATCATTCTCCTAATGATGTGATCCCGTTAATCAAATGACAACTCATGTATATGGTTAGGAAACACAACCATCTTTGATCAACAAGCTAGTCAAGTAGAGGCATACTAGTGACACTATGTTTGTTTATGTATTCACACATGTATTATGTTTCCGGTTAATACAATTCTAGCATGAATAATAAACATTTATCATGATATGAGGAAATAAATAATAACTTTATTATTGCCTCTAGGGCATATTTCCTTCAAGCACGATCCGCACTAGAGTGGTACGGTAATCCTGTTCTGGAGGTCAAGCTACTTGACCATGATGAACCTGCGAACTATGAAGAAGCTATGATGATCCCAGATTCCGATAAATGGCTTGAGGCCATGAAATCTGAGATAGGATCTATGTATGAGAACAAAGTGTGGACTTTGGTGGATCTACCCAATGATCGGCGACCCATAGAGAATAAATGGATCTTCAAGAAGACTGACGCTGACGGTAATGTTACTGTCTATAAAGCTCGACTTGTTGCAAAGGGTTTTCGACAAGTTTAAGGAGTTGACTACAATGAGACGTTCTCATCCGTAGCGATGCTTAAGTCTGTCCGAATCATGTTAGCAATTGCCGCATTTTATGATTATGAAATCTGGCAAATGGATGTCAAAACTGCATTCCTTAATAAATTTCTTAAAGAAGAGTTGTATATGATGCAATCAGAAGGTTTTGTCGATCCTAAAGGTGCTAACAAAGTGTGCAAGCTCCAGCGATCCATTTATGGACTGGTGCAAGCATCTCGGAGTTGGAATATACACTTTGATGAGGTGATAAAAGCATATGGTTTTATACAGACTTTTGGAGAATACTGTATTTACAAGAAAGTGAGTGGGAGCTCTATAGCATTTCTAATATTATATGTGGATGACATATTGTTCATTGGAAATGATGTAGAATTTCTGAATAGCATAAAAGGATACTTGAATAAGAGTTTTTCAACGAAAGACCTCAGTGAAGCTGCTTATATATTGGGCATTAAGACCTATAGAGATAGATCAAGACGCTTGATAGTACTTCCACAAAGCACATACCTTGATAAAGTTTTGAAAAAGTTCAAAATCGATCAGTCAAAGAAAGGGTTCTTGCCTGTGTTACAAGGTATCAAGTTGAGTCAGACTCAATGCCTGACCACTATAGATGATAGAGAGAAAATCAAAGTTATTCCCTATGCCTCAGCCATAGGTTCTATCATGTATGCTATGTTGCATACCAGACCTGATGTGTGCCTTGCTATAAGTTTAGCAGGGAGGTACCAAAGTGATCCAGGAGTGGATCACTAGACAGCAGTCAATAACATCCTGAAGTACCTGAAAAGGACTAGGGATATGTTTATCATTTATGGAGGTGACAAATAGCTTGTGGTAAATGGTTACGCCGATGCTAGCTTTGACACTGATTCGGATGACTCTAGGTCACAATCCGGATACGTATTTTTATTGAATGCTGGAGCTGCCAGTTGGTGCAGTTCCAAGCAGAGCGTCGTGGCAGGACCTACGTGTGAAGCGGATTACATAGCTGCTTCAGAAGCAGCAAATGAAGGATTCCAGATCTAGGTTTAATAGCTAGTGCATCAAGTCCAATAAAAATCTTTTGTGACAATACTAGAGCAATTGCCTTGGCTTAGGAATCCATATTTCACAAAAAGACCAAACACATCAAGAGATGCTTCAACTCCATCCGAGATTTGGTCAAGGAAGGAGACATAGAGATTTGCAAAATACATACAGATCAGAATGTTGCAGATCCGTTGGCTAAGCCTCTTCCACGAGCAAAACATGATCAACACCAAGACTCCATGGGTGTTAGATTCATTACAATGTAATCTAGATTATTAACTCTAGTGCAAGTGGGAGACTGAAGGAAATATGCCCAAGAGGCAATAATAAAGTTGTTATTTTATATTTCCTTATTCATGATAAATGTTTATTATTCATGCTAGAATTGTATTAACCGGAAACTTGATGCATGTGTGAATACATAGACCAAACAACGTGTCCCTAGTATGCCTCTACTAGACTAGCTCGTTGATCAAAGATGGTTAAGTTTCCTAGCCATGGACATGAGCTGTCATTTGATAACGGGATCACATCATTAGTGGAATGATGTTATGGACAAGACCCATCTGTTAGCTTAGCATAATGATCGTTCAGTTTTATTGCTACTGCTTTCTTCGTGT
This sequence comes from Triticum dicoccoides, assembly GCF_002162155.2. Lineage (NCBI taxonomy): Eukaryota > Viridiplantae > Streptophyta > Magnoliopsida > Poales > Poaceae > Triticum > Triticum dicoccoides. Next base: position 646,581,387 of record NC_041389.1, read on the forward strand.
CAAATATATATTCCTCCGACTATGAGATTATGCAACTCCCGTACACCAGAGGAATGCCTTGTGTGCTATCAAACGTCACAAACAACCGCGTGATTATAAAGATGCTCTACAGGTATCTCCGAAGGTGTTTATTGGGTTGGCATATATCGACATTAGGATTTTGCACTCCGAGATTCGGAGAGGTATCTCTAGGCCCTCTCGGTAATGCACATCATATGAAGCCTTGCAAGCAATGTGACTAATGAGTTAGTTGCGGCATGATGCACTATGGAACGAGTAAAGAGACTTGCCGGTAACAAGATTGAACTAGGTATGAAGATACCGACGATCGAATCTCGGGCAAGTAACATACCGATGACAAAGGGAAGAACTATGTTGAAATTGCGGTTCGAGCGATAAAGATCTTCGTAGAATATGTGGGAACCAATATGAGCATCCAGGTTCCACTATTGGTTATTGATTGGTAAATTTTCTCGGTCATGTCTACATAGTTCTCGAACCCGTAGGGTCCGCACGCTTAACATTCGATGACGATAGGTATTATATGAGTTATGTGTTTTGGTGACCGAAGGTTGTTCAGAGTCCCGGATGAGATCACGGACATGACGGGGAGTCTCGAAATGATCAAGAGGTAAAGATTGATATATTGGAAGGTTATATACGAACACCGGAATGGTTTTGAAGAGGTTCGGGGATTTTTCAGAGTACCAGGAGGTTACCGGAACCCCCCGGAAAAGTTAATGGGCCTCATGGGCCATAGTGGAGAGGAGGAGGCAGGCCACGGGAGGTGGCGCCCCCCAAGCCAATCCAAATTGGACAAGGGGTTGGGGGCGCGGCCTCCCTTTCCTCCTCCCTCTCCACCTCTTTCCCCTTTCCCCCTCTCCGTAAGAAGGGAAAAAGAGGGGGGCCGAATCCTACTAGGAGTGGAGTCATAGTAGGACTCCCCCGTCCATGGCGCGCCCTTTGTGGCCGGCCTCCCCCCTCCTCCTTTATATACGGGGGAAGGGGAGCACCCCAAGGCACACCAATTGTTTTAGCCGTGTGCGGTGCCCACCTCCACCGTTTACTCCTCCGGTCATATTGTCGTAGTGCTTACGCGAAGCCCTGCGCAGATCACTTCACCAACACCGTCATCATGCCATCACGCTAACGGAACTCATCGACTCCTTCGTGCCTCTACTGGGTCAACAGTTCGAGGGACGTCATTGAGCTGAACGTGTGCATAACTCGGAGGTGCCGTACGTTTGATACTTGATCGGTTGATTCGAGAAGATGTTCGACTACATTGATTACGTTAACTTAACGCTTCCGCTTTCGGTCTTCAAGGGTACGTGGACACACTCTCCCCTCTTGTTGCTATGCAACTCCCATATAGATCTTGTGTGAGCGTAGGAATTTTTTTGAAATTGTATGCTACGTTTCCCAACACCAACGGCATAATGATACCAAGCCTCAGTATGAATGGCATATTTTCTACTCTTTAAGCGCATTGCATCCATCTTGATCTTCTGATCATCGACGACATTCGCAACATGCAACTCCAATATCATCTTCTTCTCCTCAATTTTTTTCAATTTTTCCTTCAAGTAATTGTTTTCTTCTTCAAGTAAATTTAACCTCTCGACAATAGGGTCGGTTGGAATTTCCGGTTCACATACCTCGTAGATAAAAAAATCTATGTCACGTTGGTAGGCATAATTGTCATAAACACTAAATGAAACGAATAGTTATAAAACATAATATATACCACATCCGAATCATAGACAGGGCGAGGGCCGACGGAGGCAGATATCAAAGCCATCGCACCATATAATAAGAAAAATAAGAAAAGTAAGAAAATTACACAAGTATCTATCTAAATCATACAAGTAAGAACTTTTTTCTTTTAGAAAGAAGATAAGATCAAGAGGCTCATCACGGTGGTGCCGTTGACGAGATCAACGCGGGTGATCGACGGCGGTGAGAACGGGGACGGGACAGGACGGACCGCCAAACCTAGACAAATCTTGAGAAAAATGGACCTTGGACAAGGAGCTTGGCGAGGAGAAAGCTTAAGTGTCGGGCATTTCATTGAACACCTCATGTGCATAGGAGGTGAGCTAGAGCACCACAAAACTCTTCCACGGCCATCCAAAAAAACAGAGCACTCCACTGCTCTGCTCACGGGCAAGGGGGTATATATAGGCATCTCATTGGTCCCGGTTCGTGGCTGGAACCGGGACTAAAGGACCACATTTCGTCCCGGTTCCAGCCACGAACCAGGACTAAAGGTTGTGGGCCAGGAGCGAGGCCCATTGGTCCCGGTTCGTGTCTGAAACCAGGACCGGAGGAGCCAGACGAACCGGGACCAATGCCCCACGAGGCCCGGCCCGCCCGCTGGCCTCACGAACCGGGACCTATGCCCCCATGGGTCCCGGCTCGTGACTGAACCGGGATTAATGGGCTTACCCGGCCGGGACCAAAGCCATGTTTTCTACTAGTGCGATGAAACAACAACAGTACAAGGTGACCGTTCGAGTCCAAGCTCGAACAGAAAAATAGAGAGAAATGGCAAGCCCTGAGACTAAGGGAGGGTGCTACAACCATACCCTAATCAGACTAATCTGGATTCTAGGGGATTCGAAATATAAATATACTCACCATGACCCAGAAGTGAGAGTCTGTTTTAATTTGGTCTATGACATACTGGATGGGTGTTTTTTT
>NC_041389.1:646584279-646601543 GCF_002162155.2 Triticum dicoccoides
ACCTTCCTTTATTTTGTGGGGAGTAGATCTGTAGGAGGCAACACATGGTGCACGTATCTGACAATTCCATATGTCTCACGTTGGTCGCTGTTACTACCCAGAAAGTGGCAGTACAAAATTGCAAGGAGAATACATTTATACTGTACCATTTGCGTTGTAGTACCTTTTTTGAATTGGACTTCAAATTCTTTTATTCGCGAATACACAAATGACTTGCGTATAATTGCATTGATAGATAAAAATAGTAGCAAACAGCAGTTACAGAAAAAACCTCTGACGAGCACGGAGATGCGACGCGACGCGACACGGCGTGAGTCAGCAGGCTAGAGCGTACATACAGAAATGTGGGGTGTACGCGCCCCAAGGCAGAAGTTCTACGTCTCTGGTAAAATGGTGCACATCCCTTGGACGCTCAAACGGGCCTAGGCGTGAGCCTCCTCCTTGACCGTCCAGGAGATGTGGGAGACGGACGACGACAACTTCAAATTCAAAATAACTAAAAAAGACGGCAATTTGTTTTCCATTGGCGTGTGTGTACATTCTTTTTTAAAAGCGAACCAAACAATCATTATTAGAAGTTTCTTCTCTAGAGTAACCGATGCATGCATGCGTACCCGCACAAATCGGTACGCTATGACAGAGTGCGTAAGCGTTTGAAACTCGGCTCACCCGGAGCCATCACGTTAATACAATTGCATATCTATATCTTTCTACTATTGTTGCACTAAAGACCTCATCTGTATCTCGCCACCAGGCAATTCACGTACACACGCAAGTGCAATCCACCGAAACTTCTCCGAGGCAGTACCGCAGTTCGTGGCCAGACGCCGCTACTCCCCTAACGGGATACTGCCCACTCCCCTAACGCTGCTGATCGGGCGGACGTTTCCCACACGGGCCCCAACGGCACCAAGCTGGCCCGTCGAGTGTGAAGACACTCGCACTTTAGTAAAGCCCGTACTGTTCCCCATGCCTCCCATGCCCACGAAGAGGTTCTTCTTGTCCACCGTGACTGCCACGGTGGCGCCGTTCTCGCGGCGGCAGCCCGAAGCAAGGTCTCAGCCGCTGCAGCGGACAAGCTCCTCGAGACTGGCATGGCGAAAGTTGCGAGATAGAGCAGGAGGAGGCATGTGACAGTGCCAGCAATGACTCTAGTTTGTACTCATCACTCTCTCCTGTGTTGTGCGCGTGAGATGCAGCTGCTGATGCACTTGTGGTGCAGCGTTTGTGGTTTAAATAGGCGGCTCAGAAGTACGTATGATACAAAAGGGCGGATGGGAGTCCGAGGAAAGTCTGTCTTCGTTTTCTTTCCTTTTTAGGATAATAAAAACGTACTTAACACTACATTTTACATTAGCATAATTATAATTATAATTAATATTTATCTTTCTGTTCGAGTATATCTCTATATTTATTGGTAACAAAATGGTGACTGACAACTTTATTTATTTATTTCTTGTTTGTGCTATTGTTTATCGCGCTTATTATGTCATTAATTTGATGCTTAGTCACTTTATTAGCTATAATGCGATGCTACTTCATTTTGCATCAGGAAGTTAGAGTAAAATTTATTTTCAACTCATTACTTAACTTAGAATTATAGACGAAAGGTAAATTGAACCCGAAACTTTGAATCCCTGAAATCAGCACACCGAATTCTCTGAGGGCGTTCTATTTTAAACCATAACCGTGCCTCCAAACAAGGATTGTTGACTTGGCAGCTCAAACCCGGGATAATTGGCTGCGCCGGATGCTACTGGGCCGGCCAACCAGGCACGTAACGCGCGACATAATAAAATTACGATAAATGGAGAGCGGGTGGGAAATATGTTCAGATTTATTTAACCACATAACCCAACGTCCAGATTTGAAATATTTCTGATTTTTTTTCAAAACGTTTTCTTGAAAATTATCAACAATTTCGAACTCCTAACATTTTATGGATATTTTGGAATTATGAAACTTTTTGAAAACATCAACAAATGTTGAAAACATGAACCATTTTTTAAATCTCCAAAGATTTATTAAGTGCAAACACTTTTTAAAAAATAAAGAACAACTTTGAAACCTGAACAAGATTTTAAACTGCGAACAAATTTTAAAAATATGTTCGCATATTTTAAGTTAGAAAATGTTCGCACTTTAAAATTCTGTTCTGGTTTTCAAAAATTTGTTCATATTTTTCAAAAAGTTTCACGTAGTTGTAGCATTACGACTCTTTAGAAAATGTTTCATGTTTTCAAACTTTCTTTGTGCTTTTAAAAGAATGTTCGCAATTCCAAAAAGTGTTCACTTTTCTGCAAAAAAAATGATTGTACTTTAAAAAAATTGCATTTAAGAACATTTGAATTTCAAAATTGTTGACAATTTTCAGGCAAATGTTTCGAAAATTTTGAAAATAAAATTCAAATCTTGACGTTACAGTATGTTGTTAAATAACATTGTGCTTACCTTAATTCATCAAAAGTCAGTTGTTAGGGTGGTTAGCGGCATGAGATCAAAAGCATCAGCTCCCAAGTACAAATCTTTGAGAGTGAAGTTTTTTTGGTATTTTTAGTTGCGCGGTATTTTTTATTGTGCATTACAATAAAGAAAGACATGCTTCACGTCTATTGGACCGGCCCAGTCACGTGCGTCCGCAACCTTGCCTGCCACGTCGACAATCTCCTTGAGTACAGAACCCCCTTGAGAACACGCTCAAGGTTTAAAATAGACTGGTGTCAAGTAGTTCGGTGTGCTGATTTCAGGGATTCGAAGTCTAGGGTTTGATTTAGCTTTTTTGTCTACACGTTCAAGGTTCATTTTGGACTTTTCCCTATCAAATATACACTTGTAATTTACTTGCCGCACCAAAAGACATGGAAATTATGGGTGTAAGTATCTCCATTGTTGTCCACTGAAACTTCTCTCCCAGAAACCACCAATCCTGCGAACTAGCGCCCGTCTCCTTCCTTCTTCAGTCTGGTGCCGGTCGAATCCCAAGTCCTCGACAACTTTGTCATGGCTGCCGCCACCAAAACTGCTTCGTGCATCTTGCTACTGAACAATACTTGCAACATAAGCCTATTAGGTACCATGGAGGAAATTGTGTCGCTGCCACAAAATAGTACCATGGAATTGTGGGCAAGGTTTTGGTTACCAAATCTTGAAAAAATACCTAAACGCGGTTACCAATAAATAGCAAGTGGTTACCGTTCAATTTTTCTAAAAGAATTTCAATTTCAAATTTATTTGACCTATGTATACGTATGTTTTGTAGTCAGTTTAGTCAGCAAGTTGCTTGTGTCGTAGTCGTCATCTCCGCTTCTGTGATTGAACGCTGACGTGCAGACTCTTCGATCCCAGCGTGTGCAGTTAGTATATTCTTACAATACAATATGTATGTATTTAGGCGTGCCCAAAGGCCAACAAAGCATCACTGCTTCCTTGTCATATACTTTCCCCTTTAGTTAACTGTACATGCAGTGTTCAAATTCAAAATAATAGATTTTTTTTGCTCGAAACGCCCATTTACCATGGGGCATCGAAATACTCTGTAACCGCTCGAAATCTCGGAAAGAAACTGAAGTGACCATCAGAGGAACCTAAGGTACAAATTAGGCAATTCAGTTTGGAGTGCTTATGCATGGCACAAATACAGTTGCTGGGAAATTAATAAAAAAGTATGACGCGGGTGTGAAATATGCATATCCCTTTCACTCTCAGCTGCTTCATCCAGGACTAAGTTTATCATTTACATAGCGCTTTCAATTTAATATACCAACGAATTGCAGGTGAAAGTTAGTAACTAATACTAAACATGTCAGTGAGTATGTGCATCACATACCTATTAATTTACACATCGAAGGAGAACGACACCAGGAGCTCATATTTATAGAGCGTGATTGCATACGGATCAGTATTTGAGAACTGAACCGAACGGCTTGCCAAGGTCTTCGAGTTCTCTGCCCAAGTATTATAAATTCCTTACCTTTTAGGGGAATATACATCGATTGCTTAGTGCCAACACAAGATCATTTTGAAATTAAGAGTCAGTACTAAATGGTTGTACGGTGCATAATAAAAGAGCTAACTAGTCGACTGTGTTCTGTTACTTATTCAATCTCGAATTCAACACTAAATTCAAGATGGTTACAAAGAAATTCAAAAAAATCTGTTATATGTTAACATTTGTGTACGTTATTTTTTTGATTTACCGAGTGTTAGGAATTTCCCTTTACTTCCATACTTTGTAGATCAGTAGCTAGTGCGTAGCCTAGCCATACACATTGGTGGGACTATGCCATGCCAATCCATATTTGCATCCATGCATGCACGTATGTACGATGTAAGATGTGCAAACATACGAAATGCAATGCACCACATGTCCCTAATATGGGGATGATTCCAAGTCGACTAAACATGTCCCGGACTCCAAGTACGTAACTAGAAGCCTATTTGAGGACAACCATAAGATCTGACGCCGCCGAGGGCGTGCTTGGCTGAAGGAAGTAGAGCAACCCTTGAAGCCGCCCGAAGAAGCACCGCCAGCTCCACAAACACCAGACGATGGGAAGATCCTCCCCACGCCTCTTTCAAAGCCGCAGTCAAGTATAGTGAAGCTGGTGAAAACACCGTCGCCGTTATTGCGGAAGCCACGACCAAAGCTGACCCCGACAGCCTGGAGGCCCAGACGGTTCCCCATGCCTACCATGCCCGCGAAGTGGTTTTTCTGTCCAGTGTCCACCATGCCAGTATGCCACCAAGTGCAGCAGGCAAGTTCGTGGTGCTGGCAGGAAGCAGAGCGGAAGGAAGAAGACAACAGTGCCAGAGCACTTGTTGGCCATGGCTCTAGATTCTACTTGGTCTCGTGCGTGAGATGCTCATGATATAAGTAGCTGCTGCTGCACTTGTGGTGTTGCCGAACTTGAGGTTTAAATAGCCGGCAAAGGAGTATGTACCACGGAGAGTCTGGGGCAGATGAAGGGTGTAAATGAGGGGCGAGTACTATCGTGATTCGTGAATGTCTTTTTAGCAATGAAGACGGTAAACTTCATAGGAGTTGAAATAGACCAAATTCGATTTTTTAGATGTTGTTTGATCAGTTTTTTTTAAAAAAAAATTGAACAAACTGTGTGTAATACACTTGAGAGTAGCTACTACTTTCCGATACAGGATGGGGCACTGACGAACACAATGAGCCTAGTAAGTACAAAGTTAAGCAAGGATTTCCCCTTCAAAAAATATGTGTGCAACAAACATACGTTCAAGAGACTGGGGACTGAAGATAACCACCAAGCCATCACACCGAGACTGAACTTGGACTTAAAAGAGAATTGCAGAGCACACATATAGTACACATGAACAACATACAGTGCACAGTCTGACCAAAATGCATATCTTGTATTTAGTGTTGTTTTCCTTACAAGATCTATCACCGTGTTTACTCATGGAGAGATCGCTTGAGTAGCCAGTATGTTGGTCTAAGGCTAGGACTTAGGAGGCATCAGGAATGAACGTTACACTCAATATATTCTTCCAACCTTCTAATTAAGCAAAGCCAATGCAGCTCCACTTCAACAAGCGCTGCTGATTCTCTGTGTGATAGGCTGAAACTAATTAGCTGAGCAAAGCTGCTGTTGTGTGTTGGAGAGATCAGGGTGACACGTGACAACGATATTCATGGTTTCTGGGCTCCACATTGTTGGAATTTTGCTAGTAGGCCTTTGGCCCAAAGCTCAACTAAAATTCTAAAATTCTCTTGGCCCATTCATGCACACATGTGAGTGGAGTGAGTGAGACTAAAGTTTAGTCCCACCCCGGAAGTTGAGAGAGAGTTGCACCTCTTTATAAGGTGAGCTCTTCTACCACTTGTATGAGCATGAGAAGATGAGACATACACGCATGCTCCTCCTCGCTCGCCGCGCCGCGCCGTGGGTTGCGGGATGCGGGATTGAGCCGAGCCGAGGACATAGCTATGCACGGGTTGCGGGATTGAGCCGAGCCGAGGACAGAGCTATGCACGTTGTCTATATTTTTGAGTCATTAATTAATAATTACTGAACCGTTTTCGATTCTTTTGGATCGTCACGCCGCCAAGCAAGTCTTCTCCATCCCTCCTCCTTTCAGCGTGCACTGGGAGAAGGGACATCAGGCCTCCGGAACCCCGCCTCTCGTGATCCTGTATGGGAGAGGGGCGATCAGCTTTTTGGGGAGCGCACTCGCGCGACTGCTAGTAGCGACGACTTCGCGAACGGCGACTTCTTCCCCGACCTCGGCAACCTCATCCTCGACGACATGGATGACAACGTCAACGCCGGTGGTGCTGCTCCCGCTGAACCGTATGTGTTTCTATCCTTTCGGTTCTAGATCGTTGTAGAATTCATGTTTCTAGTATGTGCCCTAGATGTGATATGTTTATCTACTGTGCTAGTTCGCATGATTAGTTTAATCTCTGCTACTGCTGTCATGAATTATCTTTTGTTCATTCGGATTAAATCTCGTAGTAATTTGCTCATATTTTCAACACACATAACACAAAACCTTAGGGATTATAAATGGCCACCAAACCATCACATGGAGACGAAACCATTACATGGAGAGTTGGAGAATAAGCATCGACTATGTAAAAATAAAATTAAGAAGCGCACATATACACATGAAACCATATATGCATGCACTGTCGGACCAACCAGTTTTCAGTGTTCGTTTTCCTCGTGCCATCCATCATAATGTGTTCTCATGGAGAGATCATTCGACCGCCAGAAATAACTTTACACTTAACATTTTCTTCCCACAGGTGTCTATATTCCGTAGCCAATATCATTTAGTTATCATGCGTGCACTGTATTGGGGGCCAGGTAAACACACTAGGTCTTTGTCTTCAGAGTTATCTAGTGATCTTTTAACCAACTATTGGCAATACAACTGCTAATTTAGCCTTGTCAGTCTTTTCACTCATTTGCCTTATTTTTTTGAGAAACCGCGTGCGAGGGTAGGGGTTTCCTGAATTTTGTTAAGAAGAAGAGAGTTTGGTCCACTTTATAACCAAAACCAAATCCGAAAACCTAACATTCTCGTCTAATCAGGGAAAACCGAATGAAAACCCAAAACGTAAGAAAAGAAAGAAAAAGAAAACAAGAAAAAAGAGGCACTAGGGCTTTGGGATAGGGACAGGGACAAGACAAATGCAGTATCAAGCGACATCATCGAAGCCAGACACCGGAGCGTGCAACTAGGCCCAAAGCAGTTAGGTGAGGCTCAAGTGCAACCAAACTGATTACTACTCGCCGAAGGCAAACCGTCCACATCGAATGACTCTTCTGTCTTCGCCTCAAAGAATCATATCCTAACATTATCTTGCGGAGAATATCCTAAAAGGTCTAACTTTGACTTCCCCGTGATCCTCGTCAAAGAGCTCAAGGCCTCGATCACTTGTGGTGAGAGTGGTATTTTGTACATGTCTAGGTAAGCTTGCATCTTTTGCTCTGGACCCTCTGCTTTGCTAACCTCCAACAGCTCAACAAAATCCTCCAACATCCTACGCTCCGCACGCTTGGATGTCGGGATGTAGCACGCCTTGTTCTTCTTTTCCAGACGCTCCCTCCGTCGCCCGTCATTCTTCTCCCCGTGCGAAGGCACCAGGGTCCCAAGCAGAAGTTGTGCGAGCGGACAAGTAACCTTGGCGACAAAATCCTCTAGAGATAATGGTGCTTCTTAACTTGTACCACATGTATTTGTACAGTGGACAAGAATGACCAAAGTCGGCTAAATCATAGTAGACTGGTTCGGGGTCGACGGTGCGTCCCACGACCCCGGGTAGTTCAACTCAGATTGGGGGTCGAGGTCGAGACCGGATCGACGTTGTTCGACCATGGGGATGCAACCCGGTACGGTGTAATCTGAACCCGTTGGGGAGCAAGGCACTTAGTGGCAAGAGAGTAAGAAGGTGTAGATGAAGGGAAAGAACATGTGGACTCGCCATCCATTTCATAGGCTCTAAATACGTCCCAGACTTAAGGTGCCTAATTAGCTATTCCCTCTGTAAACTAATATAAGAGCGTTTAGATTACTAAAGTAGTGATCTAAACGCTTTTATATTAATTTATGGAGGGAGTACTTACCTAGTTCAAGACACACTCAAGATCTAACACTGCCGGCGGCTACGCCACCGAAAAGAAGAAAGCTAGTGCCACCAGTGCCACTGACTTGGAAGTCGCTCCGCACGCCTCTTCCAACGCCGTCGAGTAGGACCGTGATGCCAATGAAGATGCCGTTGTCGTTGCTGTGGAAGCCCCCGCTGATCGGTGCAGCCGCCCTGACAGTCGCTCCTGATTTTTTTGTGATCCTGCCCTGCTGGTCCATGACGATGGTCATGACCTCAGCATTATTGTTACGAAAGCCCCCGTTTTAGCCGCCATCGATGTCCGGGAGGTCCAGACGGTTCCCCATGCCTCCCATGCCCACAAAGAGGTCCTTCCAGTCGGTTGTGCCACCATATGCAGCACGCATGGACCTGAGGACCAACACGAAGCAGCGCAGGAGGTAAACAACCGTGCCAAAGCACTTCATGGCCTTAGCTCTACATTCTACTCGCTCCCGAGTGTGTCATGCTCATGAGATATGTTGCTGCTGCTGCACTTGTAGGGTTGTGGAGGTTGAGGTTTAAATAGGTGGCGAAGAAGTACATAAGACGGACAGGCAGGGGCAAATGAGGGGTGTAAATGAGGTGCAAATACCATAGTGAATGTCTTAAGGGAAACGCTTCCTATCAGTAGTCCTATGGAAAGCAATCGTCAGACCAGCCCGGAGACGTCGATATGTTTTTGTCTCACGGCTGAGATGGCTTCCAAAATCTGACGTCTTGTTTCCAAACCAGGCCGATTTTTTTGCCACGTCCCACCTATAATCCCTCGTCAATTATCCCGCATTAATCTTGCCTTTCCCAAACCCACCCGGCCACTTTGCCATCTCGCCTGCTCCTGAATCGTCTCCAACTTCGATCTCGTCACTACCTTGCCGTTTTGCATGTAAATCCGCCATGAACCTGCCATACCCTACGCCGGTGAGATTCACCACGCTGGTGTGCCGTCCCATCTGGTAGTTTAACTCGGCATTATATCCACCTCGACCACGGGCGAGCGCCCACACCCCTGGATGGTGGTCTACATGATGTTCGGGCCGCTAGTTCTTCAGTCCATCGCGGCGGATCATCGTCTCAGTTGCGGAACGAAGCTAGCACGTGCACGTGGGGAGGATGGCAGGATTCGCCCCCTTCTCCGTCGGCAGCGTCACTCGTGTGACCTAGGTATCCAGTAATCCAATCTTGATTATTCTGTTCATGGTTCTATCCTAGTTGTAATTCATCACAATATTATCTACGAATTTGGGTTAACTTATCAGGGTTCTATCCGATGCACGTGTAATCGATCACTATATCATATGCGAATTTTGGTTAATTTTGTACGCACATGACAATCACATGCGTCCCAATCTTGGTGGTAATATTAGTTGTCATTACTATTTTCAATTTTTTGTGCTTGCATCCACGATTAGTGCTCGTCCAAATTTTCATGTTCATGTATCCTTATTATGCAACACCTATGTTGGAATGAAGATGCTTCTGAGCTCTATACAATTTGCTCTCATATATAGTTTGTTAAAATTTGATCAATTGTGTATGTTGGTGACATAGAACATCCGTCCCTTTGTTTGCTACAGATTGCTTTTGCGCACTTTTTTCTGTGCTTTTTACCATGGTGCATCTACATTTTAATATTTTTGCTTCTTTCTGGGCTAGAAAATTGTTTCTGCTAGGCACGGTTCAATTTGTATCCATGTGAAACAAAACTTGCATCCTCTTCATTGGCCACAATGTTAGTATGTTCTACATTACCAATTTTTTATCTTCCAACCAAGAATATTAATCTTGTTCTGCCATAATTTCATGCTTCCTACAACTTCCATACTTTGGGTCACAAATAAGCTTTTTACTGTCGATGCCTTGCTTCCATACAATTGAAATCTTAATTTATTCATGAAGCACCACTTTGTTGATGCCTTCTTCCATGCAATTGAAATCTTTATTTATTCATGAAGCACTACTTTATGTATCTGATGATGCTAGCAATCAAATTTTCACGTCTCTAGTGTATCTTTTATAGTTATTGTGAGAAAGTGAAGCTATGGCTTCCTATCAGCCATGCTTCCTTGAGTTTCTTGCAAATGATTTTATAATAATGAATTTTTGCTTCAAACCATTGTAAGTCTATGCTACTTTTATTGTACAAATATTTTTTCTCTAACCATTATTAAATAATAATGTATGCTTCAATCACTATATGTGCCTGCTTCAACAATTGCATGTGTTGCTTCTATCCGTACCTTATACTTTCATTGTATTACTTCTAGTAAATTTTTATACTAGCCACCGAATTGTGAGCTTCATTCTTTCTCACCGAATGCTTCGATTCTACAGATTCCCAATGATGATGTAGTGCACTGAGTTCGAGATCAACCAGACACAGATCCGAGTTGTTAGTTTTACAACAAATGAAGTAGAGCTCATGGCACACACTGATCTTGTCACTATCAGATGTCCAGTGCTCACCCCTATGTCGGCTACGATGAAATGAAAGTAGTATTGTAATAGTATTTTTCTTTTTGTAAAATAGATTTGTAAATTTATGTTCACAAAGGATTAATATATTTGAATGATTCATCATTCATGTTACGCTTCACGTGATTTTGTTGAGAAGCAAAATTTTCCATTATATGAAAATATCATTTCTTTTGCACCAAAAAAACTATTTTGGTTGGAAGCAATTTTATGATCGATGGAAGCACAAGAAAATGATGCTTCCATGCATCGAGAAGAATGCTTCTATGGTATAAAAATCATGTTCCCATCTATAAAGAAACACATCTTAAAATATCATTGCAGGATTTAATTGTGAGAAGTAATTGTAGTTTCCCAAATTATTATCGCCAAAAAAGGGATTTGACATCATTCCTGAAATGATGCTTCCATGCATCAACAAGCATGCTTCTATGTCATAGAAATCTTGCTGCCATCCGTAAAGAAACACATCCGAAAAAAAGATCATAATTAATTGCTAGATTTAATTGTGAGAAATAATCGTACTTTCCAAAATTAATAAGCAGTTTTAGGAATAATCATGCTGTTCCTAGAATATCTCCCAGAAAAATTGGTAAGTAACTAAATTTAAGGGAGCAGCTAAGAGGAAGCAGCTAACAGTACGAGAGCGGTTGCCGGGAAACTGGCGATTAACGAAGGAAACAGCTAATAGTACGGGAGCTGTTTATGGAAACAAGCAATTAACCAAGGAAACTAAATTGCCATGCACGAGGTTTTAATACCAGATTGGACGACCTGGATGCTTCTAATCCTACGGCCTTCTACTGGTCTGATACGAAGCAAGGGATCAGTAGTCTGATCCCTAGCGGTTCCCAGCTTTTAGGAATCAAGAAGAGTAAGTTTCTGACATGTCCCTTTACTATCTTGATCTAGCGCATGCTTCATGTTACATATACTACCTCATGTCGTTGGTAGTACTTTAGCACCACCAACGAGTATTTTAAATTTGTTTGGCAACTAGTTGGGTTCCGCTACGTACGGCTGCTGACCAGATCGTTGTTCAGGGTGAATCGACTGAGTTATTTGCTTCCAAGTTTCCACTTAATTTGAAGTATGTATCAGCGTCGTTACTAGATTTTGTAAGCGTTAATCAGTGCAAGTTTATAATTGTGTTGGTCAGTTTGTTATGATTTCAGCTTGCTGTCCCCTATGAGCAGTGTGTTGGCTGAGCCTCGAACTTTAGTTGACTTCCTTCGAATACCATATTGAGCTGAACACACCGGCCAACTTAACCAAAAGTGTGAAACAATGGAAGAAAAGTGGACAACATATTTCAACATACTTGTTTTTACATTATTTATTATTCTCACTTTCTCCGTATCTAAGGGAAACTCTAACCCATCCCTTATCCGGCTGGAAGGAGTAAAATTGGCTTTTTTTCTCCCCTAAATCGCACCTAGCCGATCCCTTATAACCGTTCCGTTAATGGAGTAATTTTTTTTACTTCATCCCCAATCCTCTCCTTATATTTACTCCGGCTCCTGGCAGCCGAGTAAAAAATCCCCACTCTCATCCCCCCGGACCGCTGCCGGCGTGACCACCGCCCCAATCCGCTGCCCTCCCTCCTCCCCATGGCCGGACACGCTGGCCGCTGGTCCCCTTCGCCGATCCGCAGCGCAGATCCGCGCCGCCACGCTCACAAGTTATCGTCTATGGCCGCTTCCTCGAGCCGCCGCCGTTTCCTCAAGACGTCGCCGCTCGGCCGATCCACCCGCCGCCACGGTCACCACGCGGTTTGAGGACTTCTTGAACCTCCCCCTGCCGCGGCCGCCGAGGAGGACCTATTTGGGCGTTTGGCAACGTTTGTGGGGGACGCGAGTGGCCGAAATAATCGACCGTTCTGACCCACAAGCAGATTTGGTCGGCTCCTGCCACAGCCGAGCTCGCGGACATGGAGTACGACGGTGGCAGGTCCGGTTGCACGGCGCCGACGCGAGGCTCAATTTTCCTATTGGCACGCGTCCGTCGACCTCGTCCAGCCGGAGCCGGGGGTGGTGTCCGCTCGGATGGCGCGAGAGGACTGGGAGATGAGGGATCGCCCTGAGGCCGAGGCCATCGCTGAGGCTACATGGAAGAGCTCCGCCGGCAGTACCCGGAGCTAGTAGAGGCGGAGCGGGCGATCTTCGCCGTCAATGACGGCGAAGTTATCGTCATCTCCGACGACGAGGGCGGGAACGACGGCGGCAACGCGGGCGGCGAGGTGGGTGGCAACGATGAGATTGTCGTCGAGGAGTAGCAGAGCGTCTTCCCCGAAGACGACGACAATGGCACCGGCCCGGATCCGTCACTCGTCGACGGTGGCCTCACCCGGAAGAATTGGCTCGACCTTCACTTCGGCCGCAAGTAGTTTACCGAAAAAAGGGTTTCCCCCTGCTTTGTATACAAAGCAACCAACCGAATCATACAGGGATAGGTGCTGGGGCGGAAGCAGCACAGTCATGCCCAAAAGAAACAACAGAGAAAGAGCAAAAGAAACAAATGCCGACAACGGCGGATCAACAAAAATGAAGAGGCCTCGCGATCGCTGGGCCCACCGGGCTCATCCACTGGGCTCCAAGACTCCGAAGCGCCGGCACCAATCAACACCTCCAAGAAGGATCGCGACGATGACGATGCTGCTGCCAAGGGTTTCCCCCGGTATACGACGAGGCGAGAGGAAGGGTAGCCCCCGACGCCCTCCTGGAAGGTCAGGTGGCACCCACAGGCGCCATCGCGCCAGAGTCGGCCACGCCGACAGGGGTTTCCTTCGATCCCAACCCGCACCTCGGGCGCTCCGGATCCCGCCACCAAACCAACCACCGCCCTGCGCCAACGCGGTCATGAGGCCTCCACGCTGTCTCACCACGGCACCGCGAAGTGAGGACAACACGACGAAGAATCAGAGCCGGGACTAGGGCATCAGCACCATCGGCATGCGGGAGGGCCCCACCTCCGCCGTCAGCGACAGTAGCCGTCTGGACGCAATAGCAGGAGCACACCAGGCCTGTAGGCCCACAGGCCCGGCCGAGCCCTCGTGGGCCCGTAAAGCTCCCGCCTTCGCGCTGCTGCCGGCACGCCGTCGGCGCCGACGCCCCAAGTCCAAGCTGCTCCTCCTCCTCACCGCGCCGCTGACAACGAGACCATGCCGGGGGCCGGCCCGTTAGGGCCCAGATGGGGCCCGTCGGGCCCAGATCTGGGCCGGGGGCGCATCGACGGCCACCCAGCACCACCACGCCGCCCCGCCGCCAAGAAGCGGCACCGTCACCACGCCTGCCGCCGGCCGCCACCGCAGGGCCGCCGGACCGCAGCCAAGCCGGGCTGCACCGCCGCCGCCTCCCTGCCCCGGGAAGGGAGCACACGCGCACGGGTATTGGAAGGCCCGCCGCCGCCGGCACCACCCGGGCCAGCACCGGGGGCGCCCGCCGACGGCGGCGGGGGGAGACGGGGAAGGAAGGGACCTGCGGGCGAGGGGCGCGAGCTCCGCCCCGGCCACCTCCCGGGGAGGCGGCGCGAGGCGGCCTAGACGGAGGAGGGGGAGGGAGGAAGGGGGGCGGAGGCAGGGCGCGAGGCCGACGGCCGGCGGCGGCGGGAGGGGAGCGGGGGAAACCCTAGCAAGTAGTTTAAGGTTAGTTGTAGTTTAAATTTATGTTTAATTTTCGGTTGCAAGAACTTTATGTGTTGGACTTATGTTTAAATGCATCATCGTTCGGTTCAAATTTGATCGAATTTGTGCAATTTTAGATTTACTCCGCTAACGTTAGGGGATCGGTTAGGTGCGGTCAAAATTTAGCAGAGTATATATACTCCATTAACTTATAAGCGATCGGTTAGAGTTGCCCTAATTTTGTATCGCATGTGCTTGCACAGGTTGTATGGGAATGAACCAATTCCACTAAATACGTCCTACACTCCAAGTACCTAACTACTCGCTTAGTTCAAGATCTACCGCCGCCCACAGAGTGCCGCAGCCGGTGAAGCCACCGAAAGAAACACCACCAGTGCCACCGACGCCACCGACTTGGAAGTTGCTCCCCACGCTTCTTGCTAGTCCGCCAAGCAGGACCATGACGCTGATGAAGACGTCGCCATTGTTTCGAAATCCCCCACCGATGCAGCCGTCTTGGCGTCCTTGGACTTGCACCTGAAGCATTTTTCTGTCCTACCCACCCGGCCCATTATGACACTGAAGACATCGTTGTTGTTCTTGCTGAAGACCCAACATAGGTACCGCCAACGGCCTAGTGGCCCGGAAAGTTCCCCATGCCTACCATGCCCACAAAGAGGTTCTTCCTGTCCGGCATGCCACCAAGTGCAGCAGGCACGACCCTAGCGGCCGGCACAAAGCAGAGCAGGAGGAGGGAGACGAAGAGCACTTCTTGGCCATGGCTCTAGATTCTACTCGCTCTCGAGTGTCTCGTGCTCGTGAGATATGCACTAGTGGTATTGTGGAGCTTGAGTTTTAATAAGGTGGCCAAGAAGTCCGTACAAGACAAAGAGCCAGAGACAGATGGAGGGTGTAAATGAGGCCTGAGCGAGTTCTGCAGTGAACGTCTATCTACGAAGTTAAGAGGAGGAGATTTTGTAATTTGAAGTTAAGAGTTAAGGTAGACATAACTCGGTCGCTCCTGTTCCAAGACTCAAAGCTCATTCTTAATATGAAAAAGGCAAAATGGGAAGAAAATTGTATGGGACGGGGCCTCATAGTCCCCCGCCTGAGGCTCCTCTCCAGATTTTAACACGTCATTTTTACACATCTCAAAGCGTTTAAAATCCCTAATCAACTGATACGTATTTAAGTCTAGGGACAGCAGTATGGATACGATACACAATCAATCAATCGAACTTTCCATCTAACAAACCAGAGATAGCGATCATCTCGCCCGGTCTCCGCCGCTCCAGACGTCGAGGCGCCGTCGCCGTGACCTGGCCCCCATGGCGACCTCTCCATGCGCCGCTCACCATGACGGGCTCGTCGTCCCTCACGGAAGCGGCGGCGCCGTCGCGACCTCTCCCTGCGTGCTCCCTGTCGTGATGATGTCCACGGTCTCCATGATCACAAACCTATCATTGTTAACATTTAGTCTGAATTTGTATTCATTCAGCAGTCTCAAGGTTGACACTGGAATTCCATTCACTTACGTAAATATATTGCTATACAAATGGCATGTTACATACCACAACAATTTTGGAGTAGCATAACATCAATTGTAATGCGGCAAAATTTCTGAATGTTGAAAACCTACAATACAGAGGTATTGTAATCACATATATTTCTCTGAATTTTAACATCTCTGAATGACACCATGACCACAAATCTGCCAACATTTTCTGCGTTCAGCGATGGGGAGATGTTTGGCTCTCGGCCGGGACCCGCGTTGCGATGGTGGGTTGGACGGCAAACGCTTCCTGCTCTCCATCAGGCCGGCGTTCTTGGGTGGCGAGCGTGGTAGAGGGGAAACCGTCGCAGTGTACATCGCCGCCGCTTCCGCGAGCAGCTCGTCATCCCTGGCGATCATGTGCAGAGAGTGGTCGTAGAGGCAGGGGAGATGATCGCTGGCTTCCTTTCTTAGATGGAAATTTCTGGGTCCATACTGCTATACCTTTTCTCAGATACGTATCTTGCGATTAGGGAATTTTAAGTAGCTTTGAGATGTGTGCAAAGGGTGACATGTTAAAATCTGGAGAGGGGCCTCACGCGGGAGACTATGAGGCCCCGTCCCATACAATTTTATTCCGGCAAAATGCCCAACATTTTTGTGCCGGTTTGTATGATCATATGCCCAAGCCCGAACATATGCGAAAATGCTATACTTACGGAAACTTCTTACTGTATTGCTTTTACGGAACCCCTCTCCCACTAATTCATCCCCCGCCCTATGATTTCTATTAACCACAATTTGACACGAACCCTGTAACGGCAATGTCATAAAAAAACTGGTGGTATATGTAGTAGCATCACCCGAGCACATGTTGTTTTTGCCGAGATAGTTTCTTGTATGGCTGTCTAATGTACCAGCCTTCCTTTATACCACATCTACACAGGATGGTCACTGGCTAGTACCATGAGCCTATTAAGCAGTATAGTACCAAGGATTTCCCCTTGAACAAATATACTTCAACATGAGCTTGCACTACAAGGGAAAACCTTATATACAAAATCTAACCAGCAGCGCGGTTTAAAACAACCCACTACTGCTACTTAGCAGTAGCGCGCTTTAGAAAACCTCGCTACTGATATCCAAGTAGCAGTAGTGCGTTAGTCGAATAGTGCGCTACTACTGCACTTGTCACAGCGTTGCCTCCAGACTAGGTATAGTAGTAGCGCTGTTTTCTTACACGCGCTACTGCTAATGTTCAGTAGCGCTTTATCCTAATGCGCACTACTGTTAAAGCCAACCTATCTTCTCCAACCGGCCGTCCCTCACTCTCCCCTCTCCAGTCCACTCTCACTCACCCCGCACCCCCCAGTCGTCCGCCGCCGCCGTTCCCCGACCACCGTCGTCAACCTCCCCGATCACCGTCGTCGCCCGCCGCCGTCGACATTCCTGCTCTCCTCCACCGAGTTAGTTCCTCCATCCCTCCTCCTTCCACCTCCCTCCCCTCCTCGTCCCTCTCCCGAATCCTCCCTCCCTCCTCACTCCCCCGCCTC
>NC_041389.1:646601836-646610684 GCF_002162155.2 Triticum dicoccoides
TGCCTTGTCCCTCTCCCGATCCCTCCCTCCCTCCCTCTCCACCCTCACTCACCCCTCCCTACTCCCTCCACTTAGTGTAGAAATTTGTAGGTATTAAGAATAGAAATTTGTAGGTATTAAATTTAGTAATAGAAGTAAGCAAATTTAGGGTAGAACTAGAGTACTAGAATATTTTAGCAAGTGTTTAATAGAAATAGTTTATTTAGTAAGTGGTTAATATAACTAGTTTATTTATAGGAAGTGCTTAATAGAACTAGTTTATTTATAGTAAGTGCTTAATAGAACTAGATTATTTAGTAAGTAGTTAATAGAACTAGTTTATTTAGTAAGTGCTTAATAGAACTAGTTTAGAAAAAGGGACCTATATGGGCAAATTTAGTTATGCTCCAGAACATAAGCGATTAAAGACTACTCAGATACATGTTGATAGAGTATATTTTGTTTATATTTTGTTTATGCAGAAATCAAGTATTTGCTCCTGCGTCATCCCCGCAGTCGTCCCCATCACCGACCCCTTAAGACCTCTAGGTGAGAATAGCCAAATACCGATGTTGTTGATATACATGATAATGTGTTGTAAATGTCGATGATGGAAATTCTAGTGCTAGTCGCCATGTCATTGATGTCGATGATGATGCATTCTAAATATAGAGGATGTCTTGGTGTTTTCTTTGCAATGTACGTCCGAGTGGCCGGAATGCTGGTTCGTTTCCATTCTAGCAAATTTCGGGCGCTCGATATGTCATGTATTTAGCAAAGGTCCTGCCAACTTTTTCATGAATTTTAGCATGGCTTGTGCTACAATGTAGGACATATCGAGTGCTTGTGATTTGCCAGAACGGGAATTCAATGATATTTCGGCAAAACATAGGGTATTTTTTCTATGTCATTGCTCGATATATGGAACGGGTTGACTTTAGGTCTATTTCGACTATTTGTGTGTTTTTCAGAGGAAGAATCCCGACTGTTATCATGGGGGTCGCTTCTCCTTCTTTTCCTTGTGCTAGATATTTGCAATGCACTAGGAAAAGGAGGAGTATCGACCATCACCGACGGTCGCAATATCAGAGAGGGACTGTCCACCATATACGTGAGATGAGAGTTTAGGAAGAAAGACTCGACAGACCTAAAGTCAACCCGTTGCATATTCAGTAATAGTTATCTGTGTGTTGAGTTTCCTTGTAGTTGCCTTCAATCGATTTTCATTGTTTCAACTATGAACATAGGAAATGTCTGACGACGAAAGGAAATTCGCTATGTGTGAATACAGCGAAGACGAGCTCGGCCTGTGCGACAGGGCCCACCTAGTTGGTGGTAGGCGCTTCAACATCATGTTGGATGAGACTTTCGAAGTGGATGCAGTAAGTCACAACGACAAGTCTTTTTTTGTAATTAAGCATGGCTTCTGCATCTTTTGCTTCAACTTATAATTTTAATTTTTTACAATTCTACTAGCATATGCCCTGCTATGCAAGATTTATGTCTTGGATAAGATTGGTTCCAGTACTATGGAAAGTATGGAGGTAAAGAGAGTTCACTTGAGGACCGAGCATGGTTATACTTTTGCCGTAAAATTATACAATGCAGAGAACTACTCCTATATTTTGAATCCTCAAATTGGAAAGCACTATGCAAGGTGTATGCATTTGAGCCTAATATGCTTATCACCTTTGATATCCGCCCGGAAGATGAAATTGAAGGTAATATCGATATCTGGGTCGATGTGCAGACGCCTCCAGTTCTACCTATATATGAGTTTATCAGCCATATTTATTAAGTAATTTATATTGTTTATTTAAAACTAGCTGACAACTAATTTCTACTGACGACCTATTTCCATTCAAGCAAACATGTCCGGCTCTTGGTAGACAACACCTACTACTGTCCCGGGGCTGAATTAAACTGCGATGAGATAAGTCATTATGTTTCATGGCTTGAGGATCTTGATACTGTCAAGATAGGTTATTTTCCTGGACTTCGAAATATTAGTACTCAATACGTGCGACCACTAGTGTGTGTATTAAACTACAGTCACATCTATTTAGAAAAGATGGTAAGATTTTATTATTTATCCTAAGTGCATCTTTTACATATATTATTTTTTAAGCTAAACTTCATTGCTAAGTATGTTACTACGATGTTCTTCAATAGGGACTCCCGATGAATGTTGTGCCTCGTTGGCTCGAGCCTAAAGGTCGCATGATAATGATTAGCTTATGGCTAAGACATCCTACATTGCACGTGAGTGCATTCATGATTTCTCAAAGAGAGCAAGTCTTAATAGTCAAAGACTGAAGCAAAATTATGAAGGATCACAACAGAGAAGTACTAGGAGGCAGCAATCAGAAGTGCAACCCACAATTAGGAGACAGGTTCATCTGCATTCTCCAATAAGATGAAGTAGGAGTGCTACACATGTTTTATGCTATTTTACCTGAGAGAGAGCAGAAGGAGTGATTAGCTAGCTACAATGAGTTTGAAGATGATGATGTGCTACACTATGACTATTATGATTAAATAGCTAGTGTTGATGGTAATGACTATGATGATTATTATTAGCTAGTATTGGTGGTGATTAGATAGCTACACTATGACTATGATGATTAAATAGTGTTGGTGGCAATGACTATGATGATTATTAGCTAGTGTTGTTGGTGATGATATGATGCAAGAGTTTTTATATTAATATGATGATGATATTGATCATTATTATCATGATGATTTATTATTATGATCATGATTAGTTATTATATCATTGGTGGAAGGAACGCAAATTAGATTCACGTGGACGGATCAAAAGTGACCAAAATTTGAATTAGTAGGATCGTCGTCCTAATTCAACTTTTGATTCATCCAAATGAATCTAATCCATGTTTCTTCCTCACAGTGATATATTAATTCATAATGGACATAATGATATAACAACCTCTTAATTGGTTCCTTTATCAAAATTTGTAACGGCGTATAAATACACTAAAAATAAAATAAAATGAAAAATAGAATACTAATAGCGCTAGATTGGAAGCACGCTACTAATAGTTAGATTAGTAGTAGCGTTGGAAATTATACACGCTACGGCTATACTTCTTAGCAGTAGCATGTGTTACCGGCGCTACTGTTAAAAAGTAGCTGTAGCGCCTTACTAGTAGCGCCGGACCCCGCGCTACTACTAGGCTTTTCCCTAGTAGTGTTATATGTATTGTACCATGGAATTGTGTCAGTGTCGTTAATGGCCCTGTTTGGATACTCTAACTCGGTTAGAGGTTAGAGTTAGATTCTAACCCTAAACTAACCCTGAGCTAACTCTAACCAAAGAGGTGTTCGGATGACAGGGTTAGATTGACAATAAACGCTCTTTCTCAATCATTTGGATACTTTGGGCGAGCCCTGGCCGAGAGTTGCGCTGGCCGCAGACGGGGACGCACCCAGCAAGGAGCCGCGCTGGCTTATCGCGCAGCCCGCCGGCTGAACCCGCCATCCCTACGCAAGGAACCGCGTTGGACGGGCCGCGCAAGTTGCCGCGACTGCTTACCGGCGGGCGGATAGGCCATAGGGAGACGAGGGGGTTGGAACAGGAGGATAGTGCGGGGCTGCTTACCGGCGGCAGATGGGAGCGCGAATACGGCGAGGCGCCTTCACGGGCAGTGCAAGAAGGATGGAGGGAGAGGACGAGAAGTTTCGAGAAAAAAACCTTTTTTAGTGATCCCGAGGAGAACTAACCCAAATAAGCACCTCTTGGGTGGGTTGGTTTTTTTTTGATGGGTTAGATGCATCTAACCCAAACTAACCCTCCTCTTTGGATATTTTGGTTAATTGAGTCCAAACTAACCCAAACTCGAATTCTAAGATACAAACAGGCCCAGTATTCGCCCGGCCGTGTCCGAGCCAGTAGTAGCTCAATAATAATATGATAAGCATATACATGCATGCTGTATGTGGGTAATCTGCTTATTTGTAAGCGTTAGTCAATGCAAATTTATAACTGTGTTGGTCAATTTATGATGATCTCAGCTTGCTGTCCCCAATGAACTCAGATTGTATTCCTTAACAAGCATTGTTGCTTAATAGAATAAACATTGTTGGTTGAGTCTTCAACTTGAGTTCTTTTTGTTCAAATTTGTTCGAATGCCTTATTGAATTCTATGCATCAACCAACTTACCAAAAAGTTCCAACAACCAGAGAAGGGCTGACAACATATTTTGACATTTAGGTCCAGGTACACTAGCAAAGAGCTGTCTTACCCGAGTTACCGTGAATGAAGTGAGATGTCACTTATATTATGAAACACGAGTCAGCTGAGCCATCATGTGCTTTCACACAGTTAGATTATCAAATACAATAAACCATATGTATTTTTAGTTTTTATTCTCATATCTAAACTTGTACTACATGTATTTGTACACCGCGGAGGGAAATTACCCAAGTCGACGAAATAAGTCAAAGACTCAAAGTACTTAATTAGTTGCCTACTTCAAGACATGCACTAGAAGGGATGAAAAAATGTGCACACAATATACACAAAAGTTGCACCTTTTTGAACTATGCAAGAATACCACGTAGTAGTGGAATGTTCGCAAAAAAGAGCTTCTAAGATGGAATGAAATAGTGGCATTGGTATTACCCTTAAAGAAGACTGAAAATGAAATGATACTAACAAATCAAAATAACAAAGTTTTATGAGGATTGGTGCCTTGGTATTACCGTTTAAGAAGAAATATAGTAAAAAAGAAGCTTGCACAACTTTGCACTAAAATTGCACCTTTTCTAGGGTTCAAACAATAATTATATAATAGCGTAATTTTCCCACATACTGCATAGTATTTATGTGTATACATTTGTACTCACCCAATGTCCTAAAAATACCCAAAAAAACCAACTAAAGGAACACAAAAAAGAAAAGAAAAAGGAAAAAAGGAAAAAAGAAAACGAAGGGACAGTGGGGAGGGCTGGGTTGTGCAGGAAATGGTCTTCAACCCAGTAGCAAAATGGACTTAACCAAAGATGTGGTCAGTCAAAAAACCAGCCCAAAACAACTCAAAGAACAAACCAGGGAAAAACAGAGCACCGATCTCAAAGCAGAAATCTATGGCCGAATAATTTGACCAACCCAAAATCAATTTTCAGGCGACTTACGTTTACATAAAGCATTTGAAAAAGGCACAATGCCCAACATGTTGGTGCCAGTTTGAATGATCATGCACAAGCCTGAGCCTATGGGAAAGTATTGCACTTACGAAAAATTCTTACATGATTGCTTTTTGTGGAACCCCTCTCCCACTAATTTATCCCTCGCCCCATGACTCCAACGCACTCCATTCTAAGGAACAAGGTGCGTACACTTCCCAAAATCTAACTTCTACTTGATGGTAGTCTCTCTCTCTCTATGCCTACATATTTCTCATGCATGCGCAACGTCATGCCATGTCATTATATTAGGTCAAATCAAGTCAATGTTGCGTTTTTACGAAAGTGCGAGGTACCACCTATTTCTTCGCCTAAATACATCTCGAACTTCAAGTACCAGCCTAGTATGAGGACAGAGAGAAGATCTGATGCCGCGGGCACCTCTGTGGTTTAATGAACTGACAGAACTACCGTAGCCGCTGAAAGGAACACCATCGGTGCCACCCACAGGGCCGTGCTCGGTGTCACTCCAACGCCTCTCCAAATGCCACCGAGTTTGCTCGTGTGCCCAGTGAAGGTGTCGGCGTCATTGTTGGTCAAACCACGTTCGTAGTCGCCAACGATGGCTGGGAGGCCCGGATGGTTCCCCATGCCTCCCATGACCACGTAAAGGTTCTTATTGTCCTCCGCCCGAGCCTATGCGAAAATGTTACACTTACGCCCTCGCCCCATGACTTCTACTCACTCCACTCTAACGAACAAGGTGCGTACACTTCTCAAAATATATCTTTGATCATAAATTAAATCAACTATATGTATTTGTGTGACTTAAAAGTTGTATGATTGAAAACTTTTTTTCAATACCAATTAGAGGATATAACTTTTGTCACATATAACCCACATTTGGTGGGACTAATTTATGGCCAAAGTTGGATTTTCAAATGTGTATGCACCGTATTCAATTAAATGAAGCGAGTAGCCACAATTTAACACATAAACATGTAACGACAATCTCATAAATTACTTTTAGTATATGTAGTGGTGTCACCCGAGTATTTTTTTTGTTGGGAAACGCTTATTATCCATATTGTGACAGGGGAAGATCTTCAAACCACTAGGAAGCCGCCGACTCAGTTGTAATCTGACGCTCACAAAATGTGCTTCATATGTAAAAAAGAAAACTATGCCACCAATCCCGAATTAACCTCCCGCAAAATCTGCACGTAACCTCTCCCTGATCTCATCCTCCATATCCCTCCCGATTGTAGTCACCATCAAGCAAAAGCACCACCCGAGTTCTTCCATCGCACGGTCGAGCGCCCCTTGCCCAGATCCCCTTCTACCCCACCTCTCACGGACCAGCCTCCTTCTCCCTTCATCGTCGAGTAGCACTACAACCCTCACCAGCAAGTTCCCTTACCCTACTCCTCCCCACCCCATCCTGTTTGATGCCACACCCGAGTGGCATCGCAGGTGCAGTACGCCGTCATTAGGGCGTTGAGCCCCCATTCTTTGTGCTTTGCAAGGTTACCCATCGACTGAACCGGCAGACGGAGTACACAGGCCAGCTGGAAAACTTGCAGTGAATTCCAGCATCCCCCCCCTATTCGTAGCGCCCCATCTCCAAATCAAAGGTATCACACTGCATTAACCGCCCCAGCTTTTTTATGATATGTAATTGGGAATCTCTAGGCATCATAGTGTTACTACATTGTAATTTTGCTTGCAATTTCATTGTCTGCCGAGCACTCATTACTTTTTGTGTGATCTGTGGCTATGTATTTTTCAGTGCTTTGAGTGTAGATGAGAATTATTGGGATAAAATTGTTCCAGTGTTCACAACTATACACCCACAATTTGCGGCAAATATTTTCTGTATCATTTTTGAAAATCCATGCTTCTAGTGACACTAATAATTGCATCATTTTCCAGGTTCATAGATGGGTGCTTCCACATTGTGATCATTTTGTTATAGTCGTCGAGTAATGTGTTTCCATTAATCTTCAGTAAAATTTAGTGTAGTTTGAAAGGTGGGTGGTGACACTAAAGTTGGATTTCATCATGCTATCAAGCTCAGCTTGTCATCCATTACCAATTGTCCCTTCTTCATACAAAGATTTGTCATTCCAAGTAACATTGGCCATTAAGCTAGTATAGTTTTCCATGCTTCTACACAGGGCTTTTCTACTTAGTACACAGTAAGTTCCGTTATGCTAGAAAATTGCTTTCAATCATCTTATAATTTGTTCAGTTTGTTTGTTGGTGACGCAAAAGATCATCCTCATAATGGTACCAAGCTTACTTTCTAATCTAACATCATCGAGATGTGCTTCATATAAAGTTCCACAATATTGAGTTGCCATATTGTCATGCTCCCTACATCCTGAATGTCTTGAGTCAACAAATGAGATTTCTTAATTCTAATGAAAGTATAATTAATCCATAGCCACCATTGGGAAAAGACTTATAGGTCAAATCAAATGAGTGGCGGGCGGCAACAGGAACCCGCCATTGTTA
Organism: Triticum dicoccoides; assembly: GCF_002162155.2. Classification (NCBI taxonomy): domain Eukaryota; kingdom Viridiplantae; phylum Streptophyta; class Magnoliopsida; order Poales; family Poaceae; genus Triticum; species Triticum dicoccoides. The sequence continues at coordinate 646,609,479 of NC_041389.1, forward strand.
TTTAGGGAAAATAGTAGTGGTGGGTGACATACATAGATTTACATTGGTTTTACAAACAGGTGGGTTGTGATTGGAGGTTAAGGGGAAGAAGGGGCCCACCCCCATGGAAATCAGGGGGGAGTGGTTAGTTAGAAAGAAAGAAACCTAGTCAGCGTATAATTGTGTGTAACTCTTTGTATGTTTAGCATTATTGTTCTACGACAGCCAGAGCTATAGGCAGAGCTGTGGCGGGCGAGTTACACAACCCGCCACAAATAAGCACTTCTGAGGATGGTCACGTGATGAATGCTAGCAGTGGTGGGTGGCCAGTCGACCCGCCATTGTTCTTGAATGCAGCAGCGGCGGACATGGCCCCGCCCGAGATAAATGCATGTGTCGTTATGGTGGTTTCTCACATCCCGTACAAAAGAAAGTAGGAAGCTACTACGAGCAATTACTAGTTTGTTTGAGCATGTGTTCAACTCAAACTGTTTGTCCATGGAACTATGGAACATAATATTTTGTCATAGAAAGTAAATGATACCATGAGCTATGTGCAGACGTGAGTTTACCTAACCAGAAAGAGCAACACATGTGCTACAATTTAAGAACTACATATAGGTGCAACCAACGAACCCAATAAATGTATCCATGAGTCGAGCAAAGCACCTCCATATCAACAATGCCTGACATGAACGCATAGGTCATGGATTCACAAGCTTCCTTTTGATCCTGGGTATTGAACAGCTAATGTCTATCATCTATGTATATCCAAAGAGAGCGTACCAACACATGTGGATGGGTTGGATAGGCTTGGACTACATGAGGAATATTCTATGGTCTAATCTTTGTTTTCGTTAACCCTAGATCAGAGATGAGAGTGGATGAGAGGATTGGGAGGGGGGGGGGTGTGGATTTCACTGTATTATTGCGAGTCAGCTACAGCTGCCGAGCCTTTGCATCTACGCTGCTATCTCCCGGGATTGTTGTCCCTCTTTTTGTCTCACAGGAATGATAGTGACACAATTGATTTGGGTGGTTATCCTGCCCAAGTAGTTTTGCTATTAGGTTACGTGGCCTCAGACCTTCATTCATCTCCCTGAGTTGCTGATACTAAATGCAATCTAGCTCTGTTCCACAACTGAACTGAACCTGGACGCCATCAGCTATTCACTTAGGTCTTGGTGTATTTTGGTCAGTAATAGTTTTGCGCAAGAAGTGTTGCCC
>NC_041389.1:646610756-646686553 GCF_002162155.2 Triticum dicoccoides
CTCTCTCTCAACAGCACCATCACCGGGCCTTCTACTCCCCATTTATTTTGAAGTAACGTGGCTTCCTCTCCTGGCAAATTTTAGCATGTTCCCTCTTAACTCCCCTTTTGACATGAGAGGTAAGGGCACATAATAGATTTGAGTCATTGATTTGATTAATTGGTGGTCTGGTTAACTCTTACCTTCTTATCTCTCATGTGAATAGCTGGGGTAAGAGGGAGCATGTTGGACAAGGGGGGCTTGTTAGCACGACCATACCAAAAATCCATGTGAGCTCACGCATGCACACAAGTAAATTTGGCTTGTCGATCAGTAAGGGTGCGATCCAGTCCCTCACTCCCCTTTTCTATTGTCGGGAAAGTAGAATAAATCCTGCTTGATGCGGTTCATCCACTCGAATGGTAGAGGTATGCGTCGATGTGGCAATCTCTGGTACATAACGAGCTATGTACCATGTGGTGCGATTACCATAAATGCTTTCATTGTAACAACCTTATGCGTCGATGTGGCAATCTATAGTTCACATAAGAAGTATGATCGAGATATATGAGGTTGGAAGAGTTTCTTAGCGTTATCGTTAGAATGTACTCCGATTAACCAAGCCCACTTTTTTATGGGGAATTAAACCAAGCACAAGAAACTCTTCAAAGTTGCTTGAACAAAAAACTCATCTAAGTTGATCGTAGCTAGTCTTTTGTAGTGATGAGCAAAAACAGCCTAGGCTTGGAAGGCAAAGAGAATTAGTCATTAATTAATTAGTTGGTGAGAAATAAATTTTCAGCGCCCTCGAGTGCATATACTTGCATGATGTACCAACAATATTGTTTCTTGCGGACTGTCTATTAGCGGCGACAATCAGATTTTTCCTCCACTCAGGCCTCATTCGATTTGAAGGATTTTTACAGGAAAATCATAGGAACAAAGATTGTAGAGAAAATTTCATTCGGTTTATAGGAAACGCGTACGTGAATTTCATAGGAATACTATTCATTTTCTATGTTTTTGGAGAAATCTACACATCCACTCTGTTATTTGGCCCTTGTCACCCCAACATATTTCTCATGCATGCCCACCATCATGCCATTTGCGGTGTCATTATATTATATTAGGTCAAATCAAGTCAATGTTGCCTACATACGAAGTGCAACCGACATAGAAAGGAATGTCGCTCCAACACCTCTCTAGACGACACGGATTTTGTTCAAGAGCCAGATGAATACGCCCGCAAAATTGTTGGCGAAACCCCCATCATAAACGCCACCGATGGCCGGGAGGCCTTCACGGTCCCGCGTGCCTCCCATGCCGATGAAAAGGTATTTCTTGTCCTTCGCGCCTGTCGCGGTTTGCGCTGTTTTCAACAGTGGATTGGGTCTGCAGCGCGAGGCGGAGTAGGAGGATGGAGGTGATAGTGCTGGACCACCTCCTGGCCATGGCTCTAAATTTCACTCGATCTCTCATGTGTTGTGAGCGTGAGATGGTGCTCTTATGGTGTGCAGTTTGCGGTTCAAATAGGCCCAGAGAAGTAGTACAAGTGTTGAAGTGAATGGTTTTTTAGGTATGAGGATGAGTAAATTTTGTAGGGGAGGAGGTAGACGAAATATGTTCCTCGTGTTTGTGCCTCTTCTTTGCTCATAGCAACTGAAGGCTGGGCTTCCTAATTCTGGACTTGAGCAACAAAAAGCTCACCTTTGAGAAAGGCCAAATGTCCTCAACCGTTTTTGGTGTCAGTTTGTATTGTCAGGTGAAAGAGCAAATGTACGCAGTTTTCTTAGAAGAGTTTTTTCTACAAAGCGCAGACTGAAGAGCAACATCAACCTTCCTTTTTTTGTGCCAATTAGATTTTAAATGCGTTGATATGACAATTCAAGTCACTCGTTTGAGAAAGGCCCAACGTCCTCGACCCTTTTTGGTGTCAGTTTGTATTGTCAGGTGAAAGACCAAACATACGCAGTTTTCCTGGAAGAGTTTTCTCTACAAAACACAAACTGAAGAGCATCATTAACCTTCTTGTTTGTGCAATTACAGTAGATTTTAAATGCGTTGATATGACAATTCTAGTCACCTTTGGGAAAGGCCCAATGTCCTCAACCGTTTTTGGTGTCGGTTTGTATTGTTAGGTGAAAGCCCAAACATACACAGTTTTCTTAGAAGAGTTTTTTTTCCACAAAACACATACTGAAGAGGCATCATCAACCTTCCCTTTTTTTGGGCCAATTAGATTTTTTTTTGCGGGGGTGGGCCAATTAGATTTTAAATGCCTTAGTATGACAATTCTACATGTCTCATGTTGTTTGCTGTTGCGACCCAGGAACTGGCACTACAAAATACGAAGGAGAATCAATTATTTTTTGCGAGGTAGGAAAGAGAATAAATTGATCCTTGTAGTAAGTGTGTTCTAATACCTTTTTCCGAATTCGACTTCAAATTCAATCAAAGTAACAAAAAGAGACAACAATTTGATTTGCATTAGCGTTTGTGTATGTTAGGGCATCTCCAACGTCGTAATGCAAACCGGACACTGCATCCATCCGCGGACCAGGGGACCAATCCGCAGACGCTGATGTGGGAGCCAGCCATCAAAAGCTATCCGCATACATTTCAAATCGGCTTTGAACAAACCGAACATTTTACATGCAAACCGGATGATTTTATATAAACCAGACAAAAAAAATTACAATTTGAACATATTTTAACTAAATTATTGTTGGCTAGGCTAGTCTATTCTAACCTAGTCTATCACTGGCAGCGGTGGAGCCCCATTCCGACGTCATGTCTTCACCTTGTTTGGCAGCGCCGCTCATCAGAGTGCCGTGAGCCCCGGAGAAATATGCTTCAGCGGGAGGGGAAGAGTAGCCTCCGCTTCCATGAAGCACGAATCAGAGTTGGTTTTTGTGGTGGTGGAAGACGGTCACCATGGCCACCACCCCTGCGAAGCGGTCAAGTTGCTGACTATGTAACCAGGCGAAGCAGTGGCGTGACCTTCATGGGACCCAAGCGGCGGCGGCCTCTCATGGTCTATTATTCCTCGCTGTCGACAGCAGTGGCCGGTGTGCCAGCCGCCTCATCAATCTCCGCAAAGGCGTCTTCTTTCTCCATATGTAGGGCACAGTGCCATCAATGTTTGCAGTAGGTGGCACGGTCGTACACGCGAGCGAAGCAGTTGGATGCGACCTCATGTACATGTGTCAGGATGTCTGTGCCGACGTGCTCCTCCGCGTGTCGGCCTGAAACAACTCGCCAGTCCTCCGCACACTGGCTTGGAGTGAGGAGTTGATCCTTAGCACGAAGGCCAGGAGCCCACGCCTCGCCCATGATGGTGCCACCATGGAGAGGCGAGGGAGGTGCAGCACGAGTTTCCTAGAGCGTACACCGGCCTGTATTCTGTGGGATTATTGACAGACCACCCAGCCGACTTTCGTGCCGGAGAACTCCTTTTCTTGCCCTCTGGAGGCCATGGAGAGTATGGTGCAAGAAGGAATGGAGAGTGATTTGTTGTGCGGTTCTTTCCCAGCGTCTGGCCACGTTTAAATAGCGGGCGGACATGAGCAACCAACCGGCGTTGTGTTTAATGCCAGCTGGCTCATGTGTGAATGTGTGGCTGGAGTAGATTTCTTGACACACGTGCGGGTTTAATGGAGGTAGGCGGGCAGATGGAAGCTGTTTCAGTGCGGAGGGAAGGCGGGCAGATATCCGCCTGGGCCGGTATGAACGTAGTTCAGGAGCCGGGCAACTGGCTTCAGGTGGACAAGAACAGGGCGAGGGGGAGGGTTTTTGGTGGGCCATGTTTTATCTGACGCTTGCGTGGCAGCGGTCTGGACTCCTGCAAAGCCTTCCATTTTGTTTCCAGTTTACGGAAAAAAGTCGGTGCGGGCCGCTCGGTGGACCGATTTGATGCCGCGTTAAACGATAAAATACATTCGGACCGCATAGTCCAGAGGGTTGCAGGCGGTTTGAAGGTCGGACGTTGGGATGCCTTTATCCCGTATTAAAAAATTCCTCACTCCGCGAGTGTTTTAGTAGTGCACTAGAACACTCAGTAATCAGAACAGACACATATCGGTGCACGGTAATGATCGAGTGCGTACGTGTTTGAAACTCGGCCGACCCAGGGCCATCACGTTAATGCAGTGCAATAGAGACCTCATGCGTATCTCACACCAGGCAAGTCACGTACATTTGCAAGTGCGATGCACAGAACCATAGGTACGTACGTGCACAAAGACAGTAAGACCTGTATCTAACCCAACCCGTCCCAGACAATACCGCAGTTCATGTCGTGACACCGACCCCGGCCGAAAGGGACACCGCAACCGGCAAACCCTCCCGACAGGATACCACCGCCTCCTCCGGTGCTGGTGATCGGGCCGACGATCCCCACACTACGACCGACGCCCCCGAGCTAGCCCCTGACGCCAGGGAAGATGCCCGCGCTTTAATCAGGCCAGCAAGGTTCTCCATGCTTCCCATGCCCAAGAAGAGCTTCTTCTTGCTCGCCCGGCCTGCCACTGAGGCGTGATTCTCTGCGGCGGCGGCCCGAAGCAAGGCACCAGCTGCAGTAGGCGCGCTCTTAGAGACCGTCACGGTGTGTGCTGCGAGCGCGAGGCAGAGCAGCAGGAGGGACGTGACAGTGCCAGAGATTTTCCTCCTGGCGATGGCTCTACTTACTCTCTCATGTGTTCAACGCGTGAGATGCAGCTTATCTATGAGGGCTCTAGATTCTACTCACTCTCTCATGTGTTGTGCATTGAGTTGCAGCAGCTGACGCACTTGTGATTTTATATGTCGGAGGAGTACCTGTGCTAAGGGCAGATGGGAGGCTGTAAATAAGGTGAGTGCGTTTCCGCAAAAGAAAAAGAAAAAGAAAAGATGTGTGCAGTGAAATGGTGTTGTCTACGCTTTAACTATTGTCAGTTGCCAGAAAGTTAAGTTTTTCTTTTTGTTTTTGAACTGCTGGAAAGTTAAGTTAGTCTCAGCCGACTTCTTTTCCACTAACCGTTTGTTGTCTGTACAATACTTGTAACCTGGAACGGTCTATGTACAAAGGCTCGGCTGATACGTACTTTTGGCCTGGTGCAGGCGTGCAGCGCACTTACATGGCTGATCCATCAATTAGCCAGATGGGTAACGTGTGTGTGCGCGCTACTCTATCAGCCTGTTTGGTAACCACTTTGCAGAGGAATGGAAATTTCCATAAGGGTGTTTGTAGAGGGATTAGGCATGGAAAGTAGAGTCTTACTCTCATTTCCTTGTTTGGTATATAATGGGAATTAATGTGAGGTAAAACTCTGCTCACGAATTAACAGAGTACCTGGGTAAGAAATGGATGGGAATTGGCTTCCTCAACTCTCATTTTCCTTTCCAGTTAAATTCACATTCACTCTAATCAAACAATGGACTTTTAATATCTTCACCCCGCAACTCCCATTCTCCATCTCTAATCCCAGAACCAAACATGTTGTATGTGGGTGTGCGTGCGCACGCGCGAAGGAGACGACAGAATTTGTACGAGATGCAATTAATCATTTTTTATGTCTCAAGGGCGGACTAATTTTCAATGTTAATTTTGATATAATCCGTGTGCAAATACATATTGTTGTCTGGATATTATACTACTTTATTTATATGATTTGGCAGAAGTAGCGCGAGCCAACTTGAACTTGAAAGTGGACTTTAACTTGCACCACAGGTATGTACGTGCACTGAGACCGCATGTGTATCTGACCCAACATATCCCAACGAGTACCGCAGTTCATGGCATGACATCGCAGGCGCCTCCGCCGCAGTGCTACTATGGGAACTGGTCGCATGGGACACCGCCAGTGGCAAACCCTCCCAACGGTATAGCGCCGGCTCCCCCGACGCCACTAATTGGGCAGACGCTCCCCACCCAGCTCCTGACAGCACTGCGCTGGCCCGTAACACCTGTGAAGACGCTCACACTTTTGTCAAGCGAGTAAGGTTCCTGATGCCTCCCATGCCCACAAAGAGGTTCTGTTGTCCGTCGCGCCTGCCACTGAGGTTTCGTTCTCTGCGCGGCGGTGGCCCAAAGCAAGGACTGAGCCGGCGCACCACCTGCTGCAGCACCCACGGTCTAAGAGACCGTCACAGCATGCGCTGCGAGCGCGAGGCAGAGCAGGAAGAGGGATTTGACAGTCCCCGAGCATTTCCTCCTGGCCATGGCTCTACTCCTCACTCTCTCGTGTGTTCAGCGCGTGAGATGAACTTGTCCGTGTGGGGCTCTAGATTCTACTCACTCTCTCATGTGTTGTGCGTGTAACGGCGTGTGATGCAGCTGCTGATGCACTTGTGGTGTGGACATTTTTTGGTTTTAAATAGGCAGAGAGGAGTAAGTGTGGGAAGGGCAGATGGGAGGGCGTAAATGAGGTGAGGGCGTTCCCGGAGACGAGCGAGGTGTGTGCAGTGAAGTGTGTATGTCTACGCTTTAGCTATTTTCAGTTGCCGGAAAATGAAGTTAGTCTTTTTTTTTGAGTCTAAACACACTTTATTATTCAGATAAGTTCATAGGGATACAATGAATGTCTGGTGGGTTTATAAGCCACAAATGACGCCCAAAATCCAGACCGAAAGCGTGCTTAGCGAGACTATGCGCCTCAATATTGGTGGATCTACCTTCGAAGATGAAGGTACATTGATGAAAGTCTCTTGACGTTTCAATAATCTCTTTGACGATGCTAGCGTACGTCCCTCCCGTACCATGCTTGATGTCGTCTGCTACTCCCTGACAGTCCGTAGCCACAATGAAATCGGACAGGGCCAAATCCAAAGCTAGTGCTAGCGCCTCCCGGCAAGCCAGTGCTTCGAGAGTTGCAGGCTCCGTGACCCCCTGTATTTTGATTGTTGATGCACCCAAGAACTGGCCAGAGGAGTCTCGGCAAATTGCGCTGAACGAGCCATGCAGGTTGTCTCTCGAGACCGCTCCATCAACTCTTATCTTCGCGAACCCCGGCGGTGGAGAGATCCACCTCTACCTTGGTTGTAAAGCATTTGGAGCTGAATGTGGAGCGCTCTTCTTGGGTTTGCAATCCTCCAACTCTATGATATATCTCATGATGAAGTTATGCGTGCTCAGAGGACTTTGGAAGATATTTTCATGGAGTGCCTGCCGACGAGCATACCAGAGAGCCCACATGGTAACTGCTACTTGAGTGAATTCAACAGAAGACATTGTGTCAAAAAGGGAGAAAAGCCAATGTCTTGCATCCGGCTCGCGGGTGCTGTTTAGAACTTCGACCAAGTCATGATCTTGCAACGCCCATACACATCGAGCTACTGTGCAATGGAGCAAAGAGTGTTGCCATGAGTCTTCAGAGCTGCACAAACCACATCTCGTGGTGGTTGACATATACCGATGGTGAAGGACATCAGCTGTGGGGACCGACTGTTGTGCTAGCCGCCATAGGAAGATTTTAACTTTTGAAGGAACATCCACTTTCCACAGTCACTCCCAAGACTTAGTTTCTCTGGCATTATCTGACGAACGGCCTCTCCCCTCGAGCCAGGCTTCTCTCCTCATCTTTGTTTCAACAAGCATACGGTAAGCCGAACGAACTGTGAAAACACCGTTCTTCTCATGTACCCATGACCAAAAATCCTCTATATGCCTCGTACACAAAGGTATCAACATAATTGCTTGTGCATCCGTGGGCAAGAAGATCTGTGAAACAGCAGCTCCATCCCATTCTGCGCTAGGCAGGATAAGATCACTAACCCATTGAGGTGGATTAGCAATCAGACTAGCAATAGGTCGCATATTTGCTGGTCTCGGGAGCCAGTTCTGATCCCATATGTGTGTCGTGAGTCCATCACCAATGCGTTTAATGATGCCATGCTTAAGAACATTGCGACCCTCGATTATAGCCCGCCAAATTTGAGAAGGAGCCGATCCAATCTCTGCCTTCAAGATATCAACTCCTGGGTGGTATTTGGCCCTCAGAACTCGTGCGCTAAGTGAGTATGGGTCCGTTAAGATTCTCCATGCTTGCCTTGCCAGGAGAGCAAGGATAAAAAGCTCGATATCCTGAAATCCAAAACCTCCACAATATTTTGGTTTGGTCATTGTGCTCCATGAGACCCAACTTGGCTTCCTTTTTCCTTCTTTGCTACCCCACCAAAACTTTCTGATCAGAGAGTTAATGTGCTCACAGAGACCATGCGGCAGTTTAAAACATGACATGGAGTAAACTGGGACGGCCTGAGCCACTGATTTTATCAAAACCTCTTTGCCACCTGCAGATAAGAGTTTTTCCATCCATCCCTTAACCTTATTCTAGACTCTGTCCTTTAAGAACTTGAAAGCTCCATTCTTGCAACTACCCACATCTGTCGGCATGCCCAAGTATCTATCTGAGATTGACTCATTTGTAATATTAAGTGCGTTCTTTACCTCGGTTTTGAGAAGAGAGGGGCAGCCCTTACTGAACAACACCGAGGATTTTGATAGATTAATCCTTTGACCAGAGGCATTACAACAATTTTCCATCAAGGAAGACAACTGGTTTGCTCCATAAGAACTGGTTTGACAAACAGCAGGCTATCATCTGCAAAAAGCAAGTGGCTCACCGGCGGTGCCGACGGAGCAACTCGGATTCCACTGAGGCTCGATGATTCATCTTGGGTTTTTAAAAGGCACGAAAGTCCCTCCGCTGCCAGCAAAAACAGGTATGGAGAAATTGAGTCTCCCTGTCGGATTCCCCTTGAAGGGAGAAATTCCTCTAGCTTACTACCATTGAAAAGAACTGAAAATTTTACCGAGGTTACCATGCGCATGATTGTAGCCACCCATGAAGGGGCAATTCCCAACTTGTTCATAATAGCTTGAAGATAGTTCCACTCGACGCGGCCATATGCTTTCATCATGTCCAACTTAACTGCACAATATCTGTTCTTTTGGGCTTTGTTTCGCTTTATGAAGTGTAAGCACTCATAGGCTGTTATAATATTATCTGTAATCAGCTGTCGAGGAACGAAAGCCGACTGCTCCTCTGAGATTATATCAGGTAAGATCTGTTTCAATCTGTTAGACAACACTTTTGAAGCAATCTTGTATAAGACGTTGCAAAGACTAATTGGCCTGAACTGGGATAAATTAGTGGGTTCCTTCACCTTTGGAATTAAAACTAGGATCGTTTCGTTGATTACCTCCGGGCTTTCTTCTCCTCGCAGGATGCGCAATACCACATTCGTTACCTCCACTCCACAAAGTTCCCAGTGCCTCTGAAAAAAATGGGCCGGGTATCCATCCGGTTCCGGGGCCTTGGTAGGGTACATCTGGAAAAGGGCCTTTTTCACCTCATCACCGGTGTAGGGCGCGGTCAAGAGCATGTTCATCGCATTAGTAACCTTCACTGGGACTGCATTCAGAACCGTATCCATCCCTGTCGTGCCTTCTGAAGCAAACAGGTTTTTGTAGAACTCATTTGTAAGTGATGCCATCTCTGCGGGATCGTTCGTAGTCGTTCCATCCAACCTCTCTAGACTTTTTATGGTATTCTTTCATCGACGAAGGCTAGCTCGCCGTTGAAAGAACTTGGTATTTTTGTCCCCTGCCATAAGCCAATCCACACGTGATCTCTGTCTCTGTTTAATCTCCTCCATGTGGTAGAGCTCCACAAGCTTGTCCGCAATTTTTGTCTCTGCATGTGAGGGTGAGATCCTCTGGGGGTCGTTCTGCAAAATGGCCAGCTCCCTTTTCAGCCTTTTGATTTCCTTACCCACTTGTCCGATCGTATCTGCACTCCATTGCCTCAACGAGGCCGACAAGTCCCCCAGTTTTTTACTCATCTGCGTAACTGTTTGTCCATCTGGTGACCCGGTCCACATCGCTTTGAGAGACGAGCCAAAATCCTCATTTCTTTCCCCATATCTGAATAATTTTGTCTGAAGTTGGACAGGGTTAGCAGGTTCCAGTTGCACTCTGATCGGACAATGGTCCGAAGAGGCTGCCGTTTCATGAGTAAGATTAGCATGCGGGAACCTAGATGACCAGTCCATATTACACAAAGCTCGGTCAAGGTGTACCCTGCAATACTCGCCTCCTGCAGTTTTCTTCTCAAAGGTCCATGGTTTGCCTTGATAACCGATATCAGCCAGAGCACACACGTCCATGGCTTCCCTGAAAGCTTGTATTTGTGCATGTCTTCGCTGGCCCGTACCTACATGCTCGTGTGGGTGAAGGACTTCATTAAAATCACCGATACATAACCACGATAGATCATTTACTGACACGAGCGACTTAAGCAAATACCACGTTCTGTATCTCTCCCCAACTTGTGCTTCACCTTACACACACGTGAGCCTCCACTCGCCCTGATCTGAGCTAGAAACTGTTGCATCAACATGGTACTCAGAGTAACCAAAAACATCAAGATTTATTCCATCATTACAGAACAATCCAATTCCGCCATTGCGGCCTGAACTACCAACAGCATACGAATGATTAAAACCTAAAGTACCAGCAAGATTTTTGACACGTGCCTTAGATACTTGTGTTTCTACGATACATAGCACTGTCGGGGCAAATTGCTTCGCTAGTTCGCGAAGCTCTCGAATTGTCGCAACTTTGCCCGCACCGCGATAATTCCAACATATGATACTCATTGTGCCCGGCGATCCTCCACACGGGAGGTCGCCGATTTTGCATCTTGTGGTTTCTCTTGAGCAGCGTTCTTCTTCAGGCCATTCTTGTCAAAACTAACCCGGGTTCTCTTTGGGTCCTGCTTCGAGGATGGACTTGCAGGCACTTCAGGAGGAGGCAAGGCTAGTGCACTTGATGTTGCAAGGGGGGAGCAGACTTGGCTCCTCCATCCGATCCAGCCAAACGCTTCCTGTTATCTTCCACCTCCACCATGACCGCATCAGGATCATTTTCTCCTGGCAGCTCTGGGTCTACTGCACCCGTGTTGCCATGCTCAGTTCCCCGTCCAGATGAGCGCCCACCACGACGACCGCCACGGCGTCCTCGTCCACGACCAGTCCCTGGACCTGCACCAACACGCATATTCCAGTCCGCTCTGAGATCTTTAAAGTGTAGCGCAGATAGGGGATGGATTCCATCGCCGTGCTCCTTGTAGACATGTCCAAGATGCCCACATACCGCACACCAGTCCGGCAGGTGTTCATACTTCACACGATAAATCTGTCGCTTCCCATCACGGACCATGGTGACCGCGTTTTTTAGAGGCTTGTGCACATTGATCTTGACCCAGACCCGATAAAAATTCCCGGCAAAGTCTCGTGTCATGGTTTCCGTGAACAGGACTTCGCCAACTCTTGCCGCTAGGGGCTGAACAAGATGTGCGCAGAGATCAGGCACATCATGGATCTGAATCCAGATATTGAGCGTGTCTAGGTTGACCTCGGTTGGCTTCGTGATTCCATCATATGGGGTAATGATGACCGCATGACCTCTGAAGTTCCATGGCCCTTCCTGCATCACCCATTCCCAATCATCACCAAGGCATTGGAAACGCAGGGTATAGAGGTTATCCTTGAGGGGACGAAATTTGACGTCGTGAGCCAGATCCCAGGCCGCCCTCATGTTCTTGAAGAACCAGTATTGGCTGTAAGGCTTGTCGATATGAACCCTAGCCACCGCTGTCCACCTAGTTGCCTCTGGTGGCGCTTCCTTCTCATCAAAGACGACATCGTCGAGGTCCTCCTCACGGAGACCCAACTCAGCCATCATCTTCTCTACCTCAGACGCGGAGGACGAGCCAGACTCTCCCGTCGATCCCATCTCCGCAAAAACCAGAACCCTAGCCCGAGGTAAACACGATCGGACTTTTGAAACTAGCCCTAACTCTCCTACGCCACCAGGCAGGGACGGAGCCAGGAATTTGACATAGGGGGGGCGAGTTTCAGACTAGAGCTCTTATAGACTGATGGGCATCGGATGATCACTCAGAACTTTAAAGTGTGCAAAGAAACATAATCCCGGACTCGTATTTTCGTTAGTGTAAACAGCTAAAGACTACAAAATTATTATGAAAGTATTCATCTTTGACAAAAAAGTATCTAAATTAGTTATCTTACATAATTTGGCCGACGGTACTATGTTGAATTGACCAACTCTGATTCTCATGTCAATCAATTAATTATCTTCATATTAACCAGCAAAAAACAGAGATTTGAAGCTAAGGTTAACTATTGAGAATGGCGTGCATCGTCGTCTCCGTGGTCGCTCATGGTGGTGGTGCTTTTCATAATCTCCTTACTGGCTGACAGGAATGATCGATTGGGGTCTATAGGGTTGGACAGTTGGACGCAAATGCTCTTGGCAAACATTTTTCAGTTTCTCTTCCTCGTCTTATCTATACACGAGTATAAAAATATAAGGGCAGCCAATATGTTGTAATTTATTTCTGATGTTTGTAGTTTCTGTATGGCACAACCACACAAATTTGAACAAATTGAAGATCATGCAGGTGCAGGTGCCGTGCTCCTCTCCTTGGCGGACAGCTTTGCCGGCCGCGACGGCAGGCTCTACTACGGCGAGCGGTGGGTGGAGATTGGATCGCACGACAGTTAGGAAGATTGGCGGCGCTAAAATCGTGACGATCGCAGCAGCAGAGAATCAAAGCGGTTGTGTACGTGCTGCTGCAGCCGCAAGTCCCACGACCAATGAACCCTGGCCCCTTTTCTCTTCGATGGTGGGCCTTTTCTTTTTTCTTGGTTTTGATCTGCTATGTAGTGTACATGGGCTAGGCCGGCCCTGGGGGGTTTCACGTGGTTATGCGCGACAGCCGGACAGGGGGGGGGGGCGAATTGAGGAAAATCGAGTCAAAACACTGCCTAAATACCAGCCTGCCTAATCGCTAATGAGGTGAAACAAGTTTGTCAGGGGGGGTCTAGCCCCCCCTCGTCCCCCCTTGGATTCGTCCCTGCCACCAGGGGATCAATCAAGGCCGGGTAGTGATGCCAGGATCACCCCGTAGTCGGCCCGAATCAAAAGCTTGGGGCGATTGGAGGAGGGAAGGTGAAGGCCTCGACGGTGGCGAAAAAATCGCCGCCGGGAGAAAAGAAACCCTAGCTTTTGCAAGGAACAAATCTACTTTAATCCAAAGATATCATGAAGTTAGTCTCAGCTGATTACTTTTCCACTAACCTTTGCTGTCTGTCCAACACTTTTAGCCTGGAACGGTCTATGTACAAAGGCTCGGCTGATGATACCTTTGGCCTGGTGCAGCCCACTTATATGGCTGATCCTTTAATTAGCCAGATGGGCAACTTTGTGTGTGCACGCGCTTCTCACTGTGCGCGCGCGCGGAGAAGACAACACAATTGGTACGAGATGCAATTGGTCATTTTGTATGTGTCAAGAGTCGATTAATTTTCAACGTTGAGTTTTATACAATATGTATGCAGAATCATATTTTTTATCTGGATATTAGACTGCTATATATGATTTTACTTGTATACAAGGAGAAGCGCGTGTTCTATGAAATATGTGTGCAAGTTTCTCATCATTTTTTTATTTTTTCTTTCTTTTTTAGGATAATGAAAATTTCCTTAGTTCAATCTATCTTAGAGTTAATTTTTAATTTTTATTTTTATATTATTTTTTCTATGTCTTTGTTTAATGGTAAGGGAAAAGTGTTTGACTTATTTATTTATTTTATTGTTTATTTTAATGTTTATCACTCCTTTTCTTCTGTTTGTTGCTTAATCGACTTTTTGGCCACTAGATTTTTTTTTTCTATATTGGTGCAATTGATGGCAATTTGATGTTGCAATCGTGTGAGACCACCTAATTTAATTTTGTCTGCAGAATTTCAAATACATTAAAAAATTAATCTTTCTACATAATTATGATATTTAAGTTATTTTATCTATTTTAGTTTATGTTTTAATATACGTCTTTATTCGCTATTAAGAAAACAGTGACTAACTTCATTTTATTAGTTTATGTTCTCTGCTTGTGCTAATGGTTCTGGCACTTTATTTTTGCATAATCAATATTTTGGTCCCTAGATTTTACAATCGCGGATTTCCTTAGTTCAATCTATCTTAGAGTTAATTTTTAATTTTTCTTTTTATATTATTTTTTCTATGTCTTTGTTTAATGGTAAGGGAAAAGTGTTTGACTTATTTATTTATTTTATTGTTTATTTTAATGTTTATCACTCCTTTTCTTCTGTTTGTTGCTTAATCGACTTTTTGGCCACTAGATTTTTTTTCTATATTGGTGCAATTGATGGCAATTTGATGTTGCAATCGTGTGAGACCACCTAATTTAATTTTGTCTGCAGAATTTCAAATACATTAAAAAATTAATCTTTCCACATAATTATGATATTTAAGTTATTTTTTCTATTTTAGTTTATGTTTTAATATACGTCTTTATTCGCTATTAAGAAAACAGTGACTAACTTCATTTTATTAGTTTATGTTCTCTGCTTGTGCTAATGGTTCTGGCACTTTATTTTTGCATAATCAATATTTTGGTCCCTAGATTCTTTTCTCTATAGTAGATAACTCCACGTGTGTTGCCATGAGATACAATATTCTAGTACCGTTAGCTAATAATTTTCCAGACCATATTAATTATTTTTCATACAATACAATCGCGGATGCCCACATACACGCATGTAAACTCACCCGATGAACGCATGCACGCACATCGTACCCCTATGAGCACATCTGACATACTGAACCGGCACCACAGACAACTTGTAGTCCACGGAAACTTCTCCTCCCACTGAACAAACATCGTGAGAAAGCCTAAAATAAATCTTTGAAAGTGTGACCAACAGTGCCAGGCTAGGACTTGAACCCTGGTTGGTTGGTTCAACCACAAGGAAGCTAACCATCTGACAGCACCTAACCATATTAATATGATTGTGTAAATAAATATTTATCAAAATCGTGCCCATGATTTATCTACCTAAATTAATTTTAGGATTTTATATGGTGATCACTTGTTTGGTAAGAAATAATTGGCTTACTAGAGAAACATAATTTTAGTTGGTAAGTCAATAAAAGATGGGACATGTAAGATGCTTTTCAAGGAAAGCCGGTGAAAGAACTAGACATAGGAGGGAAAAAATCAGAACAAAGAAAGGACACTCTGCTAGGCAGGAAATGGAACACTATTATATTCCCTGGTAAGCTCTGCGATCCATCTTCATCGACGGTGCTTTAGTATAATTTTCGTGCAAAGTTGTATTAAAGCAGTGTCAATTAATATGGGTCAGAGGGAGTATATAAAATACTGATTTGTGCATGCAACAGTGGATTGATGTTGTGATCTTGTTACTCTACTTAATTTTACATCAAGGACTTCAAATAGAGTTTATTATTGGGATGGATCTACTTCAATCAAAAGTATTGTTAGTTACACTAATTTATATTTTCTCTCGTATATTTTATCATTGTGCAAGTTCTATAATATCAGTCTGCAAGTTTTGTCATCCTTTGTTTTAACCTTTCTCCTTTATACTTTCTTTGATCTTTTAAGAAGAATGCCCTTAATTTATTGTATAATAGTGTAACATTCATTTTTGTTGTTATTTTAGTTAATGTTCTTGCTTTTGTTTTAGTATATATGTTTGTTTTCTCAGAAAAATAATTAGATGACAAGCAAAAGAATCATTTATTTTTCTCGCTTGTGCTAATCTTTCTTTCTTCTTTTTGTTGTTGTTGCTTGGCTGTTTTTTCGCCATTGATTTTTTTATCCTATATTGATACATATAGTAACGGTTCGATGTTGCAATCGTGTGGCGCTACTTCATTTGCGTCCCAAATTTGAAATAAGCTATAATTTTGTAACTCATCTAATCAAATTATAATTATTATTAAAGCTGCACTACTTTACATTTGTTCTTGCGCAATACATGGTGTGTTGTTTCGGTTTGCATCTGAAGGATAGTGTATCCCTTTTTCATGTTCTCTTCCATGTATTCTTTGTATCATTATTTAACAAAACACATTTAGACGGGGATTGCATTCTTTGCTTCTTATTTCTGGTGGTATGTTGCTTCACTGAACACGACAAGAATTACTTTAGTTGGTGGTACAAAACTTATTGTGTTGGTGAAGGGAGTAGTTTTTTTTTGAAACGAGGCAAAAAATTTGTCATTTTCATTGATTAAGAAGGAGTGAGAATTGCCCGGTTAATTGACGAAAAACCAGGCTAAAACCGATACAATCCAACCCACACAACATGGGTACCACAGGTCAACCTGGCCGACATGGGATCACCAAGCTACAGATAGCTGCACAGAAACCATGACGGCACATGCCAACAGAAGACCACATGCGCGAACAACCGACAACTTCGACTCAGACGACGATCATCACAAGGGAAATATGCAGGACTTGCGCCGACCGTGCCCTCCGTAACCGACCACCGAGCGTCTGTCATCGTCACTGCATGGACACACTCCACCGCAGCTCCAACTTCAAAGAAACCAAGCAACCAACGGAAGAGCACCTCGGACATGCCGGGAAGATCCGACTACCGAAGCACGAGCCGCGGCCAAAGCTCCTCTTGACGCCATCATCATTGCCAAACAGAAATCAGCGCCCCTGAAATGTCCGCCTCGGCAAACTATGCGGCGAAGATGCCGCAAACCATGCAGCGAAGATGCCGCAACCCATGCGGCGAAGATGCCACCACCCACTGGTCTCCACGTTGTGGCCGACTTCGAGACGATACCCCCAAGGAGGAAGAAGACGTGAAGGCGCCGTCATTGCCCGATCCCGAAGATATGAGGTTTTCCTCCGGAGCCAAGGCCGCGAGGAGGGAGGAGGAGCACCACACAATAGCAACGCTTTCAAGAAAGAGGACCACGCCCGCGGCCGTCGCCATCGCCGGATCCAGCCAAGGCCGGACATAGGATTTCTCCTGGAGATGCTTAACCACCACCTGCCCGCATCAACGCAGCCAACAAACCCCATCCTGCCGAGGCCAACCTCGCATTGGCCGTGGGATCCCACGACCCACCACGCCCAGAGGCGCACACCACCCCCAGCCGAAGCCGCTTCCACCAACACCAGGAACCTCACGCCAGCAACGCCGACGAGCCAAATCGAGCCGCATCGGCCAGATCCTTCCTTTTTGTTGTATATTACAAACGGGCTGGTCACTGGCGAGCAGATATGCACACAAGGAGAAAATCGAGGCAAGTTGAGCAAGGATTTTCCTACTGAACAAATATACTTGCGAAATCAGCCTATTAGGTGCCCCAGCATTGTGTCACTGCCCAAAAAAGAAAGTAGTACCATGGAACTGTGTCTCCGCAATGAAAAGTGTACCCCTTAATTGTGGGTAATGTACTCCCTCCACCCCATAATGTAAGATGCTTTTTGACACTACACTATTGTCAAAAAGCGTCATACATTACGGGACGGAGGGAGTAGATTGTTTTATCAAGTGATAGAGTTTGGAGTGAACACCAGAGGAACCTAAGGTACAAATTAGGCAAGTTAGTTTGGAGTGCTCAAGCATCGCACAAATTCAGTTGCGGAGAAATCAATTAAAAAATACATGAACGGATCTGAAGTATACATACCCCTTTCACTCTCAGCTAATTCATCGAGGACTAACATAAGAATTTTGACACATTGCTTTCAATTTAATATACCAACAAATTGCCTGTGAAATGTTAGTAAATCTTGAACAATGTTGAGGAGTGTATGCATCACATGCCTTTTAATTTTCACATAGAAGGAGAACGACAAATGGAGCTCGTAATCAAGCATGATTGCACCAGGATACGTAATTGAGAACTGAACCAAATGGCAAAGATCTTCGAATTCTCTGCCAAAGTACCATACTCTCGTTTTCTTTTTAGGGAAAATATATTGATTTTTTTAGGGCCAACCAGAGATCTATTTTGAAATTAAGAGTCAATACATACTGATCAATTGGCTGTGCGATACACAATAAAAGAGCTAATTAGTGGAGTGTGCTCCGTACTTCGTTATTCTTGAATTCAACACTATATTCGATAAAGATTGTTACAAAGAACTAGGAAACAAATCTGTTATCTGTTTACATTTGTGCATGTTCTTCTTTTGATTTACGGAATGTTGTAATTTTGCTACACTTCATTATTTTGCCCATCAGTAGCTGTGGGTAGCCTAGCCATACACATTGGTGATTCTTGAAAAAAAAGCCATACACATTGGTGAGATGTGCCATGCCGATCTATATTTGCATCGATGCATGTACAGACGTGCGATGTGCAATGCACCACGTGTTCTTGTACAACTGGTACGGTGATGACCCAAGTCGACTAAACACGGCCCAGAATCAAGTACCTAACTAGTTGATCTGACCGTGGAGGTGTCTTCACGGCCGAATGAGGTCGCGCAACCCGTGATGAAGCCGCCGAAAGAAACACCGCCAACACCACTAAGACCACCATTTGGAAGCCACTCCCAATGCCTCTTGCAAATGTTGTTGCCATTGTTACTGAATGTAAGAGAGGTAATGGTGGCTAGCTTGTATAGGTCGATCTCCCTCACAAATAGCAGTCAGAGTAGTGATTACAGATGAATTACATCAATGAAGGAGAAGAACAGATAAGCTTGCAGCAGGTGGAAGAGCAAGGTAGGAGACAGGGGTAGGCGTCGGTTCGTTCATTCGTGATCCACTGGATAGTCTCTTCGTCGCCTCCTCTCAGGCTCTTATCGCCTTGGTGTTTCCCTAACGGGCCAGGCCCCTTAGCTGGCCCAAAGCCATCCCAAAGAGGTGATGGTAGGAGGGCTCCTAACACTAAAGTCCCTGACGATGCAGCCATCTCCACACTTGCTCGTAAAGCATCATATGCGATCCTTCACCGCCCGGCCCGTGACTACAGCGAAAGACATGGTCATTGTCTTCACTGAAGCCGTTGTAGTAGTCGCCCCCAATGGATACGAGCCATAACGGTTCCCCATGCCTACCACGCCCACGAAGCAGAGGAGGCACGGTCCTGTCGGTTGGCACGAAGCAGAGCAGGAGAATGGAGGCAGAAGTTCTGAGCCCTTCTTGGCCATGGCTCTAGATTCAACTCCTTGTCAGTATGTCGTAGCTCGGGAGATATGCTGCTACTGCCGCAATTTTGGTGTTGTGGAGCTTAAGGATTAAATAGATGGCAAAGGAGTATGTATGGCGGAGAGGCAGGGGTAGATGAAGGTTGTAAATGATGTGCGAGTACTATTGTGAATGTGTTTTTAGCAATCAAGTGACTAAATTTTGTATGGTTGGAGGTAGGCGATGTTCGGTTGCTCGTGTTTCAGGACTGTACTTTTTTCCTAGCAAATGAAGATTGGGCTCCTAAATCTGGACTTAAATAGCTCAAAGCTCAGCCTTCAAAAAGGGGCAGTGCTTAACCATTATGGATGCCGGTTTGTATGGTTAGGCCCAAGCCCGTTTCCGAGATAGATTTTTCTATAGATGTCCAAATGCACCAGCCTTCCTTTTTACTGCATTGACACATGGTTGTTAGTAACCACTGACGAGTACCATGAGGCTACTAAGTAACAAGTTGAGCAGTGCTTTCCCCCTTGAATAAATGAGATTGGAGACTGAAAATAGCCACCAAGTCATCACGTCTGAGGAACCCAAGCTACAAATTAGGAAATTCATTTTTGAGTGCTCATGCATGGCACAAGTACAGTTGCTGAGGAAATTAATAGAAAAAATATGAAAGGGGTCTGAATTATGCATATCCTTTTCACTATCAGTCGTTTCATCAAGGAATAACTTTAGCATTTTGACAAAGCCGTTTCAACTTCATATACCAACAAATTGCATGTCAAATGTTACTCCCTCCGTTCACTTTTGTAAGTCATTTCAGACAGCTAAAATGGGCTGTTTTGTACATTGTCTGAATTGTCTTCAAGGCCTTATAAAAGTGAACAGAGGGAGTAGTAAATCTTGAAGATGTCAGTGAGTATGTGCATCACATACCTTTTAATTTGCATGTCGAAGGACAACGACACCAGGAGCTCATATCTATCGAGAGTGGTTGCATCCGGATCGGTATTTGCGAACTAAACCGAGCATGATTGCATACGTATTAGCATTTGGAGAACCAAACCAAACCGCTGGCAAGGGCCTTCGAATCCTTTGCCCAAGTATCACGATTTTCGTTACATTCTAGAGGAAAATATATCGATTTCTTACTTCCAATCGAAAATCAGTTTGAAATTAAGAGGCAATACATACTGATCAAATCGTACGGTGCACAATAAAAGAGCTAACTAGTCGAAAGTGCTCTATTTTTTCTTTGATGTCGAGTTCAACAATAAATTCGTAGTTAGAAAAAACTACAAAACATATCGGTTGCTTGTTAGCATTTGTGTACGTCCTTGTTTTGATTTACCGAGTGTTGCTTCACTTCAGTACTTTGTCAATCTGTAGCTGGTGAGTTGCCTATACCATACACATTAGTGGGACAATGGCAATGCCAATTCGTATTACGTACGAAGTGCAATGCACCAAATGTGCTTCCACGACACGTACGGGGATGAACCAAGTCCACTAAACACGTCCCGAACTTGAAGTGCCTAACTAATATCCTTGCTCACGACACACACAAGATCTAACGCGACTGGCACCTCCGCGGACGTGAAGCCCCTGTAAGTAAAACAACCAGCTCCACCAATAGCACCCACTTGGAAGCCTCTCCCTACGCCTCTTCAAAACGTTGTGGCCATTGTTGCAGAAGACCTCACCGATGTAGCCACCCTAGCAGCCGCTCCTAAAGCATCATACAATCCTACCCAGCTAGTACGTGACAACAGGGAACTGAAGTCCCCGCCGGAGCCAGCCCCGACGGCCGGGAGGCCCTGATAGTTCCCCATGCCTGCCATGCCCATGAAGTGTGTTTTTTCGTCAACCATGGATGTTTTTGGTTGGAGGGATAGCCACCCAAGGGACAGGGATAGCCATATTCAGGGTGGATACCACATGTTTGATTCATGGACGAGGTTGTACGAGGCAGGACGTGGATAACCAGATGCTAGGAATATTCGTTAAAAATCCGGCTCCGCGCATGCGAAAATCTCGCGGACATGGGCAGCCAGGCTCACGCGCCAAAACGTTTTCGGCCCCGCCCACCTCTCGAAAAAGTCCTTGACCACCTCTCCAACCCTATATTTCCCCCTTCCTTCCCTCAAATATCTTGTCTCGTCTCCTGTCTGTGCCGGCGGCTGCAAATCGAATGGACGGCCGGCGGATCTCAAGGTCAGTGCATTGGCGCTATCTTCTTCCTATCCTTAGTCCTCCGTTCGAGATTTCCACAGTGGCGGCAGCCGGTGATGGATGCGGCGGCGGTGGCAGCCGGTGATGGGTGCAGCAGCGGCGCTTGGCACAGCTGGGCGTGGTGCCGGCGGCAGCCGTAGCTAGGTGTAGCACGGGAGGTAGATGCAGGGGCGGCGCATGAGATAGAGGCAAGGGTAGTGCGGTACTAGCAGATGCGCCTCGCGCGTGGGCAGCAGATGTAGGAAGCTGGCAAACTACGTGGGCATGCTTGCGGACATGAGCTACTGATGGTGGTGTGGACGTGTGCGTGCTGTGCTTGCGTACAGGAGCAGATAGGCATGTTGCTGGAGCTGTACATGGTGCTGCTGGTGTAAACTTGTGTGTGGTGTGTGTGTGTGCTGATGCTTGATTTGTTTTTCATACAAGAGCTAAAAGGGGAACGACAATGTTGAAGTCAGGGGCTACATCTCCCTCTTCTCTTTGATTTTCTCTCCAAGATCAGTGGTAACTTGATTACTAGTAAAACCAAATGTTCCTCGTATGTACTGGTTGAGAGATGATGTGCATGCTGAGTTTCTTTTAATATCATTCGTAATTGATGAAGTAATGTCATTTGTTAGATGGACAAAAAAACAAAGATGTTAATTTGTGCGGCAGCAGCACAATGGTTTATCAATATAATGGCTTTGGTTGTCCAATCTAGAAAAAGAAAAAGGAGAGAAGCAATTATATATGACCCAATTGATGAGAGAGACAGGATGGGAAGAGAGTACTTTGATAACAAAGTACGGAAGAATGACACAACTTGTGTGAACATGGTTAGGCTTCGGAGAGCACCTTTCTTTCGGTTTTGTAAACTATTTAGAGATCGCAATTTGCTAAAGGACACCATCCATATGTCCATTGAGTAGCAAGTATCAATGTTTTGCACACCGTTGGTCACAAAGTTCGGAATAGGGTAATTGGTGGGAATTTTGGTAGATCTGGTGAAGTTGTTAGCCACTATGAATGAACATTTTCAACACACCGAAATGAGTTCTTTCATGCATTATAACTTGCTGGAATTTATTTATACTCACATTCCTTGCTGAAATGATTACTTTTGTTTACAAAGGACCACAAAGAAGATGAACCCTTCCTGAACAAGCCTATTAAACATTATGAGGATATGTTGGTTATCATTGGAGCAAGCATGGCTATCGGGCAATATGCAAAAGGCTCAAGTGACCCTTTAGCGTCACAAGTGATTGATCTTGAAGAACAGAAAACCAACAAAGATGTTGCCTCGAATGAAGAGGTTGCCCAATCACACACTTGTGATGAGTCAGCCGCTCCCAACTTGAAGAAATCCAAAACTAATCCTTCTGCAGAAGATAGGATGGTTGCAACCAGAATGGCTTCAAGTGTCAGGCTTGCTGTTGCCATTGAGAAACTTGCTAGCGACGTCAACCCCGCCATTGATGGTCTTTGGGATGAGATGAAAGAACTCCCTGGCTTTGATGTGGATTCCCTTGCTCATTACTATTCCTATTTGGTTGACAATCCTCGTGTTGCAACATCATTCAAGGTCCTGTGGGTGTTGAAAGAAAGGTTTTGGTCTCTAGGTATGTGAAGAGTACCTTTCCTGAAGCTAAAGCATGCTGATTTTATATGGCTGTTTAACTTTATGCTTTTGATGAAAACCCAAACAATGGAGCTATGGGTTGTATGGACTTGTTCTTTTGATTACAACCAAACCATTGAACTATGCATGGGTTGTATAACTATATAGATTTGATCAAGTACTATATGGAATGTCAAACTATGTGCTCTATGCACTTGTGTTTTTCATATGGAAATGTTGAACTGATGTGTATTGAAGTTAACATTTCACTTGTACTACTGATGGGTTTGTTTGGGTATGATTGCTTCTTTCTACAAATGTTCTTGTATCATATTGATTGCCTCATACTGAAAAATGGGCTAGCCTCACCGACCAACCAAACAGAAAAATGGCTATTCCCAACCATGATCCATCCTTCTAACCAAACAAAATATGGGCTAACTTTATCCACACAACCAAATAGAAAAATTAGCTATCCCTATCCAACTGGATAGGGATGCCCATATCCACCTTAACATCTCCCTCTAACCAAACACATCCCGTGTCATCGAGTGCAGCCATCACAGTTGCGGCGGTTGGCCATGGCTCTAGATTTTGTTGTGCTCGTGAGATACCAACACACTTGTGGTGCTGTGGTGCTTGAGGTTTAAATAGGGGGCGGAGTAGTAGGTACGTTAGAGAGGCAGGGGCAGATGAAGGGTGTAAATCCGGTGTGAATACCATCATGAGGGGCAATCAAGAGAGTAAATTTCGTGCTTGGAGGCAGCTGAAGTTCGGTTGATCGTGTTTTAGGACTGTGCTTATTTTTTTCCCTAGAAAATGAAGATTGACCTTCTAAATCTGGACTTCAGCATTTCAAATCTCAGCCTTGAAGAAGGCCCAGTGCATAACCATTCCGGTGCCGGTTGGTCGGGCGGAAGCCTGTTTTCGATAGAACTTCTTTTATACCGCAAAAGGCTTCGCGTCCTGCTTTATAAATAAAGCCACGACAAGATACAATCACACCAAAATGTAGGTCCGCAGAAAAGGAAATAATTTCGACAAGAAAGGAAAAAGAGTACTAGCAATGAAGGGTGTAAATGAGATGCGAGTACTCTTGTGAATGTGTTTGTAGCAATCAAGAGACTAAATTTTGTATGGTTGGAGGTAGGCGATGTTCGGTATTTCAGGGCTGTGCTTTTTTAGCAAATGAAGATTGGGCTCCTAAGTTTCGACTTAAACAGCTCAAAGCTCAGCATTGAAAAAGGGTCGGTGCCTAACCATTTTGGACGCCGGTTTATATGGTTGGGTCCAAGCCCGTTTCCGAGTGAGTTTTTTCTATAGATGTCCAAATGCACCAGCCTACCTTTTTACTACATGGACACATGGTGGTCAGTGGTCACTGACGAGTACCAAGTTGAGAAGTGCTTTTCCCGTTTAATAAACGAGATTGGAGACTGAAAATAGCCACCCAGCCATCAGGTCTGGGACTGATTATGGACTGGAAGAAAACTGCAGAGTACACATATGTACAGTTGAACATGATATAATGCAGTCTGATCAACATGTCTTGTATTCAGTGTTGTTTTCTGTGCTCACCGAGAGGTCGCTCGAATGCCCAGTACGTTGGTCCAAGGTTAGGTCTTAGGAGGCACATACATAAACCTTGCACTAAATATATTCTTCGAACCTGCTGATCGTTTTCCATGTGTGTGATAGGCTGGAATTAATTAGCTAAGCAAAGCTGCTGCTGTTGCTGTCTGTTGGAGAGACCAGGGTGACGCGTGGAAATGACATCCATGCTTCCTAGCCTCCACATAACAGAAAAGCTTAGGGATTATAATGTCCAACAAACCATCGCATGGTGAGGAAAACCATCACATAGAGAGTTTGAGACCAAACTTTGACTAAAAATGAAAGTACAAAGCGCAGGTATACGGCTGTTTTCCCCTCGTCTCGCGGCTGGAACCCTAGCCGCCTCCAGGAAAGGCCGATCTTCCAGCGCCGTCCTCTAGTGGCTCCTCTCCGCCGAGGACCTCGGTCGTCGGTGGTGAGGGGGTCGCCGGATCCACGCATGTGAATCGCCTTTACTCTCTCATAGTATAGTTTTTTAGGTTGTTCATCATCTTTGCTTCGGCGGGCGGGGACGATGATGGCGCTGAATAAAGAATCTTAGGATCCTTCCCTGACAAGGCCATCGGTCCTATGGTTGGGGATTGATTTGGAAATCAGTGTAGGGCAATAAGCCTCGGCTGGATTTGTACATGGCGAGTGCGTGCGTGCGTGCAATGGCCGCGTCGGACTCGGGCCGGAGTGAACTCGGGTGCGTGCGTGCGCACCCAAGTGTAGGTGTGTGTGTGTGCGTGAGTTAGCGCATGTGTGCGCGAGTAAGTTAGCGAGGGTCCAGGAGGCCGCATAGGGCGCGCGGAGTGGCCGCGGCGATCCCGTTGGAGCGCGATGTGCACGCGGGAGCCAGAGCGTGCGGGTCGTGGTGAGTGGGAGGTGGGTGCGTCGTGGTGCAGCTCGGGCATCTCCGTGCACACGGGTACAAAACCCTCTAGCCCCCTTTGTAAGTCGCTATGGAGATCGAGTTCGTGCTCGAGGAGAAAAACAGTCAGGCCGTTCCTGCGGCGGGGGTGTTCGAGCGCCCGGAAAATCTCCGCGTCCATCTTCCTTCTCCCCAATTGTGTCTCCGGTGATCCTCGTCGAGTGCTAGAGCTGGCTCGGCAACAACAATCAGTCTTTTCAAACAAGGATGGCGTTGTGGGGCGGCATCCTTGGGCTCTGCCATTGCGAGGGCGTTTGCCCCAGCGTCGGCGCGGAGCTTGGGAGGTAGTTCAGGAGCGGATGCAGATTGTGGTCTGCATTGACGATATTTCAAAGACGAAACATGTGCTAGGCTAGTGGTACGTGGGTGGCAGGTGTGGTTTCCTCCTTCGGCGTTTTAGTCGTGGTGGGGTGCGAGATGTTGAGTTCGACGGCGTGTCTGGGGTGTTGCCCTAGTATGACTCGTTCAACGGCAAGGGCTTCACTTTTGGTGAGCAACCCTGGAGATCTGCAGAGCTGCATATCAGTGATGGAGCCGAGTCGAGCTCTGGTGACGAGGTGATTCATCATTCTTTTTTTGGTGGCTACTGTGGTGGTGCCGAAGGCAGCTGACGGGTGTTGGTGTCAAGCTCAGAGATGTTCTGCTGTCTTTTTCAATTTTGTCTTCTCGATCTGTATGTGACTTGTACTTTGTTATTTATGATATGAACGAGACATATATTACCATGCAAAAAAATACAATCCATCATATTCCGCTAATCTCTCTATTCCCTTCTAACATGGTATCAGCCTAACCGATCCAAACCCTAGCCTCCGCCCACCGCTTACGCCCTGTGCGCCACCCCCTGGGTGGTCGGCCTCCATGACCGTCGTCGGGGGCCACGCCGCCCGTACCTAGGGTTTGTCTGACTGTTATTTTGACCGGCTGCCCTAGCGAGTCTTTTTCATGATCCCCTGCTCTGGCTTTTTCTCTCTCTCGCCGGTTGTTTCGATCGGTGTTTACTTTCTGGTTTTCCGATCCAAGTTCGGTTTGCGTCGCCCGCCGCCGCCGCCCCCGTGCACCTCTACTCCAACAATGGTGCAACCAGCCGGCTCGTTCACCGACCCGGCGGCCTCATGCGATAGGTGACCCCTCACGGCCATCGTCCGCGTGTCTGCCCGCCCGTCGCCCTGCGCTGGCCGTCGCCGCCCTGCGTCGACTGCGACCTCTCCATAGCCACCCGCCTCCGCCGTGTCTGCACAGCGGCCCTGCGGTCTGCCTCGCCGGCCTCATCCCCGGCTGTGCCAGGCTCGTCGGCTGCCTCGAGCTCAGATGCCGCTACTACGTTGGTCGCTCGGGCCTTGCTGCCCAGGTGCCGGTGCTAAGGCACTCATCTGCACGTCGTCCCACTCCGTCTGTTGTCCCACTCCGTCCGTCATTGCCGACTTCATCTCGGACTCCGCCGCCACCCCGCCTACACCGAGCGGCGTCCCTGACATCGCACACGATCGGCTTGATTACCCGTTCGCCGTCGCGATCTATCTCACCTTCGCTACGCGACCGACCTGGCCCGTCGGTTGTGCGTGCCTCGTGAGGTCCCGAGAAGATCGTCCCCAAGTTCAATGCGCCCCTCCACTGATGGAGCAATTACCCGCTCGCCGTCGCGATCCATCTCACCTACGCCACGCGACCGACCTGGCCCGTCAGTTGCGCACGCCTTGTGAGGTCCCGAGAAGATCGTCCCCAAGTTCAATGCGCCCCTCCACTGATCGAGCAACGGGCTGCCGCTGCGTTGCCACGTCGGGCCGCAACGCCGCCGCCCCATGGTTCTCCTCGCAGCTGTATCGACTCATGCGCCGCCGCTGCATCGCCCCTTCGGGCCATAGTGCCGCGATGCGCGGTCCCCGCCGCCGTCCCGAGGTCGTGCCCATAGTTGCACCAACCCGGGTGTTGGGGAACGTAGCAGAAAATTAAATTTTTTCCTACGGTTTCACCAAGATCCATCTATGAGTTCATCTAAGCAACGAGTCATGGGAGAGAGATTGCATCTACATACCACTTGTAGATCGCGAGCGGAAGCGTTCAAGGGGATGGTGATGATGGAGTCGTACTCGCCGTGATTCAGATCACCGATGACCAAGTGCTGAACGGACAGCACCTCCGCGTTCAACACACGTACGGGACGGGAGACGTCTCCTCCTTCTTGATCCAGCAAGGGGGAAGGAGAGGTTGATGATGATCCAGCAGCACGACGGCGTGGTGGTGGATGCAGCAGAACTCCGGCAGGGCTTCGCCAAGCTGCTGCGGGAGGAGGACAAGGTGTAGCAGGGGAGGGAGGCGCCAATGCACAGGGTGCAGCTGCCCTCCCCCTTTCCCTCCTTTATATAGTCCCCCAGGGGGGGGCGGCCCTGGGAGATCCAATCTCCCAAGGGGGCGGCGGCCAGGGGGGGGTGGAGTGCCCCCCAAGGCATGTGGTGCGCCCCCCCACCCTAGGGTTTCAACCCTAGGCGCAGGGGGTGGGCCTAGGGGGGTGCACCAGCCCACTATGGGCTGGTTCCCCTCCCACTTCAGCCCATGGGGCCCTCCGGGATGGGTGGCCCCACCCGGTGGACCCCCGGGACCCTTCCGGTGGTCCCGGTACAATACCGGGTGACCCCGAAACTTTCTTGATGGCCGAAATGTTGGAAATATGCCCTAGAGGCAATAATAAATTAGTTATTAGTATATTTCCTTGTTCATGATAATCGTTTATTATCCATGCTATAATTGTATTGATTGGAAACTCAGGTACATGTGTGGGTACATAGCCAACACCATGTCCCTAGTAAGCCTCTAGTTGACTAGCTCGTTGATCAATAGATGGTTACGGTTTCCTGACCATGGACATTGGATGTCATTGATAACGGGATCACATCATTAGGAGAATGATGTGATGGACAAGACCCAATCCTAAGCCTAGCGTAGAGATCGTGTAGTTCGTATGCTAAGGCTTTTCTAATGTCAAATATCTTTTCCTTAGACCATGAGATTGTGCAACTCCCGGATACCGTAGGAATGCTTTGGGTGTACCAAATGTCACAACGTAACTGGGTGGCTATAAAGGTGCACTACAGGTATCTCCGAAAGTGTCTGTTGGGTTGGCACGAATCGAGACTGGGATTTGTCACTCCGTGTAAACGGAGAGGTATCTCTGGGCCCACTCGGTAGGACATCATCATAATGTGCACAATGTGACCAAGGGGTTGATCACGGGATGATGTGTTACGGAACGAGTAAAGAGAGTTGCCCGTAACGAGATTGAACAAGGTATCGGCATACCGACGATCGAATCTCGGGCAAGTATAATACCGCTAGACAAAGGGAATCGTATACGGGATTGATTGAGTCCTTGACATCGTGGTTCATCTGATGACATCATCGAGGAGCATGTGGGAGCCAACATGGGTATCCAGATCCCGCTGTTGGTTATTGACCGGAGAACGTCTCGGTCATGTCTGCATGGTTCCCGAACCCGTAGGGTCTACACATTTAAGGTTCGGTGACGCTAGGGTTGTATGAATATGAGTATGCAGCATACCGAATGTTGTTCGGAGTCCCGGATGAGATCCTGAACGTCACGAGGAGTTTCGGAATGGTCCGGAGGTAAAGAATTATATATAGGAAGTGGTACTTCGGCCATCGGGAAAGTTTTGGGGTCACCCGGTATTGTACCGGGACCACCGGAAGGGTCCCGGGGGTCCACCGGGTGGGGCCATCCATCCCGGAGGGCCCCATGGGCTGAAGTGGGAGGGGAACCATCTCATAGTGGGCTGGTGCGCCCCCCTAGGCCCACCCCCTACACCTAGGGTTGAAACCCTAGGGTGGGGGGGGGGCGCACCACATGCCTTGGGGGGCACTCCACCCCCCTTGGCCGCCGCCCCTTGGGAGAATAGATCTCCCAGGGCCGGCGCCCCCCTAGGGGCCTATATAAAGGAGGGCAGGGGGGAGGGCAGCCGCACCCTGTGCATTGGCGCCTCCCTCCCCCTGCTACACCTCGTCCTCCTCCCGCAGCAGCTTGGCGAAGCCCTGCCGGAGTTCTGCTGCATCCACCACTACGCCGTCGTGCTGCTGGATCATCATCAACCTCTCCTTTCCCCTTGCTGGATCAAGAAGGAGGAGACGTCTCCCGTCTCGTACATGTGTTGAACGCGGAGGTGCTGTCCGTTCAGCACTTGGTCATCGGTGATCTGAATCACGGCGAGTACGACTCCATCATCACCATCCCCTTGAACGCTTTCGCGCGCGATCTACAAGTGGTATGTAGATGCAATCTCTCTCCCATGACTCGTTGCTTAGATGAACTCATAGATGGATCTTGGTGAAACCGTAGAAATGTTTTTAATTTTCTGCAATGTTCCCCAACAGTGGCATCATGAGCTAGGTCTATGCGTAGTTCTCTATTGCACGAGTAGAACACAATTTTGTTGTGGGCGTAGATCTTGTCAACTTGCTTGCCGCTACTAGTCTTATCTTTCTTCAGCGGTATTGTGGGATGAAGCGGCCTGGACCAACCTTACACGTACGCTTACGTGAGACCGGTTCCACCGACTGACATGCACTAGTTGCATAAGGTGGCTGGCGGGTGTCTATCTCTCCCACTTTAGTTGGAGCGGATTCGATGAAAAGTGTCCTTATGAAGGGTAAATAGAAGTTGACAAAATCACGTTGTGGTTATTCGTAGGTAAGAAAACGTTCTTGCTAGAACCCAATTGCAGCCATGTAAAAGATGCAACAACAATTAGAGGACGTCTAACTTGTTTTTGCAGCAATTGTCATGTGATGTGATATGGCCAGAAGTTGTGATGAATGATGAATGATATATTGTGATGTATGAGATCATGTTCTTGTAATAGGAATCACGACTTGCATGTCGATGAGTATGACAACCGGCAGGAGCCATAGGAGTTGTCTTTATTTTTTGTATGACCTGCGTGTCATTGAAGAACGCCATGTAAATTACTTTACTTTATTGCTAAACGCGTTAGCCATAGAAGTAGAAGTAGTCGTTGGCGTGACAACTTCATGAAGACACGATGATGGAGATCATGATGATGGAGATCATGGTGTCATGCCGATGACGATGACAATCATGGAGCCCGAAGATGGAGATCAATGGAGCTATATGATATTGGCCATATCATGTCACTACTATATAATTGCATGTGATGTTTATTATGTTTATGCATCTTGTTTACTTAGAACGATGGTAGTAAATAAGATGATCCCTTACAACAATTTCAAGAAGTGTTCTCTCCTAACTGTGCACCGTTGCTAAAGTTCGTCGCTTCTAAGCACCACGTGATGATCGGTTGTGATGGATTCTTACGTTCACATACAACGGGTGTAAAACAGATTTACACACGCGAAACACTTAGGGTTAACTTGATGAGCCTAGCATGTACAGACATGGCCTCGGAACACAGAGACCGAAAGGTCGAGCATGAGTCGTATAGTAGATACGATCAACATGAAGATGTTCACCGATGATGACTAGTCCGTCTCACGTGATGATCGGACACGGCCTAGTTGACTCAGATCATGTAATCACTTAGATGACTAGAGGGATGTCTATCTGAGTGGGAGTTCATAAGATGAACTTAATTATCCTGAACATAGTCAAATGATCTTTGCAAATTATGTCGTAAGCTCACACTTTAGTTCCACTGTTTAGATATGTTCCTAGAGAAAATATAGTTGAAAGTTGATAGTAGCGATTATGCGGACAGTAGAAAGCTTATGTCCTTAATGCACCGCTCAGTGTGCTGAACCCCAAACGTCATTTGTGGATGTTGCGAACATCGGACATACA
Organism: Triticum dicoccoides; assembly: GCF_002162155.2. NCBI lineage: Eukaryota > Viridiplantae > Streptophyta > Magnoliopsida > Poales > Poaceae > Triticum > Triticum dicoccoides. The sequence continues at coordinate 646,641,928 of NC_041389.1, forward strand.
CGTTTTGATAACTACGTGATAGTTCAGTTAAATGGTTTAGAGTAGAGGCACCAAAGACGTTTTCGAAACGTCGCGGAACATATGAGATGTTTCGAGGGATGAAATTGGGATTTCAGGCTCGTGCCCACGTCGAGAGGTATAAGACCTCCGACGATTTTCTTAGCCTGCAAACTAAGGGAGAAAAGCTCAATCGTTGAGCTTGTGCTTAGATTGTCTGAGTGCAACAATCACTTGAATCGAGTGGGAGTTGATCTTCCAGATGAGATAGTGATGTTTCTCCAAAGTCATTGCCACCAAGCTGCTAGAGCTTCGTGATGAACTATAACATATCAGGGATAGATATGATGATCCTTGAGGTATTCGCGATGTTTGACACCGTGAAAGTAGAAATCAAGAAGGAGCATCAATTGTTGATGGTTGGTGAAACCACTAGTTTCAAGAAGGGCAAGGGCAAGAAGGGATACTTCATGAAACAGCAAATCAGCTGCTGCTCTAGTGAAGAAACCCAAGGTTGAACCCAAACCCGAGACTAAGTGCTTCTGTAATAAGGGGAACAACCACTGGAGCAGGATTACCCTAGATACTTGGTAGATGAGAAGGATGGCAAGGTCGATAGAAGTATATTGGATATACATTATGTTAATGTGTACTTTACTAGTACTCCTAGTAGCACCAGGTTATTGGATACCGATTCGGTTGCTAAGTGTTAGTAACTCGAAATAAAAGCTACAGAATAAACGGAGACTGGCTAAAGGTGAGCTGACGATATGTGTTGGAAGTGTTTTCAAGTTTGATGTGATCAAACATCGCACGCTCCCTCTACCATCAAGATTAGTATTAAACCTGAATAATTGTCATTTGGTGTTTGCGTTGAGCATAGACATGATTGGATTATGTCTATCGCAATACGGTTATTCATTTAAGGAGAATAATGGTTACTCTATTTATTTGAGTAATACCTTCAATGGTCTTGCACCTAAAGGAATGGTTTATTGAATCTCGATCGTAGTGATACACATTTTCATGCCAAAAGATATAAGATAGTAATGATAGTACCACTTACTTGTGGCACTGCCATGTAAGTCATATTGGTATAAAACGCATGAAGAAGCTCCATGTTGATGGATCTTTGGACTCACTCGTTGTTGAAAAGTTTGAGACATGCGAACCATGTCTATTGGTGTATACGCATGAAGAAACTCCATGCAGATGGATCGTTTAGACTCACTTGATTTTGAATCACTTGAGATATGCAAATCATACCACATGGGCAAGATGACTGAAAAGCCTCGTTTTCAGTGATGGAACAAGATAGCAACTTGTTGGAAGTAACACATTTTGATGTGTGCAGTCCAGTGAGTGCTGAGGCATGCAGTGAATATCGTTATGTTCTTACTTCATAGATAATTCGGGTAGATGTTGAGTATATTTACTTGATGAAACACAAGTCTGAATTATTGAATGGTTCAAGTAATTTCAGAGTGAAGTAGAAGATCATTGTGACAAGAGGATAAAATGTCTATGATATGATCATAGAGATGAATATCTGAGTTACGTGTTTTGGCACGCAATTAAGACATTATGGAAATTGTTTCACAATTAATACCGCCTGGAACACCGTAGTGTAATGGTGTGTCCGAACATCATAGTTGCACCTTATTGGATATGGTGGGTACCATGATGTTTCTTATCGAATTACCACTGTCATTCATGGGTTAGGCATTAGAGACAACCACATTCACTTTAAATAGGGCACCACGTAATTCCGTTGAGACGACACCGTTTGAACTATGGTTTGGAGAAACCTAAGCTGTCATTCCTTAAAAGTTTGGGGCTGCGACACTTATGTGAAAAAGTTTCAGGTTGATAAGCTCGAACCCAAAGCGGATAAAATGCATCTTCATAGGACACCCAAAAACAGTTGGGTATACCTCCTAATTCAGATCCGAAAGCAATAGGGATTGTTTCTTGAATCGGGTCCTTTCTCGAGAAAAGTTTGTCTCGAAAAGTTGAGTGGGAGGATGGTGGAGACTTGATGAGGTTATTGAACCATCACTTCAACCAGTGTGTATCAGGGCACAGGAAGTTGTTCCTGTGGCACCTACACCAATTGAAGTGGAATCTTATGATAGTGATCATGAAGTTTCGGATCAAGTCACTACCATACCTCGTAGGGTGACAAGGATACGTACTACTTCAGAGTAGTACAGTAATCATGTCTTGAAGGTCATGTTGCTGGACAACAATGAACCTACGAGCTATGGAGAAGCGATGGTGGGCCCATATTCTGACAAATGGTTAGAAGCCATGAAATCCGAGATAGGATCCATGTATCATAACAAAGCATGGACTTTGGTGGACTTGCCCGATGATCGGCAAGCCATTGAGATAAATGGATCTTTAAGAAGAAGACGGACGTGGACGGTAATGTCACCGTCTATGAAGCTCGACTTGTGGCGAAGAGTTTTTCACAAGTTCAAGGAGTTGACTACGATGAGATTTTCTCATCCGTAGCGATGCTTGAGTCCGTCGGAATCATGTTAACATTAGCTGCATTTATGAAATCTAGCAGATGGATGTCAAAACGAGTTTTCTTACCAGTTTTCGTAAGGAAAGGTTGTATGTGATACAATCAGAAAAGTTTTGTCGATTCTAAGGATGCTAAAAGGTATGCTGGCTCCAGCGATCCTTCTAAGGGCTGGAGTAAGCATCTCGGAGTTGGAATGTACGCTTTGATGAGATGATCAAAGATTTTGGATTTATACAAAGTTTATGAGAAACTTGTATTTCCAAAGAAGTGAGTGGGAGCACGATAGAATTTCTGATGAGTATATGTTGTTGACATATTGTTGATCAGAAATGATGTAGAATTTCTGGAAAAGCATATAGGGTTATTTGAAAAGATGTTTTTCAATAGAAAACCTGGATTAAGCTACTTGAACATTGAGCATCAAGATCTATGAGGATAGATCAAAGAGCTTAAAGGTACTTTCAAATGAGCATATACCTTGACATGATCTTGAAGGTGTTCAAGATGGATCAGTCAAAGAAGGAGTTCTTGCCTGAGATGTAAGGTATGAAGTTAAGACTTAAAACTCGACCACGGCAGAAAAGAGAGAAAGGACGAAGGCCGTCCCCTATGCTTCAAATGTAGGCTCTATAGTATGCTATGCTGTGTACCGCACCGGAAGTGTGCCTTGTCATGAGTCAGTCAAGGGGTACAAGAATTATCCAGGAATGGATCATTGGACAGTGGTCAAAATTTATCCTTAGAGGAATAAGGATATGTTTCTCGATTATGGAGGTGATAAAGAGTTCGACGTAAAGGGTTACGTCGATGCAAGCTTTAACACCTATCCGAATGACTCTAAGTAGCAAACAGGATACGTATAGTGGAACGACCATTTGGAATAGCTCCAAGTGGAGTGTGGAAGCAGCATTTACAATATGACATAGAGAATTGCGAAGTACACACGGATCTAAATGTTGCAGACCCGTTGACTAAGACCTCTCTCACAAGCAGAACATGATCAAACCCCAGAACTCATTGAGTCTTAATCACATGATGATGTGAACTAGTTTAATGACACTAGTAAACTCTTTGGATGTTGGTCACATGGCAATGTGACCTGTCAGTGTTAATCACATGGTGATGTGAACTAGATTATTGACTCTAGTGCAAGTGGGAGACTGTTGGAAATATGCCCTAGAGGCAATAATAAATTAGTTATTAGTATATTTCCTTGTTCATGATAATCGTTTATTATCCATGCTATAATTGTATTGATAGGAAACTCAGATACATGTGTGGGTACATAGACAACACCATGTCCCTAGTAAGCCTCTAGTTGACTAGCTCGTTGATCAATAGATGGTTACGGTTTCCTGACCATGGACATTGGATGTCGTTGATAACGGGATCACATCATTAGGAGAATGATGTGATGGACAAGACCCAATCCTAAGCCTAGCATAGAGATCGTGTAGTTCGTATGCTAAAGCTTTTCTAATGTCAAGTATCTTTTCCTTAGACCATGAGATTGTGCAACTCCCGGATACCATAGGAATGCTTTGGGTGTACCAAACGTCACAACGTAACTGGGTGGCTATAAAGGTGCACTACAGGTATCTCCGAAAGTGTCTGTTGGGTTGGCACGAATCGAGACTAGGATTTGTCACTCCGTGTAAACGGAGAGGTATCTCTGGGCCCACTCGGTAGGACATCATCATAATGTGCACAATGTGACCAAGGGGTTGATCACAGGATGATGTGTTACGGAACGAGTAAAGAGACTTGCTGGTAACAAGATTGAACAAGGTATCGGTATACCGATGATCGAATCTCGGGCAAGTATAATACCGCTAGACAAAGGGAATTGTATACGGGATTGATTGAGTCCTTGACATCGTGGTTCATCCGATGACATCATCGAGGAGCACGTGGGAGCCAACATGGGTATCTAGATCCCGCTGTTGGTTATTGACCGGAGAACGTCTCGGTCATGTCTGCATGGTTCCCGAACCCATAGGGTCTACACACTTAAGGTTCGGTGACGCGAGGGTTGTATGAATATGAGTATGCAGCATACCGAATGTTGTTCGGAGTCCCGGATGAGATCCCGGATGTCACGAGGAGTTTCGGAATTGTCCGGAGGTAAAGAATTATATATAGGAAGTGGTATTTCGGCCATCGGGAAAGTTTCGGGGTCACCCGGTATTGTACCGGGACCACCGGAAGGGTCCCGGGGGTCCACCGGGTGGGCCACCCATCCCGGAGGGCCCCATGGGCTGAAGTGGGAGGGGAACCAGCTCATAGTGGGCTGGTTCGCCCCCTAGGCCCTCCCCCTGCGCCTAGGGTTGAAACCCTAGGGTGGGGGGGGGGGCGCACCACATGCCTTGGGGGGCACTCCACCCCCCTTGGCCGCCACCCCTTGGGACAATAGATCTCCGAGGGCCGGCGCTCCCCTGGGGGCCTATATAAAGGAGGGCAGGGGGGAGGGCAGCCGCACCCTGTGCATTGGCGCCTCCCTCTCCCTGCTACACCTTGTCCTCCTCCCGCAGCAGCTTGGCGAAGCCCTGCCGGAGTTCTGCTGCATCCACCACCACGCCGTCGTGCTGCTGGATCATCATCAACCTCTCCTTTCCCCTTGCTGGATCAAGAAGGAGGAGACGTCTCCCGTCCTGTACGTGTGTTGAACGCGGAGGTGCTGTCCGTTCAGCACTTGGTCATCGGTGATCTGAATCACGGCGAGTACGACTCCATCATCATCATCCCCTTGAACGCTTCCGCGCGCGATCTACAAGTGGTATGTAGATGCAATCTCTCTCCCATGACTCATTGCTTAGATGAACTCATAGATGGATCTTGGTGAAACCGTAGAATTTTTTTTAATTTTCTGCAACGTTCCCCAACACGAAATACCACTTCCTATATATAATTCTTTACCTCCGGACCATTCCGAAACTCCTCGTGATGTCCGGGATCTCATCCGGGACTCCGAACAACATTCGGTATGCTGCATACTCATATTCATACAACCCTAGCGTCACCGAACCTTAAGTGTGTAGACCCTAAGGGTTCGGGAGACACGTAGACATGACCGAGACGGTTCTCGGGCAATAACCAACAGCAGGATCTGGATACCCATGTTGGCTCCGACATGTTCCACAATGATCTCATCGGATGAACCACGATGTCAAGGACTCAATCAATCCCGTATACAATTCCCTTTGTCTAGCGGTATTGTACTTGCCCGAGATTCGATCGTCGGTATACCGATACCTTGTTCAATCTCGTTACCGGCAAGTCTCTTTACTCGTTCCGTAACACATCATCCGCGATCAACCCCTTGGTCACATTGTGCACATTATGATGATGTCCTACCGAGTGGGCCCAGAGATACCTCTCCGTTTACACGGAGTGACAAATCCCAGTCTCGGTTCATGCCAACCCAACAGACACTTTCGGAGATACCTGTAGTGCACCTTTATAGCCACCCAGTTACGTTGTGATGTTTGGTACACCCAAATCATTCCTACGGTATCCGGGAGTTGCACAATCTCATGGTCTAAGGAAAAGATACTTGACATTAGAAAAGCTTTAGCATACGAACTACACGATCTCTATGCTAGGCTTAGGATTGGGTCTTGTCCATCACATCATTCTCCTAATGATGTGATCCCGTTATCAATGTTGGAAATATGCCCTAGAGGCAATAATAAAAGTTTTATTATTATATTTCTTTGTTCATGATGATTGTCTTTTATTCATGCTATAACTGTATTATCCGGAAATTGTAATACACGTGTGAATACATAGACCATAACATGTCGCTGGTGAGCCTTTAGTTGACTAGCTCATTGATCAACTGATAGTCATGGTTTCCTGGCTATGGACATTGGATGTCGTTGATAACGGGATCACATCATTAGGAGAATGATGTGATGGACAAGACCCAATCCTAAGCATAGCACAAGATCGTTGTAGTTCATTTGCTAGAGCTTTTTCAATGTCAAGTATCTCTTCCTTAGACCATGAGATCGTGTAACTCCCGGATACCGTAGGAGTACTTTGGGTGTACCAAACGTCACAACGTAACTAGGTGATTATAAAGGTGCACTACAGGTATCTCCGAAAGTGTCTGTTGGGTTGACACGGATCGAGACTGGGATTTGTCACTCCGTATGACGGAGAGGTATCTCTGGGCCCACTCAGTAATGCATCATCATAATGATCTCAAAGTGACCAAGTGGTTGATCACGGGATCATGCATTACGGTACGTGTAAAGTGACTTGCCGGTAACGAGACTGAACAAGGTATTGGGATACCGACGATGGAGTCTCGGGCAAGTAACGTACCGATTGACAAAGGGAATTGTATACAGGGTTTTTGATCGAATCCTCGACATCGTGGTTCATACGATGACATCATCGAGGAGCATGTGGGAGCCAACATGGGTATCCAGATCCCGCTGTTGGTTATTGACCGGAGAGTCGTCTCGGTCATGTCTACATGTCTCCCGAACCCGTAGGGTCTACATACTTAAGGTTCGGTGACGCTAGGGTTATTAGGAAGACTTGTATGTGATTACCGAAAGTTGTTCGGAGTCCCGGATGAGATCCCGGACGTCACGAGGAGTTCCGGAATGGTCCGGAGGTGAAGATTTATATATGGGAAGTTGTCTTACGGACACCGGAAGAATTCGGGGTCATATCGGTATTGTACCGGGGCCACCGGAGGGGTTCCGGGGTCCACCGGGAGGGGCCACCCCTCTCGGAGGGCCACATGGGCCGCAACGGGCAGGGAGCCAGCCCCTGGAGGGCTGGGTGTGCCCCCACCTTGGGCCCATGCGCCAAGGGTTGGGGGGAAACCCTAAAGGGGGCGCCCCCCTTGCTTGGGGGGCAAGTCCCACCTCCCTGGCCGCCCCCCCTCTAGATCCCATCTAGAGGGGCCGGCGCCCCTTGCCCCTTCCCCTATAAATAGAGGGGTGAGGGGAGGGCTGCTAGACACAACTCAAGGCGCAGCCCCTCCCCTCCCCAACACCTCTCCTCCTCCGTACGTGCTTGGCGAAGCCCTGTCGGAGTACTGATGCACCAAGAACACCACGCCGTCATGCTGCCGTTGGAGCAATCTTCCTCAACCTCTCCTTCCTCCTTGCTGGATCAAGACGGAGGAGACGTCGTCCGTCCCGTACGTGTGTTGAATGTGGAGGTGCTGTCCGTTCAGCACTTGGTCATCGGTGATCCGAATCACGGCGAGTACGACTCCATCATCACCATCCCATTGAACGCTTCCGCACTCGATCTACAAGTGGTATGTAGATGCAAACTCACTCCCTTGGCTCGTTGCTTAGATGAACTCATAGATGGATCTTGGTGAAACCGTAGGGAAAATTCTAATTTTCTGCAACGTTCCCCAACAGTGGCATCATGAGCTAGGTCTATGCGTAGTTCTCTATTGCACGAGTAGAACACAATTTTGTTGTGGGCGTAGATCTTGTCAACTTGCTTGCCGCTACTAGTCTTATCTTGCTTCAGCAGTATTGTGGGATGAAGCGGCCCGGACCAACCTTACACGTACGCTTACGTGAGACCGGTTCCACTGTCACACCCTAGCTAGTCATGCATTAGAGTGTTGCATCATGTTTACTCTTTCATCAGAAACCTAAAATGGGGATGACAGAACCCCCAGTCCCCTCTTAAACCAATTAGGGTTTACTAAAAACTTTTTCAATGAACCTGAAATGCCCTTCTAAAATGCCCATCATTTTTGTCTTGGTTCAGAACCTCTGCCAAAAGTGGTGCACATTTTCCTAGGCCATCCTAGGGTTTTTGAATTAAATCATAAATATTTGAATTTGGGCATTTAAAATTATATAAAATATTAAAATGCTCAAATATCTCCAAACTAAAATGTTTCATGTTGGAAATAATCCAACTATGGGCCAGGAGTAGTTTGGTGATTTTTGAAGTTGCCTAGGTATTTTATTAAATTCAACAAAGTTGCAGATATATTAAAAAAACAGAAAACAGAAGAAAATGGAAAAACTTACCTGTCGCCCAGCACCGGCCCACCTGCCGGCCCAGCCCAGCACCACGCCAGCGAGTTGCTTCCGGCCAGGCAGGCAGGCAGGTGCTCGACGGCGAGCACCGCATGGGTGCCACGCACCTGCTCGCCGCCTCGCCGCCTCCCTCGCCCGGCTAACACCGTGGATCGGCTTCCCTCTCTCCCCCGAACCTCCCAGACACCCCCTCTCCTCTCCAGCTCCTCCCCCTTGCACGCCCCAGCCATGGCCGACGCCATCGCCGCCACCCCCTCGCCGTAGCCACGCCCTCCGTCCACCCCACGCTGTGCCACCGTGTCCAGGAGCTCCGCCGCCGTCCACTTCATCGAGCTAGCCGAGCCCCGTGTGCTCGTGCGGCCCGAGACCACCGCACCGACCTCGCCCGAGCTCACCGTCGCCGGAGATCCCCTTCAACGCCGTCGCCGCCTCAGCTCGTCCCCAACCTCGCCGGTGGCCTCTACGGGAGCGCTGTGAGCTTAGCTACTCCTCCGACCCTCTCTCTCTCATTCCTGAGCCTTGTAGCCACCGCACGAGGATCACACGCCCGCACCGCCGCGGATCTCATCGCCGACGTGCTTCCGGCCACACTCCGGTCACAAGCTGGTGTCCATCTTACTCACCGAGTTCCGCAGCACCTAGCTAGCCACTCCCCGAGCCTCACCGACCCCTCTAGCGCCAAGTTCATCTTCGGCCGAACCCCGATGGCCGCCAAGGTCGTCGCCGGCGCCAACTCCGGCCACCCCGACCCCAACGGACTCCACCAAGAGCTGCGGCTTGTCCTCAGCTCCACTCCGGTGGTCTCCGCGACCCATTTGGTGGCCGAAATGGCCAAAACCACTCCCGCCGCCGCGTCGGGCTCGCCGGCGGCTAAACGCCGGCGTCGCTGGCTTTGACTTTGACCACGGGTGGGCCCTGGTTGACTCCCCTGAGTCAATGACAGGTGGGGCCCAGCCCTGTTAATTAAACAGGTTTAGTTTTAATTAAACTTTAATTAAAATAATCACCCTGACATGCAGGACCCACTGTCAGGTTTGACCCTGACGTGTTACGTTGACCTGCTGACGTCACACTGACGCCAGGCTGACGCAATAATGATTTTCTGGAATTATTCTAATATAGGAAATTCCAGAATATAATTTAAACTTCAAAAATTCATAACTTTTATTCTGTAACTCCAAATCAGACAAATTATATATGAAAAATGATCAGAAAAATCCAATCTATCCATCTGTACTATTTTCATGCATGACTAAACAAGTTAACCTGATGTTTAATGCAGAACAAGGAAAAGCACTTTAAAAGGCCATGTTTGAGTTTGAAATTTGAATCTTTGATTCAAATTGGTTCAAACCCTTCTGGTTTTAGCTGCATTAGCCCAACACACTCATATTGCCATGTTTCATGCATGCATCATATTGTTGCACATTGTTTGGTGATGGTTGTGTATCGGTGTCCTTTGCGACAGGTTCTGCCTCCGAGGAGTACCGTGATTACCCTAACGAAGAACCGTATCAGTGCATCGAACCATCAGGCAAGCAACCAACCATTTGATCATATCGATACAATCCCATGTTCTCGCTCCTGCTCTCTTTTACTGCATTAAGACAACGCGTTTTAAACTGCTGTGTGCTACGGTAGTTGAACCCATTTCCTCTGCATGACCTGTCATTGCCACAGTAACTAGATGAAACCCACTAGCATGTGTAGGAGTTGATTGAGCCATATGTATGTGTTGTTCCTACCTTGCTATGCCTGCTATGCTTAGAGTCGTGTCAGGTCTGGTTCATCTGGGTGATGGGCTAGAGTGAAATGATTATGTCGGTAATGAGAGTAGTGTGGTGAACACGATTTGATAAAGGTATCAATGAGGGGCCATGTAGGAGTACATGGTGGGTTGTTTCATTGAAGCCGACCTTAAGCACCGAGATCTGTATGTGTGATTTAAGAATCAGCTACTACCATGCATTGGGCCCGAAACCAATGGACCCTCTCGGCTTCTTATTCACCCTAGTCCTCCGTCCAGGAGTTGCAAGTAGTTTCTGGTGTTTGTAGCCTACTGGAGGCCGTGGACAGCGCTGACCGTAGGGGTGGGCTGTGATGCGGTAGGTACGTGGCACGGTGTACCGAATACCCGTTAGGTATCTCGGGAACCCTGTTCACATCGTTCGGGGCCGTATGGGAAACCTCGGCCGGACTCCCTGCGGATGGAACCTGGATAGGCGATAAACCTGGACTGGAGACTTAGGTGACTAGGTAGGTCGTGGCCGACACCCACGTTGGGCTTCCGCTTGAAGGTTGCCGAGTACATGTCGTGTAAACGACGGTAAGTGGTGAGAGCGTGTATGAAGAAGTACACCCCTGCAGGGTTATCATAATCTATTCGAATAGCCGCGTCCGCGGTAAAGGACTACTTGGTTGCCTATACAGTTCATAGACAAGTAAATGGAAACTACTAAAAGCCTCAAGATAAGTGTGAGTGCCGAGGGTGGCTCTTCCGTAGGAAGACGGAGGCGAACCCTCGGTAGTGTATTGAAGTGGTGAGTAGTGGACTCGTGTGCGCAAAACCATTTCAAGTTGAGGTATCGTAGGATAGTCTAGCCAAGATGTCAAAGCTGGCTTGCTGCAATAACTCCACCTACCCTTCTTGACAATGTGCATGTATGTAGGATCTGATGTAAGTCTTGCTGAGTACCTTTGTACTCATGTTGCTATAATTTACATTTTACAGAAGACGCTGCAACCCCTTCTGATGGGTTCTACGTAGACGTTGACATCAACGAGTAGGCTAAAGGCCAGGTGGTGATCCTGAGCTTGTGAAGGACCATGTAGTATAGCTAGGCTTTCCAAGCCTCTTTTATTTTACTAGTTGTCTGTACTCAGACAAGTTACTTCCGCTGCTGGTTTGTATGACTGTATGACTTGAATGTTGGGTCGTGAGACCCGTACCTGGTGTATGTTATGTATGGCTCCCTGAGCCTTAAATAAAGTACTTGTGTCGTAGAGTCATGTTGTGATGCTTCGTTGTATTTGCACATATCGAGCATATTGTGTGTATGATTGAAATGCTTGGTATGTGTGGGATCTGACTATCTAGTTGTTTATCTTTAGTAGCCTCTCTTACCGGGAAATGTCTCCTAGTGTTACCGCTGAGCCATGGTAGCTTGCTACTGCTCTGGAACACATAGGCTGGCCGGCATGTGTCCTTCTTCGTTCCTGTGTCTGTCCCTTCGGGGAAATGTCACGCTTTGAGTACCGGAGTCCTGTTAGCCCGCTACAGCCCGGTTTACCGGAGTCCTGCTAGCCCAGTGCTACAGCCCGGACCCACTTGCTGATGACCGACACGTTCGAAGCTGGGTCATGGATGCCTGTCCCTGTAAGTCTGTGCCACTTTGGGTTTACGACTAGTCATGTCAGCCCGGGCTCCTTATCATATGGATGCTAGCGACACTATCATATACGTGAGCCAAAAGGCGCAAACGGTCCCGGGCAAAGGTAAGGCGACACCCGTGGGGATACCGTGCGTGAGGCCGCAAAGTGATATGAGGTGTTACCGGCTAGATCGATGTGACATCGAGTCGGGGTCCTGACAGTGTTGGTATAGAGGCCATGTAGGAGTACATGGTGGGTTGTCTCATTGAAGCCGTCCTCAGGAACTGAGTTCTGTGTTTGTGATCCATGATTCAGCTACTACCATACATTGGGCCCTGAAATATGACCCCGCTCGACTTCTTATTCACCCTAGTCCTCTGTCCAGGAGTTGCAAGTAGTTTCTGGTGTTTGTAGCTTACTGGAGGCCGTGGACAGCGCTGACCGTAGGGGTGGGCTGTGATGCGGTAGGTACGTGGCACGGTGTACCGGATGCCCGTTTGGTATCTCGGGAACCCTGTTCACATCGTTTGGGGCTGTGAGCGAAACTCCGGCCGGATCTCCTCATGGATGGAACCCGAATAGGCGATAAACCTGGACTAGAGACTTGAGTGTTTAGGTAGGTCGTGGTCTACACCCACGTCGGCTTTCGCTTGAAGTCTGCCGAGCACATGTCGTGTGCAGACGCTAAGTGGTGGAAACATGTATGAAGAAGTACACCCCTGCAGGGTTAACATCATCTATTCGAATAGCCGGATTCCTCGGATATGGAAACGTGGACCCCTTATATCAGTTCATAGACAAGTGAAAGTGGATACTCTAAAATACGCAAGATAAGCGTGAGTGCTATGGATGGCGTTCTCGTAGGGAGACGGGAGCGGATCCATAGTGGTGTATTGGTTGGTGAATATGTGGACTCGTGTGCGCCACCTCAAAAGAGTTACTTGCAGTCGTAGTTCAGGATAGCCACCGAGTCAAAGCTGGCTTGCTGCAGTCAAACTCCACCATCCCCTTTGTTGATAATGATGCATGTGTAGATAGATCTGATGTAAGTCTTGCTGGGTACATTTGTACTCACGTTTGCCTATTTTATGTTTTGCAGAGAGACTTCAGTCTCACTAGTAGTTCCACGTGGACTTCGACGTTTAGCTTGATACCTCAGCTACGATCTTGTGCCCTCGGCAGGATCTGATAGATAGTCAGGCTTCTCAGCCTTTTTCATTTATAGATGTCTGTACCCAGACATGATAGCTTCCGCTTGTGCTTTGACTTGTATGCTCTGAGTGTTGGGTCATGAGACCCCTGTTGTAATATCTTGCTCCTCGGAGCCTATTGAATAGACTACTTGAGTCGTAGAGTCATTTTGTGATGCCATGTTGTATTGCACATATCGAGCATATTGTGTGTATGTTATTGAAATGCTTGGTATGTGTGGGATCTGACTACCTAGTTGTTTATCTTTAGTAGCCTCTCTTACCGGGAAATGTCTCCTAGTGTTACCGCTGAGCCATGGTAGCTTGCTACTGCTCTGGAACACTTAGGCTGGCCGGCATGTGTCCTTCTTCGTTCCTGTGTCTGTCCCTTCGGGGAAATGTCACGCATTGAGTACCGGAGTCCTGTTAGCCCGCTACAGCCCGGTTTACCGGAGTCCTGCTAGCCCAGTGCTACAGCCCGGACCCACTTGCTGATGACCGACACGTTCGAAGCTGGGTCATGGATGCCTGTCCCTGTAAGTCTGTGCCACTTTGGGTTTACGACTAGTCATGTCAGCCCGGGCTCCTTATCATATGGATGCTAGCGACACTATCATATACGTGAGCCAAAAGGCGCAAACGGTCCCGGGCAAAGGTAAGGCGACACCCGTGGGGATACCGTGCGTGAGGCCGCAAAGTGATATGAGGTGTTACCGGCTAGATCGATGTGACGTCGAGTCGGGGGCCTGACAGCGTTGGCATCAGAGCCGGACTGCCTGTAGGTTCTCCAAGCCAAACTGGTCGATGTTGAGTCTAGAAATTCTTTAGTTATATGTAGGGGAATTGTTTGTGGGTTGGAACGTAAGGCTCTTTTTACTCCTTTATCTGATGACATTCTGATCTGAGTCAGTCTATTCTTCCACCGGGGGTTAAGGAATTAGGATCTATTCTCTCTATCAGGTTCACGTGTTACTAATCAGTAGTACCTTACAGGTTTGATGGATACAAGCCTAGTTCAGTTCTTCTACCACGTTATGTTGTTAGGATGGTCTCAGAACTTTGATATAATGATGTTGAGTGTGTATGAAATCCTTTGCCAAATGTCTCAAAATCTTTTTTGAGCATTTACAGCTGTTATGCTGCCGAAATTTTGCTAGAAATTCTAATGCCTTTGCATTATGATTGTGCTTTCAGATGGCCACTCGCGACCTCAATCAAGTGGTTCGCCTGACTCGATGCCTAGATGTACCCGGTCATACCGCCATGTTGGTCAGGGTAATGACTGAGGCTGGATACCGCTGGTATCCTGAGTACACGGTCGAAGAGCAATTTCGGGACTTCAATCAAAGCCAGTATCTCTGCACTGTCAGGATATTTCTATCTTATCCTGGATCCACCGAGCCCCTTCACTGCTCCTATGGACTCGGGGTTACTATTGAGATGGCGGTGCAGGACGCCGCCTACTCTATGATGACCATCATGCGTGTCAGGTCTGGTCTATTTCGGGACTCTGATTTCCGGTATATGCCAGGATCACTTCCGGGAGCACAAGGGTATCTCCAGGCTATCTATGCTGACCCCACCCAGGAGGATTCACGGACTCGCACCACTGCTGAGATGCTCGAGGATAAGGACCGTGAAAATCAGGCCTTGAGGTTAGAGCTCTTCAATACCCGTGCTGACCACTGGGCCACTTTGACTCGGTTTGCACCGGCGGTGCAAGCTGGATATTCGGATATGCGCGATCTCTATCCTGTGAGATCTGCTCTGCCAGACGTGATGGGTTGGCGTGATGTAGGAGGCATCACCCCACCTCGCGGTCCCCGCAGGCCACCGTCTGTTGGTCCACGACCTCATCCTAGCCCCTATGGTCCACAAGCTCCGCGAGATCGTCTGTTTCCGGATGATCATGTTGAGCTTCCAGGCTATGGAGGTGACTTCTACGAGGACTACTACGGATCGGTCTGAGTTAGTGGTAGTATCACTAGTTCGTGATAGCTGTGTCGCTATCGTCCTGCGTGACTCGTGGGATATGACCTAGTTTGTACTCTTTCCGGAGATGTAGAAAAATAATGTATAGGAGCTTGGAATGCCTCCGATGAGATGTAATCCTCTTTTCACCGTAATAGTACTTTGTTTGGTCTTGTACTAAACCCTGTATGGTGTGTATGACGATGGAATAAAGAAGCAGTTTCTGTATCTACCATGTCATACGGATGATCATCTTGCATTATGAGTTATTCCTTACATTCTGTATCCTATGTCGGAATTTTATCATCCTGACTAAATCATTGTCTTGTTTACCTAGGATGGTCAACACGCGCACTAACCCTGCTCCTCAAGAGCAGGCCGAAGGCAGTGAAGTCAGGGATGCAAATCTGCCTCATCCTCCTTCCCTAGCCGAGGTTATGATGGAAGCTGAGAGAAACAAGCGGGAGACCAACCGTTTGTTGGAGCGTATTGAACAGAACACGGCACACCATCAGAGGACTAATGTGGTGTCACTCAGTGATTTTATCAAATTACATCCACCCACGTTCCACCACTCCGTCGAGCCTCTCGACGCTGATGACTGGCTTCGCAGTATCTCTCACAAACTGCGTTCCGCGCTGGTAGCGGAGGCTGACAAGGTCACCTTTGCTGCATATCATCTTGAAGGCCCCGCCAGTCTATGGTGGTAGAATTATGGAGCTATGCGCCCAGCGGGCCATGTCACTACTTGGGCTGAATTCAGCGAGGCTTTCCGTGAACATCACATTCCGGAGGGTCTCATGGACCGTAAACGTGAGGAATTTTGCAATTTCACCCAAGGCCGACTCTCTGTGGATGCTTACAGCAGGGAGTTTGGTAACCTCGCACGATATGCAACTGAGGAAGTGTCTACTGATGCCAAGAATCAAGCAAGGTTCCGTAAGGGCCTTAGTCCTGAGCTTCGCCGCGACCTCCGTCTGCATGAGTGCACATCTTTTCAGAAACTTGTTAACAAGGCCATTAGTGCTGAAACTGGTCAGACTGATTATGACGCAACACGCAAGCATGGCCGTGACATGGGTTCCTCATCAGGTGCTGGTCCTCAGAAGCGCCGCGTGTGGGTGCCCAACACCGCCCTGCCACCCAGGTTCACACCGAGGCCATCTTTCCAGGCGCCCCGCCCTGTTCAACAGTCTGCACCAGCCAAGCCCTATGGGGGTCCAACCAACAATGCTCCTCCACGTACCAGTTCCGTAACTTGTTTCAAGTGTGGGGAATCTGGCCACTATATGCGTGAGTGTCCCCAGACCAACCCCAACCAATCTGCTAAAGCTGTTGGCCATGGCAAGCCGACAGGAAAAGTATTCCACGCCAAGCCGGTCACCGCCTCACGTGGCCATGTCAACTGTATCTCTGCCGAAGAAGCTCAAGAGGATCCCAATGTCGTTCTCGGTACGCTTCTTGTTAATTGCCACCCGGCATCTGTTCTTTTCGATACAGGAGCCTCTCATTCTTTTATATCCGAAAATTATGCTCGTTTGCATAACGTCGCATTCGGTGATATGCCAACCTCTATGGTAATTCAAACTCCGGGATCCAAATGGCAAACTTCTAGAGTAAGCCATGGAAATGAAATCCAAGTCGACAGACTTATTTTCCTCGCGTCTTTGATAGCCCTTAAATCTTCAGATATTAATATCATTCTGGGTATGGACTGGATGTCGGCTCATCATGCCCAAATTGATTGCTTCTCTAGGACTGTTCAACTCACCCATCCTTCGGGGAAGATAGTCAATGTCTTGACCCGAATAGCCAAGCGACAGTTATATTCTCTTAACGCCAGCCCTTTGCCAGACCTTGAGGACGTTCCGGTAGTCCGTGACTTCCCGGATGTCTTCCCAGAGGAATTGTCAGGTGTTCCACCTGACAGGGATGTTGAGTTCGTAATAGACCTCATTCCAGGAACCGTTCCGATTGCTAGAAGACCCTACAGGATGGCACCACTAGAACTAGCTGAGCTTAAGAAACAACTCGATGAGTCCTTGAAAAAGGGTTTCATCCGACCTAGCTCATCTCCGTGGGCTTGCCCCGTCCTCTTCGTCAAGAAGAAGGATGGTACGGACCGGATGGTTGTAGATTATCGACCTGTCAATTTGGTCACAATCAAGAACAAATATCCGCTCCCCAGGATCAACGACCTGTATGATCAGCTCGCTGGATCCTCAATCTTCTCCAAAATGGATTTGAGGTTGGGCTACCATCAAATCAAAATCAGAAACGGGGACATCCCTAAAACGGCTTTTGTTACTCACTATGGCCAGTAAGAGTACACCGTCATGTCCTTCGGTTTAACCAACGCTCTAGCCACCTTCTCTCGGTTAATGAACTCAATCTTCATGGAGTATTTGGATAAATTCGTCGTGGTTTACCTCGATGATATACTCATCTACTCCAAGAACGAGGAAGAACATGCCGAACATCTAAGGCTAGTGTTGAAGAAACTTCGAGAGCATCGCCTTTATGCCAAGTTTTCCAAATGTGAATTCTGGTTGTCAGAAGTGACCTATCTGGGTCATGTAATATCTGGTAAAGGTATTGCTGTTAACCCTGAGCGAGTTCAAGCCGTCCTTAATTGGACTCCACCTGAATCGGTTAAGCAAGTTCGGAGTTTTCTGGGCTTAGCGAGCTATTGCCGTCGCTTTGTCGAGAACTTCTCCAAAGTTGCCAAACCTCTAACCGAACTCCTCAAGAAAGATAAGAAGTTCGAATGGACTCCACAATGTGAGCACAGCTTTCAGGAACTGAAAAGACGTCTGACTTCTGCTCCCGTACTGGTACCGCCAGACTTCTCCAAGGACTTTGTTATCTACTGCGACGCCTCGCGACAAGGACTAGGTTGCATTCTCATGCAAGATCGACACGTAATTGCCTACGCTTCATGGCAATTGCACCCACATGAGGAGAATTATCCTACTCATGATCTAGAGCTTGCAGCCGTAGTCTATGCACTTAAGACCTGGCGACATTACCTCCTCGGTAATCGTTGAGAAATATTCACTGATCACCAAAGTCTGAAGTACATTTTCACCCAACCGGATTTGAATCTCAGGCAAAGACGTTGGGTTGAGTTGATCACAGACTTCGACTTAGGAATAACCTACACCCCAGGGAAAGCCAACGTCATGGCTGATGCACTAAGTCGTAAATCTTATTGTAACAACCTGATGTTACAACAAAGTCAACCGCTTCTCCATGAGGAATTTCGGAAGCTTAACCTTCACATTGTTCCTCAAGGTTTTCTTTCCACCTTGGTGGCAAAACCTACCCTTACGGATCAGATCATCAAAGCACAGAAGGTAGATCCGGGAATCTCCCGCATCAAGAGAAACATCAAGAAAGGAATTGCGAATTGTTTCTCCATTAATGATCAAGGGGTCGTATACTTCGGGAATCGACTAGTGGTTCCCAAAGTGCGAAACCTGAGGCGATTGATCCTTAAGGAAGCTCATGAATCTCCTCTCACCATTCATCCCGGTAGTACTAAGATGTATCAGGACCTACGCCAGAGGTTCTGGTGGACTAGGATGAAAAGAGAAATCGCTCAATATATTGCTAATTGCGATGTCTGTCGTCGTGTAAAAGCAGAGCATCAACGGCCTGCTGGCACCCTTCAACCCTTAGCTATTCCTGAATGGAAATGGGATAAAATTGGTATGGATTTCATTACCGGTTTTCCCAGGACCAAGAGAGGGAATAATGCTATCTTCGTCGTTGTCGATCGTCTTTCCAAAGTAGCCCATTTCTTACCTGTTCGTGAGAGTATAACCGCTAGTCAGTTGGCAGACTTATACATCTCCCGTATAGTGTCTCTCCATGGTGTTCCTTTGGAAATTAATTCGGATCGAGGAAGTCTTTTCACCTCTCGATTTTGGGAAAGCTTCCAAAATGCTATGGGAACCCGTCTCTCCTTTAGCACCGCTTTCCACCCTCAGTCAAGTGGTCAAGTGGAACGCGTCAACCAGATTCTAGAAGACATGCTTCGAGCCTCTATTATCTCATTCGGGATGGATTGGGAGAAGTGCCTTCCATTTGCCGAATTCGCTTACAACAACAGCTATCAATCTAGCTTGGGTAAAGCCCCTTTTGAAGTTCTTTATGGACGACGATGTCGAACACCCCTTAACTGGTCAGAAACCGGGGAAAGACAATTCTTTGGCCCGGATATGATTCAGGAAGCAGAAGAACAAGTTCGCATCGTTCGTGAAAAGTTGAAAACAGCCCAATCTCGTCAAAAGAGTCAATATGACCGAAAACATAAGGCTATGACTTTCGAGGTTGACGAGAAGGCTTATCTTCGGGTTACCCCTCTGAAGGGAACCCATCGTTTCGGTATCAAAGGCAAATTGGCTCCTCGATACATTGGACCTTTTCGCATTCTCGCCAAACGAGGAGAAGTTGCCTACCAATTGGAACTACCTCCGCACCTCTCCAGAGTCCACGATGTCTTCCACGTTTCTCAACTCAGGCGTTGCTTCTCGGATCCTATCCGTGGAGTGGACCACGAAACGCTTGATCTCCAAGATAATCTTACATATCGAGAGTACCCCATTCGTATCCTTGATCAGGCCGAGCGTACCACTCGACGTCATAATATCAAGTTTCTAAAGGTTCAATGGTCGCACCATTCTGAGGATGAAGCAACTTGGGAAAGGGAGGATCGTCTTCGACTCGAGTACCCCGCTTTCTTTCCGGAAGAACCCAAATCTCGGGACGAGATTCTTTTGAGTGGGGGTGAGTTGTCACACCCTAGCTAGTCATGCATTAGAGTGTTGCATCATGTTTACTCTTTCATCAGAAACCTGAAATGGGGATGACAGAACCCCCAGTCCCCTCTGAAACCAATTAGGGTTTACTAAAAACTTTTTCAATGAACCTGAAATGCCCTTCTAAAATGCCCATAATTTTTGTCTTGGTTCAGAACCTCTGCCAAAAGTGGTGCACATTTTCCTAGGCCATCCTAGGGTTTTTGAATTAAATCATAAATATTTGAATTTGGGCATTTAAAATTATATAAAATATTTAAATGCTCAAATATCTCCAAACTAAAATGTTTCATGTTGGAAATAATCCAACTATGGGCCAGGAGTAGTTTGGTGATTTTTGAAGTTGCCTAGGTATTTTATTAAATTCAACAAAGTTGCAGATATATTAAAAAACAGAAAACAGAAGAAAATGGAAAAACTTACCTGTCGCCCAGCAACGGCCCACCTGCCGGCCCAGCCCAGCACCGCGCCAGCGAGCTGCTTCCGGCCAGGCAGGCAGGCAGGTGCTCGACGGCGAGCACCGCATGGGTGCCACGCACCTGCTCGCCGCCTCGCCGCCTCCCTCGCCCGGCTAACGCCGTGGATCGGCTTCCCTCTCTCCCCCGAACCTCCCAGACACCCCATCTCCTCTCCAGCTCCTCCCCCTTGCACGCCCCAGCCATGGCCGACGCCATCGCCGCCACCCCCTCGCCGTAGCCACGCCCTCCGTCCACCCCACGCTGTGCCACCGTGTCCAGGAGCTCCGCCGCCGTCCACTTCATCGAGCTAGCCGAGCCCCGTGTGCTCGTGCGGCCCGAGACCACCGCACCGACCTCGCCCGAGCTCACCGTCGCCGGAGATCCCCTTCAACGCCGTCGCCGCCTCAGCTCGTCCCCGACCTCGCCGGTGGCCTCTACGAGAGCGCTGTGAGCTTAGCTACTCCTCCGACCCTCTCTCTCTCATTCCTGAGCCTTGTAGCCACCGCACGAGGATCACACGCCCGCACCGCCGCGGATCTCGTCGCCGACGTGCTTCCGGCCACACTCCGGTCACAAGCTGGTGTCCATCTTACTCACCGAGTTCCGCAGCACCTAGCTAGCCACTCCCCGAGCCTCACCGACCCCTCTAGCGCCAAGTTCATCTTCGGCCGAACCCCGGTGGCCGCCAAGGTCGTCGCCGGCGCCAACTGCGGCCACCCCGACCCCAACGGACTCCACCAAGAGCTGCGGCTTGTCCTCAGCTCCACTCCGGTGGTCTCCGCGACCCATTTGGTGGCCGAAATGGCCAAAACCACTCCCGCCGCCGCGTCGGGCTCGCCGGCGGCTAAACGCCGGCGTCGCTGGCTTTGACTTTGACCACGGGTGGGCCCTGGTTGACTCCCTTGAGTCAATGACAGGTGGGGCCCAGCCCTGTTAATTAAACAGGTTTAGTTTTAATTAAACTTTAATTAAAATAATCACCCTGACATGCGGGACCCACTGTCAGGTTTGACCCTGACGTGTTACGTTGACCTGCTGATGTCACACTGACGTCAGGCTGACGCAATAATGATTTTCTAGAATTATTCTAATATAGGAAATTCCAGAATATAATTTAAACTTCAAAAATTCATAACTTTTATTCTGTAACTCCAAATCAGACAAATTATATATGAAAAACGATCAGAAAAATCCAATCTATCCATCTGTACTATTTTCATGCATGACTAAACAAGCTAACCTGATGTTTAATGCAGAACAAGGAAAAGCACTTTAAAAGGCCATGTTTGAGTTTGAAATTTGAATCTTTGATTCAAATTGGTTCAAACCCTTCTGGTTTTAGCTGCATTAGCCCAACACACTCATATTGCCATGTTTCATGCATGCATCATATTGTTGCACATTGTTTGGTGATGGTTGTGTATCGGTGTCCTTTGCGACAGGTTCTGCCTCCGAGGAGTACCGTGATTACCCTAACGAAGAACCGTATCATTGCATCGAACCATCAGGCAAGCAACCAACCATTTGATCATATCGATACAATCCCATGTTCTCGCTCCTGCTCTCTTTTACTGCATTAAGACAACGCGTTTTAAACTGTTGTGTGCTACGGTAGTTGAACCCATTTCCTCTGCATGACCTGTCATTGCCACAGTAACTAGATGAAACCCACTAGCATGTGTAGGAGTTGATTGAGCCATATGTATGTGTTGTTCCTACCTTGCTATGCCTGCTATGCTTAGAGTCGTGTCAGGTCTGGTTCATCTGGGTGATGGGCTAGAGTGAAATGATTATGTCGGTAATGAGAGTAGTGTGGTGAACACGATTTGATAAAGGTATCAATGAGGGGCCATGTAGGAGTACATGGTGGGTTGTTTCATTGAAGCCGACCTTAAGCACCGAGATCTGTATGTGTGATTTAAGAATCAACTACTACCATGCATTGGGCCCGAAACCAATGGACCCTCTCGGCTTCTTATTCACCCTAGTCCTCCGTCCAGGAGTTGCAAGTAGTTTCTGGTGTTTGTAGCCTACTGGAGGCCGTGGACAGCGCTGACCGTAGGGGTGGGCTGTGATGCGGTAGGTACGTGGCACGGTGTACCGAATACCCGTTAGGTATCTCGGGAACCCTGTTCACATCGTTCGGGGCCGTATGGGAAACCTCGGCCGGACTCCCTGCGGATGGAACCTGGATAGGCGATAAACCTGGACTGGAGACTTAGGTGACTAGGTAGGTCGTGGCCGACACCCACGTTGGGCTTCCGCTTGAAGGTTGCCGAGTACATGTCGTGTAAACGACGGTAAGTGGTGAGAGCGTGTATGAAGAAGTACACCCCTGCAGGGTTATCATAATCTATTCGAATAGCCGCGTCCGCGGTAAAGGACTACTTGGTTGCCTATACAGTTCATAGACAAGTAAATGGAAACTACTAAAAGCCTCAAGATAAGTGTGAGTGCCGAGGGTGGCTCTTCCGTAGGAAGACGGAGGCGAACCCTCGGTAGTGTATTGAAGTGGTGAGTAGTGGACTCGTGTGCGCAAAACCATTTCAAGTTGAGGTATCGTAGGATAGTCTAGCCAAGATGTCAAAGCTGGCTTGCTGCAATAACTCCACCTACCCTTCTTGACAATGTGCATGTATGTAGGATCTGATGTAAGTCTTGCTGAGTACCTTTGTACTCATGTTGCTATAATTTACATTTTACAGAAGACGCTGCAACCCCTTCTGATGGGTTCTACGTAGACGTTGACATCAACGAGTAGGCTAAAGGCCAGGTGGTGATCCTGAGCTTGTGAAGGACCATGTAGTATAGCTAGGCTTTCCAAGCCTCTTTTATTTTACTAGTTGTCTGTACTCAGACAAGTTACTTCCGCTGCTGGTTTGTATGACTGTATGACTTGAATGTTGGGTCGTGAGACCCGTACCTGGTGTATGTTATGTATGGCTCCCTGAGCCTTAAATAAAGTACTTGTGTCGTAGAGTCATGTTGTGATGCTTCGTTGTATTTGCACATATCGAGCATATTGTGTGTATGATTGAAATGCTTGGTATGTGTGGGATCTGACTATCTAGTTGTTTATCTTTAGTAGCCTCTCTTACCGGGAAATGTCTCCTAGTGTTACCGCTGAGCCATGGTAGCTTGCTACTGCTCTGGAACACTTAGGCTGGCCGGCATGTGTCCTTCTTCGTTCCTGTGTCTGTCCCTTCGGGGAAATGTCACGCATTGAGTACCGGAGTCCTGTTAGCCCGCTACAGCCCAGTTTACCGGAGTCCTGCTAGCCCAGTGCTACAGCCCGGACCCACTTGCTGATGACCGACACGTTCTTGCTAGAACCCAATTGCAACCACGTAAAAGATGCAGGAACAATTAGAGGACGTCTAACCTGTTTTTGCAGCAATTGTCATGTGATGTGATATGGCCAGAAGTTGTGATGAATGATGAATGACATATTGTGATGTATGAGATCATGTTCTTGTAATAGGAATCATGACTTGCATGTCGATGAGTATGACAACCGGCAGGAGCCATAGGAGTTGTCTTTATTTTTTGTATGACCTGCGTGTCATTAAAGAACGCCATGTAAATTACTTTACTTTATTGCTAAACGCGTTAGCCATAGAAGTAGAAGTAGTCGTTGGCGTGACAACTTCATGAAGACACGATGATGGAGATCATGATGATGGAGATCATGGTGTCATGCCGGTGACAAGATGATCATGGAGCCCCGAAGATGGAGATCAATGGAGCTATATGATATTGGCCATATCATGTCACTACTATATAATTGCATGTGATGTTTATTATGTTTATGCATCTTGTTTACTTAGAACGACGGTAGTAAATAAGATGATCCCTTACAACGATTTCAAGAAGTGTTCTCCCCTAACTGTGCACCGTTGCTAAAGTTCGTCGCTTCTAAGCACCACGTGATGATCGGGTGTGATGGATTCTTACGTTCACATACAACGGGTGTAAGACAGATTTACACACGCAAAACACTTAGGGTTAACTTGATGAGCCTAGCATGTACAGACATGGCCTCGGAACACGGAGACCGAAAGGTCAAACACGAGTCGTATGGAAGATACGATCAACATGAGAATGTTCACCGACGATGACTAGTCCGTCTCACGTGATGATCGGACACGGCCTAGTCGACTCGGATCGTGTAACACTTAGATGACTAGAGGGATGTCTAATCTGAGTGGGAGTTCATTATAATAATTTGATTAGATGAACTTAATTATCATGAACTTAGTCTAAAACCTTTGCAAAATATGTCTTGTAGATCAAATGGCCAACGCTCATGTCAACATGAACTTCAACGCGTTCCTAGAGAAAACCAAGCTGAAAGATGATGGCAGCAACTATACGGACTGGGTCCGGAACCTGAGGATCATCCTCATTGCATCCAAGAAAGCATATGTCCTAGATAAACCGCTAGGTGAAGCACCCATCCCACAGAACCAAGACGTTATGAACATTTGGCAGACACGTGCTGATGATTACTCCCTCGTTCAGTGCGGCATGCTTTACAGCTTAGAACCGGGGCTCCAAAAGCGTTTTGAGCATCACGGAGCATATGAGATGTTCGAGGAGCTGAAACTAGTTTTCCAAGCTCACGCCCGGGTCGAGAGATATGACGTCTCCGACAAGTTCTATAGTTGTAAGATGGAGGAAAATAGTTCTGTCAGTGAGCACATACTCAAGATGTCTGGGTTGCACAACCGTATGACCCAGCTGAATATTAACCTCCCTGATGAGGCGGTCATTGACAGAATCCTTCAGTCGCTCCCACCAAGCTACAAGAGCTTTGTGATGAACTACAATTTGCAGGGGATGGTGAAGACCATTCCTGAAGTATTTTCCATGCTGAAGTCAGCAGAGGTTGAAATCAAGAAAGAACATCAAGTGTTGATGGTCAATAAGACCACTAAGTTCAAGAAGGGCAAGGGCAAGAAGAACTTCAAGAAGGACGGCAAGGAGGTTGCCGCGCTCGGTAAGCCAGTTACCGGGAAGAAGTCAAAGAATGGACCCAAGCCTGAGACTGAGTGTTTTTATTGCAAGGGGAAGGGTCACTGGAAGCGGAACTGCCCCAAATACTTAGCGCATAAGAAGGCTGGCAACACTAAAGGTATATTTGATATACATGTAATTGATGTGTACCTTACCAGTACTCATAGTAACTCCTGGGTATTTGATACCGGTGCCGTTGCTCATATTTGGAACTCACAGCAGGAGCTACGGAATAAGCGGAGACTGGCGAAGGACGAGGTGACGATGCGCGTCGGGAATGGTTCCAGAGTCGATGTGATCGCCGTCGGCACGCTACCTCTACATTTACCTACGGGATTAGTTTTGAACCTTAATAATTGTTATTTAGTGCCAAGTTTGAGCATGAACATTGTATCTGGATCTCGTTTGATACGAGGTGGCTACTCATTTAAATCCGAGAATAATGGTTGTTCTATTTATATGAGAGATATGTTTTATGGTCATGCTCTGATGGTCAATGGTTTATACTTAATGAATCTCGAGCGTAATGTTACACATATTCATAGCGTGAATACCAAAAGATGTAAAGTTAATAACGATAGTCCCACATACTTGTGGCACTGCCGCCTTGGTCACATTGGTGTCAAGCGCATGAAGAAGCTCCATGCTGATGGACTTTTGGAGTCTCTCGATTATGAATCATTTGACACATGCGAACCATGCCTCATGGGCAAGATGACCAAGACTCCGTTCTCCGGAACAATGGATCGAGCAACCAACTTGTTGGAAATCATACATACCGATGTGTGCGGTCCAATGAGCGTTGAGGCTCGCGGAGGATATCGTTATGTTCTCACTCTCACTGATGACTTGAGTAGATATGGGTATGTCTACTTAATGAAACACAAGTCTGAGACCTTTGAAAAGTTCAAGGAATTTCAGAATTAGATAGAGAATCAATGTGACCGAAAGATAAAGTTCCTACGATTAGATCGTGGAGGAGAATACTTAAGTCACGAATTTGGTACACACTTAAGGAAATGTGGAATCGTTTCACAACTCGCGCCGCCTGGAACACCTCAGCATAATGGTGTGTCCGAACGTCGTAATCGCACTCTATTGGATATGGTGCGGTCTATGATGTCTCTTACCGATTTACCGCTATCATTTTGGGGATACGCTCTAGAGACAGCTACATTCACTTTAAATAGGGCACCATCTAAATCCGTTGAGATGACACCGTATGAATTATGGTTTGGGAAGAAACCTAAGCTATCATTTCTAAAAGTTTGGGGATGCGATGCTTATGTCAAGAAACTTCAACCTGAAAAGCTTGAACCCAAGTCGGAAAAATGTGTCTTCATAGGATACCCTAAGGAAACCGTTGGGTATACCTTCTACTTAAGATCCGAGGGCAAGATCTTTGTTGCCAAGAACGGATCCTTTCTAGAAAAAGAGTTTCTCTTGAAAGAAGTAAGTGGGAGGAAAGTAGAACTCGATGAAGTACTACCTCTTGAACGGGATAGTAGTGCAGCTCAGGAAAATGTTCCTGTGATGCCTACACCAACTGAAGAGGAAAATAATGATGATGATCAAGGTACTTCGGATCAAGTTGTTACTGAACTTCGTAGGTCCACAAGGACACGTTCCGCACCAGAGTGGTATGGCAACCCTGTCCTGGAAATCATGTTGTTGGACAATGGTGAACCTTCGAACTATGAAGAAGCGATGGCCGGCCCAGATTCGAACAAATGGCTTGAAGCCATGAAATCTGAGATAGAATCCATGTATGAAAACAAAGTATGGACTTTGACAGACTTGCCCGATGATCGGCGAGCGATAGAAAACAAATGGATCTTTAAGAAGAAGACGGACGCGGATGGTAATATTACCGTCTATAAAGCTCGACTTGTCGCTAAGGGTTATCGACAAGTTCAAGGGATTGACTACGACGAGACATTCTCTCCCGTAGCGAAGCTGAAGTCCGTCCGAATCATGTTAGCAATTGCCGCATACTATGATTATGAGATATGGCAGATGGACGTCAAAACGGCATTCCTTAACGGGCATCTTAAGGAATAACTGTATATGATGCAGCCGGAAGGTTTTGTCGATCCTAAGAACGCTAACAAAGTATGCAAGCTCCAGCGATCCATTTATGGGCTGGTGCAAGAATCTCGGAGTTGGAATATTTGCTTTGATGAGATGATCAAAGCGTTTGGGTTTATGCAGACTTATGGAGAAGCCTGCGTTTACAAGAAAGTGAGTGGGAGCTCTGTAGCATTTCTCATATTATATGTAGATGACATACTCTTGATGGGAAATGATATAGAACTTTTGGATAGCATTAAGGCTACTTGAATAAGTGTTTTTCAATGAAGGACCTTGGAGAAGCTGCTTATATATTAGGCATCAAGATCTATAGAGATAGATCGAGACACCTCATAGGTCTTTCACAAAGCACATACCTTGATAAGATTTTGAAGAAGTTCAAAATGGATCAGCCCAGGAAGGGGTTCTTGCCTGTATTGCAAGGTGTGAGATTGAGCTCGGCTCAATGCCCGACCACGGCAAAAGATAAAGAAGAGATGAGTGTCATCCCCTATGCTTCAGCCATAGGATCTATTATGTATGCCATGCTGTGTACCAGACCTGATGTAAACCTTGCCGTAAGTTTGGTAGGAAGGTACCAAAGTAACCCCGGCAAGGAACACTGGACAGCGGTCAAGAATATCCTGAAGTACCTGAAAAGGACAAAGGACATGTTTCTCGTTTATGGAGGTGACGAAGAGCTCATCGTAAAGGGTTACGTCGACGCAAGCTTTGACACAGATCTGGATGACTCTAAGTCACAAACCGGATACGTGTATATGTTGAATGGTGGAGCAGTAAGCTGGTGCAGCTGCAAGCAGAGCGTAGTGGTGGGATCTACATGTGAAGCGGAGTACATGGCAGCCTCGGAGGCAGCGCATGAAGCTATTTGGGTGAAGGAGTTCATCACCGACCTAGGAGTCATACCCAATGCGTCGGGGCCAATCAAACTCTTCTGTGACAACACTGGAGCTATTGCCCTTGCCAAGGAGCCCAGGTTTCACAAGAAGACCAGGCACATCAAGCGTCGTTTCAACTCCATCCGGGAAAATGTTCAAGATGGAGACATAGATATTTGCAAAGTACATACGGATCTGAATGTCGAAGATCCGTTGACTAAACCTCTCTCGCGAGCAAAACATGATCAACACCAAAACTCTATGGGTGTTCGATTCATCACAATGTAACTAGATTATTGACTCTAGTGCAAGTGGGAGACTGTTGGAAATATGCCCTAGAGGCAATAATAAAAGTATTATTATATATTTCGTTGTTCATGATGATTGTCTTTTATTCATGCTATAACTGTATTATCCGGAAATCGTAATACACATGTGAATACATAGACCATAACATGTCCCTAGTGAGCCTCTAGTTGACTAGCTCGTTGATCAACTGATAGTCATGGTTTCCTGGCTATGGACATTGGATGTCGTTGATAACGGGATCACATCATTAGGAGAATGATGTGATGGACAAGACCCAATCCTAAGCATAGCACAAGATCGTTGTAGTTCGTTTGCTAGAGCTTTTTCAATGTCAAGTATCTCTTCCTTAGACCATGAGATCGTGTAACTCCCGGATACCGTAGGAGTACTTTGGGTGTACCAAACGTCACAACGTAACTAGGTGATTATAAAGGTGCACTACAGGTATCTCCGAAAGTGTCTGTTGGGTTGACACGGATCGAGACTGGGATTTGTCACTCCGTATGACGGAGAGGTATCTCTGGGCCCACTCGGTAATGCATCATCATAATGAGCTCAAAGTGACCAAGTGGTTGATCACGGGATCATGCATTACGGTACGAGTAAAGTGACTTGCCGGTAACGAGACTGAACAATGTATTGGGATACCGACGATCGAGTCTCGGGCAAGTAACGTACCGATTGACAAAGGGAATTGTATACAGGGTTTTTGATCGAATCCTCGACATCGTGGTTCATCCGATTTCATCATAGAGGAGCATGTGGGAGCCAACATGGGTATCCAGATCCCGCTGTTGGTTATTGACCGGAGAGTCGTCTCGGTCATGTCTACATGTCTCCCGAACCCGTAGGGTCTACACACTTAAGGTTCGGTGACGCTAGGGTTATTAGGAAGACTTGTATGTGATTAACGAAAGTTGTTCGGAGTTCCGGATGAGATCCCGGACGTCACGAGGAGTTCCTGAATGGTCCGGAGGTGAAGATTTATATATGGGAAGTTGTCTTACGGACACCGGAAGAATTCGGGGTCATATCGGTATTGTACCGGGGCCACCGGAGGGGTTCCGGGGTCCACCGGGAGGGGCCACCCCTCTCGGAGGGCCACATGGGCCGCAAGGGGCAGGGAGCCAGCCCCTGGAGGGCTGGGCGCGCCCCCACCTTGGGCCCATGCGCCTAGGGTTGGGGGGGGGAACCCTAAAGGGGGCGCCCCCTTGCTTGGGGGGCAAGTCCCCCCTCCCTTTCCCCTTCCCCTATAAATAGAGGGGTGAGGGGAGGGCTGCTAGACACAACTCAAGGCGCAGCCCCTCCCCTCCCCAACACCTCTCCTCCTCCGTACGTGCTTGGCGAAGCCCTGTCGGAGTACTGCTGCACCAATAACACCACGCCGTCGTGCTGCCGTTGGAGCAATCTTCCTCAACCTCTCCTTCCTCCTTGCTGGATCAAGACGGAGGAGACGTCGTCCGTCCCATACGTGTGTTGAACGCGGAGGTGCTGTCCGTTCAGCACTTGGTCATCAGTGATCCGAATCACGGCGAGTACGACTCCATCATCACCATTCCATTGAACGCTTCCGCACTCGATCTACAAGTGGTATGTAGATGCAAACTCACTCCCTTGACTCATTGCTTAGATGAACTCATACATGGATCTTGGTGAAACCGTAGGAAAAATTTTACTTTTCTGCAACGTTCCCCAACAATCAATGACATCCAATGTCCATGGTCAGGAAACCGTAACCATCTATTGATCAACGAGCTAGTCAACTAGAGGCTTACTAGGGACATGGTGTTGTCTATATATCCACACATGTATCTGAGTTTCCTATCAATACAATTATAGCATGGATAATAGACTATTATCATGAACAAGGAAATATAATAATAACTAATTTATTATTGCCTCTAGGGCATATTTCCAGCAGTCTCCCACTTGCACTAGAGTCAATAATCTAGTTCACGTCGCCATGTGATTAACACTCACAGGTCACATCGCCATGTGACCAACATCCAAAGAGTTTACTAGTGTCATTAAACTAGTTCACATCATCATGTGATTAAGACTCAATGAGTTCTGGGGTTTGATCATGTTTTGCTTGTGAGAGAGGTTTTAGTCAACGGGTTTGCAACATTCAGATCCGTATGTAGTTCGCAATTCTCTATGTCATATTGTAAATGCTGCTTCCACGCTCCACTTGGAGCTATTCCAAATGGTTGTTCCACTATACGTATCCGGTTTGCTACTCAGAGTCACTTGGATAGGTGTTAAAGCTTGCATCGACGTAACCCTTTATGTCGAACTCTTTATCACCTCCATAATCGAGAAACATATCCTTATTCCTCTAAGGATAACTTTGACCGCTATCTGGTGATCTACTCCTTGATCACCTTTGTACTCTCTTGCCAGATATGTAGCAAGGCACACAACCGGTGCGGTACTTAGCATAGCATATTGTAGAGCCTACGTCTAAAGCATAGGGGACGACCTTCGTCCTTTCTCTCTTTTCTGCCGTGGTCGAGCTTTAAGTCTTAACTTCATACCTTACATATCAGGCAAGAACTCCTTCTTTGACTGATCCATCTTGAACATCTTCATCATCATGTCAAGGTATGTGCTCATTTGAAAGTACTATTGAGCGTTTTTGATCTATCCTCGTAGATCTTGAGGCTCAATGTTCAAGTAGCTTAATCCAGGTTTTCTATTGAAAAACACCTTTCAAATAACCCTATATGGTTTCCAGAAATTCTACATCATTTCTGATCAACAATATGTCAAGAACATATACTCATCAGAAATTCTATAGTGCTCCCACTCACTTCTTTGGAAATACAAGTTTCTCATAAACTTTGTATAAACCCAAAATCTTTTGATCATCTTATCAAAGTACATATTCCAACTCCGAAATGCTTACTCCAGTCCATGGAAGGATTGCTGGAGCTAGCATACCTTTTAGCATCCTTAGGATCGACAAAACCTTTCTGATTGTATCACATACAACCTTTCCTTACAAAACTGGTAAGGAAACTCGTTTTGACATCCATCTGCCAGATTTCATAAATGCAGCTAATGCTAACATGATTCCGACGGACTTAAGCATCGCTACGAATGAGAAGATCTCATCGTAGTCAACTCCTTGAACTTGTGAAAAACTCTTCGCCACAAGTCGAGCTTCATAAATGGTGACATTACCGTCCACGTCCGTCTTCTTCTTAAAGATCCATTTATCTCAATGGCTTGCCGATCATCGGGCAAGTCCACCAAAGTCCATGCTTTGTTCTGATACATGGATCCTATCTCGAATTTCATGGCTTCTAACCATTTGTCGGAATTTGGGCCCACCATCGCTTCTCCATAGCTCGTAGGTTCATTGTTGTCTAGCAACATGACCTTCAAGACAGGATTTTTGTACCACTCTGAAGTAGTACACATCCTTATCACCCTACGAGGTACGGTAGTGACTTGATCCAAAACTTCATGATCACTATCATAAACTTCTACTTCAATTGGTGTAGGCGCCATAGGAACAACTTCCTGTGCCCTGCTACACACTAGTTGAAGTGATGGTTCAATAACCTCATCAAGTCTCCACCATCCTCCCACTCAATTTTCGAGACGAACTTTTCCTCGAGAAAGGACCCGATTCAAGAAACAATCCCTATTGCTTTCGGATCTGAATTAGGAGGTATACCCAACTGTTTTGGGTGTCCTATGAAGATGCATTTTGTCCGCTTTGGGTTCGAGCTTATCAACCTGAAACTTTTTCACATATGCGTCGCAGCCCCAAACTTTTAACAAACGACAACTTAGGTTTCTCCAAACCATAATTCAAACGATGTCGTCTCAACAGAATTACGTGGTACCCTATTAAAGTGAGTGTGGTTGTCTCTAATGCCTAACCCATGAATAATTGTGGTAATTCGATAAGAGACATCATGGTACGCACCATATCCAATAGGGTGCAACTATGATGTTCGGACACACCATCACACTATGGTGTTCCAGGCGGTATTAATTGTGAAACAATTTCCACAATGTCTTAATTGCGTGCCAAAGCTCCTAACTCAGATACTCATCTCTATGATCATATCATAGACATTTTATCCTCTTGTCACGATGATCTTCAACTTCACTCTGAAATTACTTGAACCATTCAATAATTCAGACTTGTGTTTCATCAAGTAAATATACTCAGTATCTACTCAAATCATCCGTGAAGTAAGAACATAACGACATTCACTGCATGCCTCAGCACTCATTGGACTGCACACGTCAAAATGTGTTACTTCCAACAAGTTGCTATCTTGTTCCATCTTACTGAAAACGAGGCTTTTTAGTCATCTTGCCCATGTGGTATGATTTGCATGTCTCAAGTGATTCAAAATCAAGTGAGTCCAAACGATCCATCTGCATGGAGTTTCTTCATGCGTACATACCAATAGACATGGTGTGCATGTCTCAATCTTTTCAAAAACGAGTGAGTCCAAAGATCCATCAACATGGAGCTTCTTCATGCGTTTTTTACCAATATGACTTACATGGCAGTGCCACAAGTAAGTGGTACCATCATTACTATCTTATATCTTTTGGCATGAAAATGTGTATCACTACGATCGAGATTCAATAAACCATTTTTAGGTGCAAGACCATTGAAGGTATTATTCAAATAAATAGAGTAACCATTATTCTCTTTAAATGAATAACCGTATTGCGATAGACATAATCCAATCATGTCTATGCTTTAACGCAAACACCAATCTCGGTGGTAGAGGGAGCGTGCGATGCTTGATCACATCAACCTTGGAAACACTTCCAACATATATCGTCAGCTCACCTTTAGCTGGTCTCCTTTTATTTCGTAGCTTTTATTTCGAGTTACTAACACTTAGCAACCAAACCGGTATCTAGTACCCTGGTGCTACTAGGAGTACTAGTAAAGTACACATTAACATAATGTATATCCAATATACTTCTATCGACCTTGCCAGCCTTCTCATCTACCAAGTATCTAGGGTAATTCTTCTCCAGTGGTTGTTCCCCTTATTATAGAAGCACTTAGTCTCGGGTTTGGGTTCAACCTTGGGTTTCTTCACTAGAGCAGCAGCTGATTTGCCGTTTCATGAAGCATCCCTTCTTGCCCTTGCCCTTCTTGAAACTAGTGGTTTCACCAACCATCAACAATTGATGCTCCTTCTTGATTTCTACTTTCGCAATGTCAAACAACGCGAATACCTCAAGGATCATCATCTCTATCCTTGAGATGTTATAGTTCATCACGAAGCTCTAGCAGCTTGGTGGCAATGACTTTGGAGAAACATAACTATCTCATCTGAAAGATCAACTCCCACTCGATTCAAGTGATTGTCGTACTCAGACAATCTGAGCACAAGCTCAACGATTGAGCTTTTCTCCCTTAGTTTGTAGGCTAAGAAAATCGTCGGAGGTCTCATACCTCTTGACGTGGGCACGAGTCTGAAATCCCAATTTCAGCCGTCAAAACATCTCATATGTTCCGCGACATTTCGAAAACGTCTTTGGTGGCTCAACTCTAAACTGTTTAACTGAACTATCACGTAGTTATCAAAACGTGTATGTCCGATGTTCGCAACATCCACAAACGACGTTTGGGGTTCAGCACACTGAGCGGTGCAATAAGGACATAAGCTTTCTACTGTTCGCATAATCGCTACTGTCAACTTTCAACTATATTTTCTCTAGGAACATATCTAAACAGTGGAACTAAAGCGCGAGCTTACGACATAATTTGCAAAGATCATTTGACTATGTTCAGGATAATTAAGTTCATCTTATGAACTCCCACTCAGATAGACATCCCTCTAGTCATCTAAGTGATTACATGATCCGAGTCAACTAGGCCGTGTCCGATCATCACGTGAGACGGACTAGTCATCATCGGTGAACATCTTCATGTTGATCGTATCTACTATACGACTCATGCTCGACCTTTCGGTCTATGTGTTCCGAGGCCATGTCTGTACATGCTAGGCTCGTCAAGTTAACCCTAAGTGTTTCGCGTGTGTAAATCTGTCTTACACCCGTTGTATGTGAACGTAAGAATCCATCACACCCGATCATCACGTGGTGCTTAGAAGCGACGAACTTTAGCAAAGGTGCACAGTTAGGGGAGAACACTTCTTGAAATTGTTGTAAGGGATCATCTTATTTACTACCGTCGTTCTAAGTAAACAAGATGCATAAACATAATAAACATCACATGCAATTATATAGTAGTGACATGATATGGCCAATATCATATAGCTCCATTGATCTCCATCTTCGGGGCTCCATGATCATCATCGTCACCGGCATGACACCATGATCTCCATCATCGTGTCTTCATGAAGTTGTCTCGCCAACTATTACTTCTACTACTATGGCTACCGGTTAGCAATAAAGTAAAGTAATTACATGGCGTTGCTTAATGACACGCAGGTCATAGAATAAATTAAGACAACTCCTATGGCTCCTGCCGGTTGTCATTCTCATCGACATGCAAGTCATGATTCCTATTACAAGAACATGATCAATCTCATACATCACATATCATTCATCACATTCTTCTTGGCCATATCACATCACATGACAATTGCTGCAAAAACAAGTTAGACGTCCTCTAATTGTTGTTGCATCTTTTATGTGGCTGCAATTGGGTTCTAGCAAGAACATTTTCTTACCTACGAATAACCACAATGTGATTTTGTCAACTTCTATTTACCCTTCATAAGGACCCTTTTCATCGAATCCGCTCCAACTAAAGTGGGAGAGACAGAGACCCGCCAGCCACCTTATGCAACTAGTGCATGTCAGTCGGTGGAACCGGTCTCACGTAAGCGTACGTGTAAGGTTGGTCCGAGCCGCTTCAGCCCACAATACCGCTGAAGCAAGATAAGACTAGTAGCGGCAAGCAAGTTGACAAGATCTACGCCCACAACAAAATTGTTTTCTACTCGTGCAATAGAGAACTACACATAGACCTAGCTCATGATGTCACTGTTTGGGAATGTA
Organism: Triticum dicoccoides; assembly: GCF_002162155.2. NCBI lineage: Eukaryota > Viridiplantae > Streptophyta > Magnoliopsida > Poales > Poaceae > Triticum > Triticum dicoccoides. The sequence continues at coordinate 646,677,618 of NC_041389.1, forward strand.
GCAGAAAATTAAAATTTTTCCTACGGTTTCACCAAGATCCATCTATGAGTTCATCTAAGCAACGAGTCATGGGAGAGAGATTGCATCTACATACCACTTGTAGATCGCGAGCGGAAGCGTTCAAGGGGATGGTGATGATGGAGTCGTACTCGCCGTGATTCCGATCACCGATGACCATGTGCTGAAGGGACAACATCTCCGTGTTCAACACACGTACGGGACGGGAGACGTCTCCTCCTTCTTGATCCAGCAAGGGGGAAGGAGAGGTTGATGATGATCCAGCAGCACGACGGCGTGGTGGTGGATGCAGCAGAACTCCGGCAGGGCTTCGCCAAGCTGCTGCGGGAGGAGGACGAGGTGTAGCAGGGGAGGGAGGCGCGAATGCACAGGGTGCGGCTGCCCCCCCCCCTTTCCATCCTTTATATAGGCCCCCGGTACAATACCGGGTGACCCCGAAACTTTCCCGATGGCCGAAATACCACTTCCTATATATAATTCTTTACCTCCGGACCATTCCGAAACTCCTCGTGACGTCCGGGATCTCATCCGGCACTCCGAACAACATTCGGTATGCTGCATACTCATATTCATACAACCCTAGCGTCACCGAACCTTAAGTGTGTAGACCCTACGGGTTCGGGAGACACGTAGACATGACCGAGACGGTTCTCGGGCAATAACCAACAGCGGGATCTGGATACCCATGTTGGCTCCCACATGTTCCACGATGATCTCATCGGATGAACCACGATGTCAAGGACTCAATCAATCCCGTATACAATTCCCTTTGTCTAGCGGTATTGTACTTGCCCGAGATTCGATCGTCGGTATACCGATACCTTGTTCAATCTCATTACCGGCAAGTCTCTTTACTCGTTCCGTAACACATCATCCCATGATCAACCCCTTGGTCACATTGTGCTCATTATGATGATGTCCTACCGAGTGGGCCCAGAGATACCTCTCTGTTTACACGGAGTGACAAATCCCAGTCTCAATTCGTGCCAACCCAACAGACACTTTTGGAGATACCTGTAGTGCACCTTTATAGCCACCCAGTTACGTTGTGACGTTTGGTACACCCAAAGCATTCCTACGGTATCCGGGAGTTGCACAATCTCATGGTCTAAGGAAAAGATACTTGACATTAGAAAAGCTTCAGCATACGAACTACACGATCTCTATGCTAGGCTTAGGATTGGGTCTTGTCCATCACATCATTCTCCTAATGATGTGATCCCGTTATCAATGACATCCAATGTCCATGGTCAGGAAACCGTAACCATCTATTGATCAACGAGCTAGTCAACTAGAAGCTTACTAGGGACATGGTGTTGTCTATATATCTACACATGTATCTGAGTTTCCTATCAATACAATTATAGCATGGATAATAGACGATTATCATGAACAAGGAAATATAATAATAACTAATTTATTATTGCCTCTAGGGCATATTTCCAACACTGGGCTCCTCCACTGCGTCGTCCCTTCGGGCCGTAGCACCGCGACCCGCGGTCTCCACCGCCGCCCCGAGGTCTTCCCGCCGTCACCCCAACCTGCCTGCTTCCGCCGCGTCACCCCTTCGGGCCGTAGCGCCATGTCCCACGGTCCACCGCCGTCCCTACGCGTGGACTTCCCATGGTATGCGCCGCGCCGCCTCCCTTGGCATGGGAACACCATCGTATGGCCCGGTCTTTGTCACGTTATCGGGTTCCTTGCCTAGTTCAAGCATCGTCGCCACCGCCGTCAGGCCGCCACCGCTGCTCTTCTTTGTCCGCCGTCACCGCTACCCCCAGAGCAGCTGCCGACACTCGTCCACCCCTTTCGTTTTCGTCCATCACCAGCCCGTCGCCAGCGTCACCGTCATCTACCCCGACTACTTCATTTACTCTGACAACCGCGGGCGACATCGGCCCCATGCTGATTGGTGCCGTAACCATGGTTGAGTCCTTCTCTGCTGGCATCTCCGACTTCTCCAACATGGCATACAGCTCGGGTAGGTCCCTCATCCACACATGACTGGTGCTGGCAACACCAATGCGCGCCTTCATCCACGACATGTTCCCGGGCCTAGCAAGCCTGGTGTCGCGCTTCGTCAATTTAGTCTTCGTCCGTCTACGCATGCCCTGTCCGGGCTACACCTACGCGTGCATTCATCTACGACGTGTCCCCGAGTTTGGCAAACCCAACGCGATGCCTCGTCAACACCGTCCTCTACCTGGTGCACACTACCTAGACACCACTGCGCGTAAGAGTAACACGACACCTCCTTGCGCCCGCGGCTCCACGGTGACTTCCTTGACACCGGCCACCTCGACTCGACATCGACCATGGCATTCTTTGCACGACTATCTTGACCACGACATTCTTCACACGGCTACCTCGACCATGCCTACACCACCATACGCTCTTAGCTACATCAACAAACGACACAAAGGGCTACCGCCTTGCTTGAGCAACCTCGTCGGTTTTCACTCCAGCCACGACTTCCGTGATGCATCGACTATTATGACTGTGTGTGTGGGGGGGGGGAGTGTCTGTCGGCTTGCCTTCGGATTCTTCTCCAGTCGCACCGTCTACGTCGCTACCATTTTGACTCCAAGGGGATGTTGAGTATATTGATTATTAAGAAAGATAGGATAGCGTAGGATATTAGTCTACCTTGTCTTGTTCTCCAAGTAGATCATTGTACTCCTACATATATGCCCACAAGGCTCAAGCAATACAATCCATCATATTCCGCCAATCTCTCTATTCCCTTCTAACACCTTGAATGGTTGTTTCGCACCGAGGGATGGTATATCTATCTATCTTGTTGAAAAGTGTTTAGCTGATCTTGCATTCTAACTTCTAAGTACATTTGTTAGAAGTACAACCCTAGAGCAGTAATGTGAAGTATTAAACTAAAATACCCAACTAGCTAGTTGCAGTCACAAGCTAATGTCAATTATGTTTTGTGAGTTCTCAAAATATATTGAGAAACAAACAAAAATGTAATATATGTTATACTACGAGCATTTACAAACAAACATATGGAAGAGGCAATGGTTGTTGAACCTTATAAAAGCATAAAAATCTGTAGACAGTTTAAGATGCGTCAAATACCTAAATAACGAATTACTATCTGGAAATTATAATATGGAGAAAATAAATGTAGAGAGCACTCATACCATATCTAATGGCATTCCCTACATGATTACAACCATATTTTAATCACTGAGATAGATGTTGCGACCAAGGGTTTGAGGCAGTTGTAACTTGTAAGTCTTTTTTTTGAAGGCAACCTGTAAGTCTTCTCTGGCCTATGTAGAGACTGGTAAAATTGTGTCTAATTATAAATCCATCTATGCATGTTGATATTTCCGTAGTGATGGAAGAACTATTTGCCTCTCACGGAGATATAAGTTTTTTGCTCAGTTTAGTGATATGTGATCTCTAGACTAATAATCGGTGATATAAGTTTTTTGCCTCTCACACTTTTGCTCACCGAGGATCAACTTCCCAATCAGTCACACATCCTCAAATTAGCCCAAGTTAGGATCTATTTTTATCATTTACCTACTCGAGAACGAGCTGGAATTAATCTTGGGATGCTTGGTACGTCACCAACGTATCTATAGTTTTTTATTGTTCCATGCTATTATGGTATTAATTTTGGATGTTTTGTATGTCATTATATATATAATTATATACATTTTTTGGGACTAACCTATTAACTTAGTGCCCAGTGCTAGTTGCTGTTTTTTTTGTATATTTTTGGCTTTTCAGTCAAACGAAGTTTAAACGGAGAAAAAACTTTGGATTATTTTTTTCTGGAAAAAAAGAGACCCTAGAAGGTTCGGGAGGAGGCCAGAAGAGCCACAAGGGAGCGAAAAGCCCTAGGGCGCCGCCCGGGCTTGTCTCGTGGCACGTCCAACCCTAATTCAACCTCTATAAATACTCAAATATTCGCCTAACATCAGAGAGACACCGGAAATACATTTTCCGGCGCCGCAAGTTCCAGAACCACGAGATCCCATATGGACGCCCGCTTCGGTACTCTGCCGGAGAGGGAATCAATCACGGAGGGGCTCTACATCAACCTTGCTGCCCTTTCGATGATGCATGAGTAGTTTACTACAGACCTACGGTCAATAGTTAGTAGCTAGATGGCTTCTTCTCTCTATTTGATCTTCAATACAATGTTCTCCTCAATGTTCTTGGAGATCTATTCGATGTAATGACTTTTTGCGGTGTCTTCATTGGGATTCGATGAATTGTGAGTTTATGATAAGATCTATACATGAATATTATTTGAGTTTCTCTAAACTCTTTTATGCATGATTACTATAGCCTCATATTTCTTCTCCCATTTATTGGTTTGGTTTGGCCATCTAGATTGATATATATTGCAATGGGAAGAGGTGCTTTGCAATGGGTTCGATCTTACGATGTTCAATCCCAGTGACAGATGGGGACACACTAGTGCAGAACCGGCCTTTAGTGCCGGTTCGTGACGGCCTTTAGTGCCGGTTCACCAACCGACACTAAAGAGTGGGGACTAAAGGTCCCCTCCTTTAGTACCGGTTCGTCATGAACCGGCGCTAAAGTGCAAACACGTGGCACGAGCCAGGCCCGGGTGCGCGTAGGGCTTTAGTACCGGTTGGTAACACCAACCGGTACTAAATGTTTGGGTGTTTTTTATTTTTCCTTTAGTTTTGTGTTTTCAATTTAATTTAGTGATTGTTTTACATTATAATGAGTTGTTAAATCATTAGGTGAAAGTACCGCGGATTAGTTTCGACTAAAGGATCTAGCTAGCTATAAGTGATCAAGCATATGCCATATCGATATTATACTTCATCACCTAATTAGGTGATCAAGTATAATATATATGGATATGGCATATATATACTTGATCACTTAGGTAGGATCCATCCAGCTGAAACTAATCTGTGGTTTCTTTCATTAAATGATATAATAACTCATCATCATCATCATCATCATATTAATATAAAAACTCTTGCATCATATCATCAACATGAGTATATATATACTCTAGCTAGCTAGCTAAAAATCATCGTAGTCGTCATTATCACTATTTAATCATCATAGTCATTACCGCTATCTAATCACCACCAACAGTAGCTTAAAGAAGAAACATTCACTTGTACCAGAAGCAAAAATATCATCGAGTTCAACATGATTGTCATGATATTATAAGCGTTCACATATAACACCACAAAAGCAAGTCACTCTTTGAGATTAAGTTCAGAACGAAGAACACGGACATGAAAGAACAAGTACTAAGAGAAGCATGAACTAGCTAAATCACCACTACTAGGGAAAACCTTATACACAGAATCTTAGCAGCAGCGTGGCACAAAAAGAAGCGCTACTTCTAATTAGCAGTAGCGTGGGTTTTTAACCCTCGCTACTACTAAGTTGATAGTAGTAGCGCGAGTTTTAACCCTCGCTACTACCAAGCGGTCTCTACAGTGCCCCCTGACACATGCCATAGTAGTAGCGAGGGGTATAAACCCGCGCTACTACTAAGTTGATAGTAGTAGCGCGGTTTTATACCCCTCGCTACTACTAAGTATGAGGTAGGTGAAGTCGCCATATCCTCGGCCAAATCCCCATCTTCTCCCCAAATCCCTCCTCTCTTCCACCACTCTCTCCTCTCACTTTCCATACGCTCTCACATGGACCTCCTGCCCATGCGCCCATCCTCCTCTGTGGCGCCGAAAGAGGCAGCCGCCTCGCACCACCAGCGTATAGGAGCTCGCCGGTCTTCCATCGACGTCTAGGAGGCCGCCGCCCCGCGCCACCAACTCGGAGCACCTCACCACCGGTGACTAGCTCCGCTGCTCCCTACATCACCTTCCTCTCTCGCTCGGTTTTCCTTTTCTCTCCCTCCCTCTGGTTTGACTCACCCTCCCATGTCCATGCCCGTGTAGGTCGTCGCCATGGACGACCCGGAGCTATCTGGCATGGTCGAGAAGAGGAGCCCCACGCCACGGCATGGCTCTGCCATAGAAATGGGCCCTCTCCAACAGCCACTGCTGGTCTGGTCTTCTGCTGTCCGTTCATGCCTCCGGTGATGCCAATCATCGCTAGATCGAACCACTGTTGCAATTGAACGCACGGGATCGAGATTTTTTTTGTTTTTCAAAGTAATAGCAGTAGCGCGGGGTATAAGACCCGCTACAGCTAATTAGAAGTAGCGCTGTTGGCAATGCACGCTACAGCTAACCATGTATAGCAATAGCGTGTGTCAACACGCGCTACTGCTACAAGTTAGCTGTGGCGCCGTATCAGTAGCGCGGGCACCCGCGCTACTGATACACCCAAAACCCGCGCTGCTGCTAGGCTTTTCCCTAGTAGTGCACTCCTGCTAGCTACTCTCTCTGGTAAAATAGCATAGAACATGTATAGATCTCCCGATTCATCATACTGGAGCATGCAGATGAACCTGTCTCCTAATCGTAGGTTGCGCTTCTCATTGCTGCCCCCTAATACTTCTCTGGGATCGTTAACAATTTTCCTCCAATCTTTCACTATTAAGCATTCATCGCTTCTAGAAATCCTAAATACATTCATGTGCAATGCAAGATATCTTGGCCGTAAGCTAACAATTGACATGTGACCTTTAGTCTCGATTCCCTGAGGCACAATTGTCATCGAGAGTCCCTGTTGAAGAACATCGTATAGTACTTAATTAATATACTTAGCAATGAAAGTTTAGCAAAAAAATTATGTATGCAACAGATGCACTGAGGACAAATAGTAAAAATCTTACCATCATTCCTAAATAGATGTGACCGTAGTTCAGTACCATCACTATTGGTCGCACGTTTTGAGTACTAACATTTCTAAGTGCAGGAAGAAAATTTGACTTGACACTATGAAGATTCTCAAGTCATGAAACATAATGACTTATCTCCTCGCAGTTTAGTTCAGCTCCGGGACAGTAGTAGGTCCTGTCTACCAACCACCGGCATGTTTGCTTCAACGGAAATAAGTTGTCAATAGAAATTAGTTGTCAATTATTTTTGAATAAGCAATATCAAAGATAAAAATATAGTTGAGAAGAACTCACATAATGGTAGAACTGGAGGCGTCTGCACATCGACCCATATGTCTCTATTACCTTCAATATCATCTTTCGGACGACTATCAAAGGTGATAACCATACCAGACTCAAATGCATAAGCCTTGCATAGTGCTTGCCAAGTTTTGCATTCAAAATAGGTGTACGTGTGTGCATTGTATACTTTGACGTTGAAAGTATAATCATGCTCAGTTTTCAGGTAAACTCTCTTTACCTCCATAGTTTCCATATCATTGAAACATATCTTATCCAAGACAAAAATTCTTGCATGGTAGGAGATGCGCTAGTAGAATAGTGAAAATTAAAACTTATAAGTCAGGCAAATGAAGCATATATAAGTCATGCTTAATTACAAAAACAGATTTGTCGTTGTAACTTACTGTCTCGAATTCGAAGGTCTCATCCAGCTTGATGCTGAATCGCCTATCATCAACAAGGAAATTTCTGTCGCACTGGCCGCGCTGGTCTTCACATTATTCGCACATAATGAAATTTTTCCCGTCGTCAGACGACATTTCCTATGTTCATATTAGGCGAAACATTAAACACTTACTAAAAATAAACTAGTTATGTTAATTCAACTAGTTCAACTATACATTTACTAAAAATAAACTAGTTATATTAATTCCATTAGTTCAACTAAGCATTTACAAGTTATGTGCGCTCCGGGGACTCGGTGGTTTTCTGGCTGGATCGGTGGCAACTTAATAACGAGGTGGTTATCATGCAACAACGTTTCCCTAGGCTTCATTCTTTTGTGATTGATGACACGCTTACCATTAAGAATGTGATGGAGTTGATTGCCCTCACTGACAATTTTCACCTGCCTTTATCAGTTGAAGCTTTTGAGGAATTCAATCAACTTCAGGCTTTAATGCCTCTGATAAATTTGCATGAGGGAGTTAGCGATGTCTGGAAATGGCCTTCAAAATCTGGGGATTATCAATCCAGGATCTACTATTTGTCTTGTTTTTCCGAAGTCATGGCTGACCCGCTTTTTGGGTGGATCTGGAAATGTTCTTGCACTCTCAAGCTCAAGGTGTTTGGCTGGCTTCTTTTGATGGACCGTCTAAACACTAGGGACATGATGCAGCGAAGGCATTGGATTATCCAGGATGATACTTGTGCCATTTGCTTCTCAGGTTTACATGAAGATAGAGCTCATCTCTTATTTGCTTGCAACTTTAGCAAACGTGTCTGGAATTACTTGGGCATCTCATGGAATGTTCAACCTAACCATACTACTTTTGAAATGGCTTGTGAGGCCAGGAGGGATTTCGATCAACCGTTTTTCACTGAGGTAGTCTTTACGGCTACATGGAATATTTGGACCCAAAGGAATGGAAAGATCTTCAGAAATGAGTTGCCCACTTTCAGAGCTTGGAGGAGGAATTTTATTCATGATATTTCTCTCTTAACTCATAGAATCAAGTGTAAATATAGAGATAGACTAAACTCTTAGATAGCTTCCTTACACTAATCTCTCCCTGTAAGTAGTCTTTCTTCTTTTTTGTTTCCCTTTGTAATTTTGTACTGATTCCATATTGTTTTTAATAAAGGGCTGTGAGGCTGTTGCCTTGCAGTACATAGTCAAAAAAAACTAAGCATTTACTAAAAATAAACTAGTTCTATTAATTCAACTAGTTCAACTAAACATTTACTAAAAATTAAACTATTTATATTAATTCAATTAGTTCAACTAAGCATTTACTAAAAATAAACTAGTTCTATTAATTCAACTAGTTCAACTAAACATTTACTAAAAATAAACTAGTTATATTAATTCAATTAGTTCAACTAAGCATTTAATAAAAATAAACTAGTTCTATTAATTCAATTA
>NC_041389.1:646686811-646687215 GCF_002162155.2 Triticum dicoccoides
AATAAACTAGTTATATTAATTCAATTAGTTCAACTAAGCATTTACTAAAAACAAACTAGTTCTATTAATTCAACTAGTTCAAATAATCTCATATACATAAATTTTCTTACTGAAAATAAACTAGTTCTAATTCATCAAACATTAACATTTCTAACATTCTAAAAATAAACTAGTTATATTAATTAATTCATCTAAACAATAAACTAGTTCTTATTCTTCTTCCACTTCTTCTTCCTCTTCTTCTTCTTCTTCCTCTTCTTCTTCTTCTTCTTCTTCTTCTTCTTCTTCTTCTTCTTCTTCTTCTTCTTCTTCTTCTTCTTCTTCTTCTTCTTCTTCTTCTTCTTCTTCTTCTTCTTCTTCTTCTTCTTCTTCTTCTTCTTCTTCTTCTTCTTCTTCTTCTTCTT
>NC_041389.1:646688709-646738815 GCF_002162155.2 Triticum dicoccoides
TAGTTTTTTCTTTTCTGCTTTATTTGTTTTCTTCTATTTATTTTTGAGTAATTTTTATATAGTTTTTTTCTTTTTTGTCGTGACCCTCTCTACTCTTTCGCACATGCTATGCAGGTGAAATGATGATACCTTCAACACTTTCAGAGTTTGCTTTGTAGTGATTTTCATTTTCACGGTCATTTAGCTCTGATCTAAACAAATCGGTGATTGAAAAATAGCAAATGATGTCAGAACGTGTTGGAAGACTAAATGCTTGTGATAGTTTGAGAAGTAACATATTTAAATTGTGCATCTGAACACAGAAAAAATACATTGATCAGTACCGCCTTTCAGCCAAAATGCGTTACTGCTAGAGAGAAGTACATAAAAAATACATTGATCATCAATGATCTTTTTGTATAGAATCTAAATTGTCAAACCGATTTAAGAACCAGCGAAGACTCCTATTGCAGCCACAGATCCTACACATAGAGTTCAATGAAGACCAAATGCTTGTGATAGTTTGAGAAGTATCATATTTAAGGTGGTCAAAATCTTGCTAGGGGAGCGAGGTGGGACTAAAAATAGCCCTACCACAACCTCTTTAGTACCGGTTCGTGCTAGGGGAGCAAATGATGTCAGAAAGGGTTGAAAATTGATGACATGGCTTAGAATGGTGCGTACTGAACGGAAAAAAGTCTGAAGTTGTAATAAGTTTAAAAAATGAAGTGCCGGTGTAACAGATGAGTTTTCGTCCGAAATCAGCCCTGATACTTTGAAAGAGATTGTCGAGTTTGTACACGAAGTGCATCCAGTTTTTGCCGTAACACAAGAAGCCCGGAGTTCTAATAAGTTATTAAAAATAAAAAAGGCGCAATGCTCATTAATTAGCTTCAAGCCTTTCGCAATAGGGCAGACTACACTGCACACAACTCCGTGCAATCTATTCTATTCCGAAAGGCTTGAAGCTAAGCAACCCGCAGGTGAGCATTGCGCCTCTCCTTCATCATCTCTGCACTCACGGCTTATAAACCGCTCCTACTGCCTCTCTCCTAGCGAGGTGGGACTAAAAATTAGCTTAATAGGAAACTCTAGTACCGGTTGATGCCATGAACCGGTACTAAAGGTGTTCGTGGGGCCCACAGCCTGACACGGCATCATTAGTACCGGTTTGTGGCATGAACCGGTACTAATTGTTGCCCACGAACCGGTACTAATGATGTCCGCCCGCCTAGCCGTTGGAACCGGCACTAATGGACACATTAGTGCCGGCTCATATTCAAACCGGCACTAATGTGCTTCACATTTGACCCTTTTTCTACTAGTGACATGACACGTTTGTATCATTGCTATTAAGCGTAAAAAGATGGGGTTTATTCAAGCGCGAGTTTGTCTTGTCTACATCATGTCATCTTGCTCAAGGCGTTACTTCGTTTTACTATCAACTTAATACACTAGATGCATGCTGGATAGAGGACGATGTGTAGAGTAATAGTAGTAGATGCAGAATCGTTTCGGTCTACTTGTCTTGGACGTGATGCCTATATAAGATCATTGCCTTGAATATTGTCATATTTATTTGCTTTTCTATCAATTTCCCAACAGTAATTTATTTACCCACTGTATGCTATTTTCAAGAGAGAAGCCACTAGTGAAAAATATGGCCCCCCGGGTCTATCTTCTATCATATATTAAAACCAAAAATACCTTGCTGCATTTTCCTTTTATTTATTTTATTTTGTATTTTTGTTTGATCTATCAATCAAAAACTATATAGTTTAATCTTTCTCGTAACCGTCAATGGATTGACAACCCCTTGTTTTGTTGGGTTGCAAAGATTTGTTGTTTGTGTGCAGGTGCTGCTAACGAGTCGTTGCTTGGTTCTCCCACTGGATTGATAACCATGGTTTCATAACTAAGGGAAATACTTATCTCTACTGTACTGCATCATCCTCTCCTCTTCGGGGAAATCCGAATGCATATCACACGTAGCAGATTGCGACAGAGTGAAGCAGAGGTGATTTCAGGTGCGATCTATTTACAAAAAGTCATCGTAGGAATTTACTCTGTGTTTCCTATATTAGGTAATGCAAATTCCTATGCACTTTTTTTATGTTTTTCAGGCAATGGATCAAACATTTATTACTGGTAAAGCGAGGTTGAACACATAATACTTCAGTGGCATGCCACAGTTTATGGCTTTCGAGGTTGCTCACTTCTACTAGTGATGGAGTTGTTGGATTTCTCCGAAGAGGAAACGTGAAGCAATATAGTAGCAGATAGTATTTTCCTCTGTTAAGAACCAAGGTAATCAATCCAAAATGAGGCAACACATTAACAACGTGAAAGGTATCCGCACACACATAAAGCAATTGCTTGCACCCTACAAAAATAAGGGGGTCATCACTCGGCTTGTTCTTGCTAATTGCAGGAGTAAAGTCGGTAGTGGAAGTCAAAACAATAAAATTCAAAAGAAACTGAAATAAAACAAGCAATGCAATTGTAGTACTCTTAGTATTAATGGAAAATGGACCCAAGGTCCATTGGCTCACTAGAGGCATCTCTCTTAGATGCATAGGATCGGTAGTTATGATGATCATCCAAGGTAGTATACAAAAATTACCATTGTGCAATTGATAGAATTGTGGATAGTTATGATGATCATCCAAGGCATAATGAATACATAGGCCATAGGCTTGTGACAAGCGGACCGTTAATCCATCTGCATCTACTACTATTAATCCACCCCAAGACCTCTATCTACGATGCATCTCAAAGTATTAAGTTCATGATAAACAGAGTAACGCATTAACCAAGATGACGTAATGTAGACAAATTAAGACCAGTCAATATGAACGAACCCCGTCGTTCTACCCTTAGTAGCAACAATCAATACGTGCCTTATCAACCCTTTTGTCACAGGGCTAGATCACCGCAAGATTGAACCTACTACAAAGCACATTGCCCACTAAAGACAAACCAGTCTAATTTGGACAAAGTAGATGGATAGATCAGAGAGAAATACAAAGCTATAAAATTAGGCAGCGGATGAATCTCAAGACACTCAACTACTTAAATGGATAATTCTAATCATAAACCCACAATTCATCGGATCCCAACAAACAAACCGCAAAGATTACATCCGATTGATCTCAGAGATCATTGTGTTGAATATCAAAAAAGAGAGATAAGGCCATAGGCTGTGAAGGAACTACTCACACATAATCATGGAGGCAAGAAGGTTGATGAAGATTGCCTCCCCAATGGTTTCCACCTCCGATAGAGTACCAGAAAAGGGCTCTAGATGGGCTTGCTCCGAAACAGAGGCTTGCAGCGATGGAAGAACTGTTTCGGGTCTCGCTCCAAGCGTTTCAGACAATATGGTACTTTATAGGGCAATCAAATCTACATGGAGAACGCAAGTCAGGGGGGTAGCCTATCCCCTGGGCACATTGACCTAGCTTGTGAGTTCCACATGGGACATCTCGTCCTTCCCCGAAGCTTCTAGGGTCTCTTATGTTCCAGAATAATCAGTATAAAGTTTCATCGTGATTTGACTTCGGTAGGTATGATTTTTCCGCGAAAGAAAAAACAGGAATTGCCACTAGACACTAAGTTAATAAGTTAGTCTAGAAAAATAATATAAAATGGCATATAAAGCATATAAAAGTGCTAATATAAAAGCATGAAACAATAAAAATTTATACATACGTCCGAGACGTACACTCACAACAAAGGTTATGGTTATGAAACGAATGAGCCTGATGATTTTCAACTGTTCGATGATTCTAAGTATGCTAGTCTGGCATCTCTCGTGGATGACATGAGCAAAGAATCTAGAAATAAGGTAGATGTATGAGGTTGGTTGGATATATTTTTTAAATCTCAGGAAGAAGCGCAACGAGAACTTCATGAGGTATGCTGCACTGACACGGTTGTCGTTCATTATCAGGGTCCTTCGTATCAAAAACATACATTCGTAAGACTAACAAGACATTCAATATGCTTTTTTAGTTGTTGAATCGTGTTTTGCCTGATGTGAACTTTCTAAAATCTTACGCTGATGCTAAGAGTGCTCTTTCTGATCTTGGTATCTTGATGTGGTAGGAGGGTTAGCGGGAAATGTTCATGTAAGCTAACAACCGCATAGGCTTTTCAAACAAAAACAAGTCACAATATGTAAAGCTAGTTATTGTCTTCACCCAACAAGTACCGATTGCACTTTTTTTCCTATGAGAAATCTAACATGGAATTATAACCTAAGGAGTACACAAGGAAGCAAATAAAAATAAAAAAAACCCGGCTTATAAACAAAGCATATTTCTAAGGAAAAATTGTCATGAAAAAAATTCTTGATGAGTTAATCATGGCTGTCAAAATGGTGAGATATTTTTTGCAAACAACGTATGTGAAGTTGCGGTTGTGTGAAGGCCTATTGTTTGTTTCATAAGGTAGTGTACTAGACTTATACATGGTCCTTTTAGGCATTTTACCTTCACCTAAACACAAGGAGTTAAAAAGTTTCACATGGGAGAAAGTGTTCATGCATGTGTATAGAAGCATACACGATTTAGCTGAGTTGTAGTATTTTCCAGTATTGTTTTCCGGTATAATCCTTCATTAGCGCAAAGATTGCTTCTCAACAAAATGCCTAAGTAGTCTTTGAATTGGGAGGTGTCGAGAATCAATCTTAACAAGGGCACCATCATGTCATTGTGAGGTAGGCATCATGTTGTAGCTTCTCTATCCTTTCCTGAGCTAAAAGAATTGTTTTTTTTGTGCTTGTTAATTTGTCATTGTAGTGGCAAGAAGACGCAAAACCTTCACTTTCTTCGGAAAAGGGATGGCCATTCCCAGCTTCTGCATTGGTTGATGTATGGAGTCATATATTATTAACTATTCAATACTGCCTAGCAATGATAAGCCACTATGTTGAGAAAATCGGCTAAATAATAAATCAATCAAAACATGACACCATTCAAAATAGATATACCTCATGACATTATCTCCACTAACCTAACACGCATCGATCCTATGGCATTTGATATACAATAAATTAGTAGAACACTTCTAGATAAAGCCTTCTGGAAGGGATCGCGGCAGATACGTCCATGTTGACGGGTCGAGCGGAAGATCGAACTTGCGATGTTCACATTCTCTTTAGAATAAATAGAGCATCATTCCTTCAGATTACCATGGCAGGCATATTAGTCACCCAACTTGCTATCCTGAAAAACTTTGTATGGTTAGTAGCAATAAACACTAAATTTTGTGCATAAGATAATAAATTTTGATACCTAGGTTTTTCATAGGGATTTTGGAGGACTGGAATCCTTAGATATGTTCCTGGTGTTGGCTTTTTGATTCATAGGATTGAATCCTACAAGAAGTTTCCTAAGGGATTCTTTGTACTACTTCTCATAGATTTCTAGCATCCACTCAATCCTCTTTGAAAGGACCCCTTTTTCCCTATAATGCAATCAAAGAAACCAAAATCCTGTAGGATTGAGATGGACATGACATTCCAATCCTCTGTTTTTCCTATTCCCGTGTTTTTACAATACTACGAATGAAAGAGGTCGTAAATTAAGAAAAAAATTCTTTTCTTTATGTACTTCAACCAACACCTTTCGTACGAATATGAAAGTAAAAGATTACATACACTAAAGGAGAAAACTTAGTGCTTGACAAATCCTTTTTTCTGGGTGTTCTTGAAAACCAAATGTTTGTATCCATTGGTTACTAAAGTAGTTGCTCCTCTACAGTTAGAATCTCTATCCGAGAGGGAGTACAAGAGCAATCAATACAAAGCAAAGTGCCTTTTTCCAATCAATAAAGCATGCTACATTTGTTCTTCGATCCTTCCACCAGAATCGATCAGCCAGAGGAGCAAACCAAGCTAAATATCTACCGAGGAAATATCTGCTCACATGAAAGTGCTCTCGGTTTATGGGAGGTCACATCAGCAAGATCAACCTGCACCAACCGTGTGAAAAATTCCGAAATCCCTATATCAAAATACCTATATAATCAACAACCTTATCGGAACAAAGAGGGACACAAGCCAGAGGGTTAGGTGCACCTGTGCCATATCAACGATTCTCTGCTATGAGATCTTGTCGAGGAAGTGGAGGAGGGATACCACATGTATGCCACTACTTAAGTTTGATGGGAGATTGTGATGAAGTCATGTACCTAGGGTAGGGTCATGAACCTCTCTAGGATACCCTACCCAAGGACATCCTTAGAAGAAGCTACCTTCTAGTCGACCAAGAGAGACTCCACTCGATGAACTCAAGGACACTCGACGATGAAGATAGCCACTCGACCATGAAGCTAATCACTCGACTACCAGGAGGACTAAAGTCACTCAGTACGCAACGGCCTGGCATTAAGTAGCTTTAATAGTCTTCATGGTCCTTTATGTGGGCGTTACCAGTAACTCCCTATCTTAATGTACTTTAAACCCTGCATAACTGAGGGCCGGAGGGGTCTAGCGAACTCTATATAAGTCACCCCCCTCCTCAGTGTAAAGGGTTCGCACCCCTGTAACTCATACGCACATAATCCAATCGACCGCCTCCGGGCTCCGAGACGTAGGGCTATTACTTCCTCCGAGAAGGGCCTGAACTCGTAAATCCCTTGCGTATACAACTACTCCAAAGCTAGGATCTTGCCTCTCCATACCTACCCCCATTCTACTGTCATACTTAGAACCACAACAGTTGGCGCCCACCGTGGGGCAGGTGTCTTAGCGACTTTTTGGAGAAGTTGCATTTTGTCCGATCGCTTTCATCATGGTTTCTGGCGGAGCTCTGGTCGAGGGCCGCGAGATCCATCTCGGGGCGCTCACTTTCATCGCCGACGACTCTGCTTAGCTCCAGGAGGCACCACTCGACATCGACGCGCTCCCCGTCCACGGTGCGACGCATTTTCGGGCGTGTGTCTACGGCGTCCTGGTGCGGCAGCCGTCGACCCCATACCGATCGACTCCTGTGCCGTCCTCCCTTCCTGTCTCCCGCCAGCGCAAGCGCTCCGGTCGATCGAGGCTTCAGTGGTGGGTGAGACACGCAGTGGCTCGCCAATCAGCCACCACCCAAGTCGCGGCAATTGAGCCCGACGAATCTCTCTACGGCCTATTCGATCTGTCCACTGGCTTCATAGAGACTGCATCCGAGTGCGAAAACAGTGATCCAGCGGCGGAGGTCCTGATGGTCAATGGGCCTCGTAGCCCTCCCGACTTCCCCCGCATCGACGGGATGGACGATGGACGCGACCCCGCTCAGGCCCACGAGGAATATCAACCCGAGCCACTCACTTCTCAACCCGAGCCACGAGGAAAGTCCCGAGGCTCGTGCCTTGGAAGAGGCGCGTTTGGCCAACTTGGCTGAACGCACTCGACTAGAGAACTTCCAGCGAGCACTTGACGAGCGTGCGTGGCAACGAGTACCCGACTCCAGTCGGCGACAGCTCTTTCCGCAGCCGACTCAGGTATATCGAACCCTGATTCAGAATTTAGCAGCTGCTGCCCGTATAGCGGAGTCAATTCAGCCCTCTTAGTCGGAGGCTGGAAGAGGCTTGATGCAGATCAAGGATTTGCTCCGAGCAGCAGGGGATCAGAATTCAGCTGTGTCACAGTCGCGCAATAGGATTCACAGTCTATCTGTTGCTGTGAATACTGTTCAGTCGGCTCACAGCCCAAGGTCGCCTCCGAGGCGCGTGGGATGTGAAGGCCGGCGGGACCACTATGATGACCGATTTGATCGTGATGACAGGCGTCGAGTGCCCACTCCTCCCCCGAGAGGTGGGTCTAACGCCCATCGGTAGCAAGATGACAGGTGCCAGCTCAGTGTTGGGCGGAGAGCTCCGGTCGACCCCAGAGAACCAGGCTTTGACGCGAGATCCATCATCGTGCAAGGTTTGGTCGATCGGAACAGAGCTCATAGAGGTGGCCATGACAGAGATGCGCCCATTAGCAGCTGAGTCCATGTTTTAGGTCCAGAATGCTTTAGCAGAGCCATCAGAGCCGCAGTGATACCCCCCAACTTCAGGTTGGCGACTGGGGTAAGTAAGTTCATCAGAGAGTCGAAGCCTGAAACTTGGCTTGAAGATTACCGAGTGGCGGTATAGATTGGCGGCGGTAATGATGAGGTGGCCATGAAGCATTTACCACTCATGTTATAGGGTTCAGCCAGGGCGTGGTTGAATGAGCTAGCCCCTAGCAGCATTTACACTTGGGAAGATCTTTCCCGAGTGTTCGTCAGGATGTTCGAAGGGACTTGCAAGCGACCGGCCGGATTGACGGAGCTGCAAGTCTGCATAGAAAAGTCGAGTGAAACATTGAGAGATTACATCCAGAGATGGATCACTTTGCATCATACCGTGGAGAATGTGTCTGATCATCAAGCGGTCTGTGCCTTCAAGGATGGTGTCAAGAACAGAGAGTTGAGCCTGAAGTTTGGTCGAACCGGGGATATGACCCTGAGTCGAATGATGGAGATTGCCACCAAATACGCTAACGGTGAAGAAGAGGACAGGCTCCGGAGTGGCAAGTATAAGCCGAGTTAGTCGGAGAAAGGAAACTCCAGTTGGAAGCACAAGTGGAAGGCCGAGCCAGCTGCTCCTGGAGAGGCTCTGGCCGTGACTCTGGGCAAATTCAATGGGAAGCCCAAAGGATCTTGGAACCCCAAGAAGGTAAAGGATAAGGAAGGAAATGACGTGATGGATCTGCCATGTCACATCCACACGAAGAAAGACGAAGAGGGTAACTTCATCTACCCGAAACATACCACTCGCCAATGCCGGCTCTTAATCCAGCAGTTTCAAGGAAAACAACCCAAGGACAAAGAGAAGGAGTCGGACAAAGCCGAGGACAAGGAGGACAGTGATGGAGGGTACCCTCATGTCAATTCCACCCAGATGATTTTTGCTGATGTAGAGAGCAAAAGTCGACTGAAAGTAATCAACCGTGAGGTAAATATGGTCGCCCCAATGACACCAAGCCATCTGAGATGGTCACAAACTCCCATTATGTTCGATCAGTCCGATCACCCTACTCACATTGCCACGCCTGGGAGGCAAGCGTTGGTGGTAGACCCAGTCGTCGAAGGCACTCGACTGACGAAGGTATTGATGGATGGCGGCAGTGGGTTGAATATACTGTATGCAGAGACGCTAAAGGGAATGGGCATTCCGATGTCCAGGCTCAGCTCCAGCAACATGAGTTTTCACAGAGTCATTCCTGGAAAGAAGGCTGAGTCACACGGCCAAATAGCTCTAGATGTAGTGTTCGGTGACTCGAAGCATTTCCGCAAAGAGAAGCTGACATTTTAAGTCGTGGATTTCTAGAGTGCTTACCACGCTATTTTGGGGAGACCAGCCTATGCCCGGTTCATGGCTCGACCATGTTATGTGTACCTGAAATTAAAGATGCCTGGCCCCAAAGATGTGATCACTATCACTGGTAACCGGAAGAAAGCAGAAGAGTGTTTCCAGAAAGGCTCGAAGATTGCGGATGCCCAGATAACAGTGGTAGAACTGGAGGGATACAAGAAAAATGCAGATCCGAGTGATTTGTTGCGGGCCAAGAAGCCCGCCACAGAGTCAGCGTTTCAGTCGTCTGGGGAGACGAAGCCAGTTCATATCCACCCGACTGACCCCAATGCAGCTCCGACCCATATTTCCACAACACTCGACTCTAAATAGGAAGAAGCGCTCATCCAGTTCCTCCGTGAGAACTGGGACATCTTTGCATGGAAGCCAGCTAACATGCCGGGTGTTCCCAGGGGCTGGCTGAGCATCGCCTTAGAGTCGACTCAAAAGCGAAACCTGTTAAAGAACATCTTCGACGGTCCGCCGTTCAGAAGAAAAAAGCCATTGGCGAGGAGGTGGCTCGACTCCTTGCAGCAGAGTTTATCCGAGAGATATACCACTCCGAGTGGCTCGCCAATGTCGTCATCATCCCCAAGAAGGACAACTCACTTCGCATGTGCACTGATTTCAAACATATCAATCGGGCCTGCCCGAAAGATCATTTTCCTCTCCCTGGCATCGACCAAATTGTCGACTCGACTGCGGGATGCGAGAGATTGTCTTTTTGAGATGCCTATTCCGGGTACCATCAGATCCGTCTGTATGGACCTGACGAAATCAAAACAGCTTTCATCACTCCATTCGGGTGCTTATGCTATATCACCATGCCATTCGGTCTCAAGAATGCCGGAGCCACGTTCATGAGGATGATTCAAAAGTGTTTACTCACCCAAATCAGTCGGAATGTGGAAGCGTACATGGATGATATCGTGGTCAAGTCACGAAAGGGTTCCGACCTGTTGACTGACCTCGCTGAAACATTTGCCAATCTCAGGAGGTATGATATCAAGCTTAATCCATCAAAGTGCACATTCGGAGTACCTGGCGGAAAGTTACTCGGTTTTCTCGTTTCAAAACGAGGAATCGATGCTAACCCAGAAAAAGTTGGCACCATACTCCGAATGAAACGCCCTGTGCGTGTGCATGATGTCCAGAAGCTTACTGGATGCTTGGCCGCGTTAAGTCGATTCATCTCTCGCCTCGGTGAAAAGGCATTACCTCTTTACCGACTGATGAAGAAGGTAGACAAGTTCGAGTGGACTCCAGAAGCAGATGCAGCGTTTGCCGAGCTAAAAGCTCTGCTCTCCACCCAGCCGGTGCTTGCTGCTCCAATCAGCAAAGAGCCTCTATTGCTTTACATTGCA
The DNA here is from genome assembly GCF_002162155.2 of Triticum dicoccoides. NCBI lineage: Eukaryota > Viridiplantae > Streptophyta > Magnoliopsida > Poales > Poaceae > Triticum > Triticum dicoccoides. The sequence goes on from NC_041389.1 coordinate 646,699,425, forward strand.
GCCACAGGACAGGTCGTCAGTACAGTACTTACGGTCGAGCGGGAAGAAGAAGGGAAAACCTTCAAAGTTCAGCGCCCATAGTATTATCTCTCTGAAGTTTTGACTCCATCGAAGCAAAGATATCCTCATTATCAGAAGCTCGTATATGGGATCTACATGACCATGAAGAAGGTTGCTCATTATTTCTCTGATCATGACATTACAGTCGTCGGTGACGCACCATTGTTAGAAATTCTGCACAACAGAGACGCAACTAGTCGAGTGGCTAAATTGGCGATTGGACTCCTTCCCCTTGATATCAAATTTGAGGCAAAGAAAGCCATTAAGTCCCAGGCTATAGCAGATTTCCTTGCCGAGTGGATTGAACAACAGCAGCCGACTCAAGTTCACTCGGAGCATTGGACCATGTTCCTTGATGGCTCTAAGATGTTAAATGGTTCTGGTGCTGGGGTGTTTTTGGTTTCCCCCCGAGGAGATAAGCTCAGATATGTGCTCCAGATCCACTTTGATTCCTCCAATAATGAAGCAGAATATGAAGCACTTTTATATGGGTTGCGCATGGCCATTTCACTCGGCGTCCGTCGCCTTATGGTTTATGGCGACTCAGATTTGGTGGTCAATCAGGTGATGAAGGAGTGGGATGTTAGAAGCCCAGCCATGACTGGATACTGCAATGCAGTGAGGAAGCTTGAAAAGAAATTCGAAGGGTTAGAGCTCCACCATACACCTCGACTGAAAAATCAAGCGGCTGATGATTTGGCGAAGATAGGGTCCAAGAGAGAAGCCATTCCCAGTGACGTGTTCTTGGAGCATATCCATACTCCATCAGTCACAGAAGATCCTTTTACCGAAGAAGCTCCGCAGCCTAAGAGTGTCACGGATCCGACTGAGGTTGAAATTCCAGCGGTGGTCGACCTGATCATGGAAGCATTGGTGATCACCCCTGATTGGACAGTACCATATATCGCGTATATCCTAAGGAAAGAGCTCCCAGAGGACGAAGAAGAGGCTCGACAGATCGTTCGCCGATCCAAAGCCTTTACCGTGATAAGGGGACAACTGTACAGAGAAAGCGCGACTGGAGTTGGTCAGAAATGCATAACGCTAGAAGAAGGTCGAATAATTCTTGATGACATCCACTCGGGGACCTGTGGTCACCATGCGTCCTCTCGGACCATCGTAGCGAAAGCATACCGGGCCGGATTTTATTGGCCGAGAGCGAATGAAATGGCAAAGGAGATAGTCGACAAGTGTGAGGGATGTCAATTTTACTCCAATATGTCACACAAGCCCGCTTCAGCTTTAAAGACCATACCACTCGTCTGGCCCTTCGCAGTATGGGGGTTGGATATGGTTGGCCCTTTGAGAACAGGCAGAAGTGGTTTGACTCACGTGCTGGTAGCTGTCGACAAGTTCACCAAGTGGATTGAGGCCAAACCCATCAAGAACCTTGATGCCGGTACTGCTGTCATCTTCATCAGAGAATTGATATTCAGATATGGAGTCCCGCATAACATCATCACTGAAAACGGGTCGAACTTCGATTCCGAAGAATTCAGAGCTTTCTGCACATCTCAAGGCACACGAGTCGACTATGCTTCAATCGCCCATCCACAGTCGAATGGACCGGCAGAACGAGCCAACGGATTGATTCTCAAAGGGTTGAAACCCCGTTTGATGCGTGATCTCAAGCATGCGGCTGGTGCATGGGTCGACGAACTTCCGTATGTGCTTTGGGGGTTAAGGACCACGCCTAACCGGTCGACTGGGAGAACTCCATTCTTCTTGGTCTACGGAGCTGAAGCGGTCTTGCCAAGCGACCTACTTCACAACGCCCCTCGAGTCGAACTTTACACCGAGTCTGAAGCAGAACAAGCCCGGCAGGACGCGGTCGACCTTCTGGAGGAAGAAAGGGAGATGGCTTTGATCCGATCGACGATTTACCAACAAGACTTGCATCACTTCCACGCCAAGAATGTAAGGAGTCGAGCTTTCCAGGAAGGAGATCTGGTTCTCCGAGTGGATCAGCAGAAACCACACAAGCTTGCTCCTTCTTGGGAAGGCCCCTTCATCGTCACCAAGGTTCTCCACAATGGAGCATACCATCTTTACAATGTCGAGCATCAGATCGACGAGCCCCGAGCTTGGAACGCGGAGCTTCTCCGCCCCTTTTATACTTAAGTATTCACTCGGATGGATTGTAATAAAAGTACTTTTGTAGTTTATTTATCAAAGATAAGAGCTTTATAATTTTTCCCAGTGATTTTCATTACTTTTGACCACATGAAGCAATCCCCCAGTGGGTGGCTTGGCTGCGAATCCGATTCGCCTAAGTCTGTAAAAAAAATCCTAACCGAGTGGTGAGCCAGCCTCCCACTCGGGGGCTTAGCTGCGAAATCCGTTTCACCTAAGTTAAATAAAATCCTACCGAGTGGTAAGCCAGCCTTCCACTCGGAGGCTTAGCTGCGAAATCCGTTTCGCCTAAGTTAAATAAAATCCTACCGAGTGGTAAGCCAGCCTTCCACTCGGAGGCTTAGTTGCAGTCCAAGTACTCGCCTAAGTTCAACAAAATCCTACCGAGTGGTAAGCCAGCCTTCCACTCGGAGGCTTAGCTGCAGTCCAAGTACTCGCCTAAGTTCAACAAAATCCTACCGAGTGGTAAGCCAGCCTTCCACTCGGAGGCTTAGCTGCAGTGCAAGTACTCGCCTAAGTTCAACAAAATCCTACCGAGTGGTAAGCCAGCCTTCCAATCGGAGGCTTAGTACAAATACAACATGCGCTCTGCAAGGAAGACGAGGTGCAGGTCGACTGCTACCCTCTCCTTCCGAGCTACGCCACAAATACAATGTGCGCTCTGCAAGGAGGACGAGGTGGAGGTCGACTGCTACCCACTCCTTCCAAGCTACGCCACAAATACAACATACGCTCTACAAGGAGGACGAGGTATAGGTCGACTGTTGCTTCCTTCTCCAGAGGTACACCCTGAAAATCCTACCGAGTGGAGAGCAAACCTCCCACTCGGGGGCTTAGCTGCAGCCCAGTGCTCGCCTATGTTTTTGAAAATCCTACCGAGTGGAGAGCAAACCTCCCACTCGGGGGCTTAGCTGCAGCCCAGTGCTCGCCTAAGTTTTTGAAAATCCTACCGAGTGGAGAGCAAACCTCCCACTCGGGGGCTTAGCTGCAGCTCAGTGCTCGCCTATGTTTTTGAAAATCCTACCGAGTGGAGAGCAAACCTCCCACTCGGTGGCTTAGTTGCAGCCCAGTGCTCGCCTAAGTTTTTGAAAATCCTACCGAGTCGAGAGCAAACCTCCCACTCGGGGGCTTAGCTGTAGCCCAGTGCTCGCCTAAGTTTTTGAAAATCCTACCGAGTGGAGAGCAAACCTCCCACTCGGGGGCTTAGCTGCAGCCCAGTGCTCGCCTAAGTTTTTGAAAATCCTACCGAGTGGAGAGCAAACCTCCCACTCAGGGGCTTAGCTGCAGCCTAGTGCTCACCTAAGTTTTTGAAATCCTACCGAGTGGAGAGCAGACCTCCCACTCGGAGGCTTAGCTGCAGCCCAGTGCTCGCCTAAGTGTGTTGAGGAACAAGTCGATTGCAACAAGCGTTTCGCCTTAGCCTGCAAAAGACACCTCAAACCAAAATGCAAACATATTCAGTGTCAAATCCAAGTTCAGGTAACATCCAATGGAACCGAAAGTGCTCAGGTGCTAAGCCCGTTATGGTTTATCGGTTACAAAATTCACTCGGCATACCGAGGCAAATTTAAGGTATCAAGCTTAGAAGTTTTTTACCCCTCCTGCAGAGGGCTGGAAGGCGCAACAAATTCGCCCAGGTCGATTCCGTCTGCAATCCGAGTGGCAGCGGCGATGAAGGTCTCCATGAAAGATCAGAAATCATACTTCTTGGTGTTGGCCACCTTCAGGGCCGCCAGCTTGTCCTCTCGCGCATCCTTGCAGTGAACACGGACCAGAGATAGAGCAACATCCGCGCCGCATCTGGCAGAAGACTTCTTCCATTCTTGCACTTGACTTGGAACCTCGTTCAGTCGAGTCATCAGAGACTCGAGGTCATTCTGAAGCGTCTCCCTTGGCCAGAGTGTTGTGTCGATGCGGGAAGTTGCGACCTTCAACCTTGCAAGATAGTCCACTACGGCAGCAACGCGAGATTCGAGTCAAAACACATTCATGGCGACTTCATCCTTCATAGGAGAGTTGACGGGATCCAGGTTTGTTTCCAGTCGACCAGTTTCCTCTTCAAAGTTCTGGCAGAACTCTGTAAACACAGCCCCAGAGTCAAGACAGCAGTCGGATGGAGAGATCATAGTTAAAATGCTTGTTCGATACAAAACATTACCTTCAAGCATGAGGAATAGCTTTTTGGCGAGTCCTCCCAGATAACCCTCTAGATCATTCTTCTTTCCCACAAACTCACTGGCCTTGTCACTCAAGGCAATCTTGTCACTCGTCAGTCGACTGACCTCCTTGTTGGCTGCATCAAGAGCAGCTTTCAGATTGCCAAGTCAAGGTCTTTCTTCTTCAGAGCATCCCTCAGTTTGTCTGCAAAGTCACAGCAAGATCAGAATTTGAAACGGACAAAAGGTCAAAAGCAGTCGTAGAGGTTCTCACCAAACATACCTTTTGCTTCCTCCTTCGACTTCGTGAAGTTCTCCTGGACCAGTTTCAGATCAAGCTCAAGCTGGATTTGTTTTTTCTCCAACTCAGTGTAACAAGCCGCAAGCTCGCAAGATTTCTGCGAAGAACCAATCGACGAATGTCAAAGACAGTTCACTTCCGAGTGATTAAGGAAAAATCATATCATTTCTAAGACTACAGCCGAATATAAACATTCGACTATGGTCTCGGGGACTACACCCAGTGGGTGCACTCAGCGTGCCCCCACTAGTTCTACCAGTTAGAGTCGATCAGTCGACCAACAAGTAGCCCAAAAAAAAGAGGTTATCTTCAGACTGTCGTCAACTGTCAGCAGTCGACCACAGTCTTGGGGACTATGCCCAGTGGGTGCACTCAGCGTGCCCCCACCGATTTCTTAATCCATTCGACCTGATCGAATAAAGCAAAAACTTAAGACATAAAGACTATGGTCGACTGCCAGCAGTCGACCATAGCCTTGGGGACTACACCCAGTGGGTGCACTCAGCGTGCCCCACTAATCCGGAACGTCAGTCAACACACCCAGTGCGTGTACGACGAATACTGAAATTTTCAGAAAGAAGGATTTTAAGATATCATATCCTAACAGAACAGGTGGTGGTCGACTGACCTAAACATTGCTCTAAAGAGCTGAACTGGCGTTATAGGCCGCCTGACTAGTGTCTCGGATTACATTCACTTGCTCCATCATGATCCCTGCTTGGCGTATTGCTTCTTTAGCAGCACTGGCTTGGTCTTCTGGAACATGGTGGGTCGAGAAAAGTGAGGGCTGAGCAGCACTCGACGACGGAGGACGAGCACTCGTCAACGGCACCGCAAAAGATACGGTAGGCCGAGTGACGTTGTCCCCTTCTACAACCAACGTCTTGGGTGCTTGCACGTCCTGAGTCTCCTTGCCAGCAGACGCTTTCCTGTTCCTCCTCTGCCTCAGTGGTTCCTCGTCATCGTCGTCGGGAAGGTCAATAACGACGTTAGATTGAGCTGCAGAAAAGAGTCAAAATTAAAGACAAAGAGCCAACCGACTGAAGACACAATGAATAAGGTCATACCAGGTTTTGAAGTGATAGCATCTTCCATCTCGTGATCCTCAGCCCTGGCCGAGGTATCAGAAGTAGCAGCACTACAATTCCAGAAGTCAATCGGTCAGCTCACGAATCGGCCAAGAATACATTCATGAGAAATGAAGAAACTCAAGCTACACTATTACCCTGAGATAGTGGGGATCGCCATCTTCATCTTCGGTAAGACCTTCGTCGGCTTCGACGGCGCCACTCGAGATTGCTTCGGAGCTTTTTCAGTCGGCGCCGGAGAACTCGTCCGAGGACGCTTGGTCGACTGCGCGACAGACGCAGCCCCCTTACCACGCTCAGCTGCTGGATCATGGACAAGCTTCGAGTGTCTTCCCGAACGAGGAGGTGCAACTTCCTCCTCCTCCTCCTCCTCCTCCTCTTCCTCCTCATCAGAGTCACCATCTTCATCATCGTCATCAGCATCCGAGTCCCACTCCTCCGGGCTTTCGCCCCCACTTCCCTCCTCCTCCCCAGTCGGCGCTTGCGCTCCATTGGGCATCGAGTACAACTCAGTGGTGGCCTGACAGACAACAAAACAAGACAAAGGTCAATCGACCAATTTGCAGTGAAGCAGAATGAATAAAGCAAGATTACAACCGAGGATAAGTGGTCATACCGTGTCCGGCGTGTAGGTATGGTCGAGTGGTGGAATCCTCCTAGCCCCTCGAGGGTTATCCTTATTCCCTGTGATGGCCGCCATCCACCTCTCCAGCGTGATGTCGTCGACTGCCTCTGGATGGACCCGAGTGGTATCTTCGGTGCCGCAGTACAGCCACATCGGGTGGCCTCGGTATTGGAGCGGTTGGATACGCTGTTGAAGGAAAACCTCCAGAAGGTCCATGCCGGTCACTCCATCCCGAATGAGCTGGACTACACGCTCCACCAACATTTTTACCTGAGCCTTCTCCTCCGGAAGCACCTTCAGAGAAGACGGCTTGTTCACTCAGTCCATGGAGAACGGAGGGAGACCAGTCGACTGCCCTGGCGTCGACTTGTCTTGGCAGTAGAACCAGGTCGACTGTCACCCTCTAACCGACTCGGGAAGGGTCATGGCCGGAAAAGCGCTCTTACTCCTCATTTGGATTCCAAGACCCCCGCACATCTGGATTACCTTAGTCCTATCGTCATCCGGACTCGCCTTCTTCATTGTCTGAGAGCGACAAGTGAATATGTGCTTGAAGAGACCCCAGTGCGGTCGACAACCCAAGAAGTTTTCGCACAGAGACACAAAGGCGGCGAGGTAGGCGATGGAATTGGGAGTAAAATGGTGGAGTTGCGCCCCAAAGAAGTTCAGAAACCCTCAGAAGAAAAGAATCGGCGGCAAAGTGAATCCACGATCTACATGAGTTGCTAGGAGAACGCACTCACCCTCCAGTGGCTGCGGTTGCCATTCGGTCCCCGGAAGCCTTGCGGACCCGTGAGGGATTAGCCCCTCATTGGCCAGGTCGTTGAGATCCGCCTGGGTGATGGTCGAGCGGATCCAGTCCCCTTGGACCCAACCTTGCGGCTGGCGAGACCTCGACAAAGATCCACCCCGACTGGTGGCTCTTCCCTTCGCTTTCACCATCGCCGTCGCCTTCTTCGCTCGCTCCAAGGCCTCCGTCTTCTCCTTCACCATCGACGCTGGCGAAGCGCGCGAGGAGTAGATGGGCGGAGGCAAAAGCGGGCGCGGTAGGCGGAGATGGAGGAGGCGGAAAGGAGAATGGGGAGGCACTGTGCAAAAACCCTCGCCCGGCGCATTATATAGGGTCGCTTTCGAGTGGCTGACAAGTAGGCCCGGGCAGACCTGTCAAATCCCGAAACAGTCGCGCGCAGGTGATACGTGGCGAAAAAGGCGGTGCAGAAATCGAGGCGTCCATGCCTTATCTCATCTGAGTACCGCGGTCCGCCCCGCTTCGCGCGCATCCCAAAATTTGGATCCCGCAAAATCCGCCAACAGCAGATCAACCTGTCAGACGGAAGATTTCCTGCGATCCGTCGCTCGGAAGTTCACCATGTTCAAAAGTTCACTCGACAGAAGAAAAGAATGGATCAAGGCGACTGAAAGAAAAGTCAATGCCACCGCTAAAAGTCATTGATCCAGAATATGACATACTTAGAACACGGGAAATAGGTCGGAGAAAATTATCAACTCCTTCCTCACTCAAACCTCGATCCATTCGAGGGCTAATGATGAAGTCATGTACCTAGGGTAGGGTCATGAACCTCTCTAGGATACCCTACCCAAGGACATCCTTAGAAGAAGCTACGTTCCAGTCGACCAAGAGAGACTCCACTCGACGAACTCAAGGACACTCGACGATGAAGATAGCCACTCAACCATGAAGCTAATCACTCGACTACCAGGAGGCCTAAAGTCACTCAGCACGCAACGGCCTAGCATTAAGTAGCTTTAATAGTCTTCATGGTCCTTTATGTGGGCGTTACCAGTAACTCCCTGTCTTAATGTACTTTAAACCCTGCATAACTGAGGGCCGGAGGGGTTTGGCGAACTCTATATAAGTCACCCCCTCCTCAGTGTAAAGGGTTCGCATCACTGTAACTCATATGCACATAATCCAATCGACCGCCTCCGGGCTCCGAGATGTAGGGCTGTTACTTACTCCGAGAAGGGTCTGAACTCGTAAATCCCTTGCGTATACAACTACTCCATAGCTAGGATCTTGCCTCTCCATACCTACCCCCCATTCTACTGTTAGACTTAGAACCACGACAGATTGAGGGGCTCATTCAATGGGAGGGAAAAGAATGAACTGATATGACTTAGCGGTGGCAACTTGGGTAATTTCACCTGAAAACATTTCTCACAGCCATGGAAGCTGGGCATAACAAGTGGAAAAAATGGACTATTTAAAAAAAAGTGGGGAAGTTGGACAATGAAATAGCTCTAGTTTTTGTGAATTCTGTTGTGGAAAATACTTGTATGGCTTCCTAGCTTTTCTACAACATAATTTAGTTCCAGAAGCTAAATCAAAGGCCCCTTAGAACTGGCTATTTTGCGGAACCTGAGATTATATGGTGTCTTTCCTCTTTGCAAACTTCATATTGATGTTGAAGCACGGTAGGCTAACAACCTTGTTGTGTTGCCCACATCGACTTCACGGTGATGCCCTCATATTTTCTCCAAATTCTTACCTATGGTTTTACTGCCTTTAGTGTAGAGTATCTCTTAGTGGATCTCCTTTTCTAGAAATTAGCTCAAGGTTCTAGACTTGGTATCCGACTTTTGGTTTTGTTAGGTTTGTGCTTGTGGCGTGACTTGATTCTAGGGTGCTTTCAAGGAGGTGGGCAACACAAGGTATTTTTGGTGTGGTCTCGACTTTGAAGGTCATCAGGTCCATCATCTACTTGGTCGAGCCTGGTAGGCCCTTGACATGTTGACATATGGGAAATGGGGGAGGGGTAGTTTTAGTTGGCTATGTTGCTAGCCTCACACCATATTTTTGGTTTTACACCTCTTTACTTGTGTTGTTGTTTTTCCAGCTTCGATGACCACCCCTTGTTCGTGTTATGCCCTTGTAATAAGTTATACCAATGTCTTGTAATTGGTACCTAGGACCTTATTGGAAGTGTAAGCGTCTTAATGGAAAATGCTCACGTAAGCTAACAACCTTGTAGGCCATTCTAAAGATAAAACAATTCTCCACACATCCTATTGGAATTTTTTTCCTAAGATATCCAGCATGGATTTAGAACTAAAGGAGGATACATGGGAACATGGAAATGGAAGACCTTCTCCTTCTAACTCATGCACTTAGCAGTTTGTGTTTGAAGTTGTAGTAGAAAAAAATGAAGCCAAATGTACACTACACATGAAGATGTGGAGATTAAGTTAAGGTTGTATGTGGGTGTATGGTTTAACCCTGATACATGAGCAGATTAATGTGCCTTGCATTGTGAATAGTACATTAGAATTTATTGGCTATCTTCACTATACTTGCGTGAAAATTGCTTGCTTTGGTCAACCAACTTTGAAAATGCACATTTAGCCTACTGAACTGAACTTGGTAAAGATGTCCAAATACTATCATATTATACTTTTGCTAATCAATTTTTGGTCCTCTGGAAATACTTTAGTTCCGCCAATCATACAAAATGGTATGGTACTGCACTATAAACATATACATGATCATTCTAGGGTTCATGCTTACCTTCATATCAAAATTGAAAACTCACCAAACCAATCGCATAGGACAAAAGTGTCCACCATCCATGCATGTATTATGTAAACATAAACATACACATACACAGTCTGACCGAGTTGAAGCATTTATTGGTTTTGTTTTCTTGTAGATCTTTTTTAGTGATGAATAGACCACTTCTCGACAGCCATTGTTTAAGTTTTCTAGGATTGGAAGACATCACGCATGAATCATTCTTAACAAGGGCGCATTGCGCCAAATCATATGCATCAGATGCAGGAGGATCAAAGTATTCACGACCAGCATGTCACTGTGATAAAGGGATTACAACATAGGCCCCTAGTTGGTGTACATCATGTCACTGTGATAAAGGGATTACAACATAGGCCCCTAGTTGTTGTAGACGAGTAAGACCTAGCAGGATGCTCGGATGAAAAAAATAGCAACACCTCGTCATGCAATGGCATTAGGACATGCAAGCACCCTAAACTTGTTTTGAAAGTTGTGAAGTCAGACTTGTCTCTTGTTAGTGCATTCTCTGATGCTGACTGGGCGGTTGTACCGATGACAGAAAATCGATTCGAGGTTTTGCCATATTCTTTGGATTTATCTTGTTTATTAGAGTGCAAGAAACCAACCTACAATGCCATGGTCCAGCACAAATGTAGAGTACAAGTCACTTGATAAGGCAACAATAGAAGTAATCTGGGCTGAGTCGTTGTTGTAAGAACATGGCATTAGTCAACCGCAAGCATCGACATTATGGTGTGATAATATTGGTGACACTTATCTACCAACCAATCATATGTGTCATGCAAAAACTAAGGAGGTTGATTATCATTTCGCCAGACAAAGAGTAGCAAATAAGTTACTCAACATTCGTTTTATACTCATAGAAGATCATGTTGCATATGGTTTTACAAAGCCTTTCACAGTTGGGAAACAAGAAGGTTTTCGATGCAATCTCAACTTAGATAAGTTGTGATTGAGAGGGGGTGATGAGATACCTATTTATTATGTATGTTCGGGATTTGCTGTAATCTATGATTTTGTTATTGTTATAATATCTGACTCTATCTTAGCAAGTTGGACAGTCAAGACAGATCATAACAGAATGATATCACATGTAATCTCTTCTACTTTCTATTGCGCTAACAAGGCCCTGTCTGATGTATGGAAAACGGTTCCAACCATTATATAGAAAGTTCTACATGCCTATGAAGAATTTCTTCCTGCCAAGCACAGTAGTAAGTGCAGCAGGCATGATCCAGGCGGCCGACACAAAGTAGAGAAGGAGTAGGGAGGCGACAAAGCCATAGCACTTATATATTGTCCATGGCTTTAGATTCTACTCGCCTTCGAGTGTGCCATTCTCATGAGATATTCTGCTACTGTTACGCTTGTGGTGTTGTGGTGACCTATAGATTTAAATAGGCGGCCTGGAGTACATACGACACAGAGAGGCAGGGATAGATGGACGATGTAAATGAGGCATGCATGTGCAAGTGTTGCAGTGAATGTCGATATACGAAACTAAGAAGAGTAGATATCGTAAGAGAAAAATTATTAGTATTCGATCGCTTGTGTTCCAAGGCTCAATGCTCATCTTTAATTTCAAAAAGGCGCAATGCCTAACATTTTGGTGTTGGTTTCTATGGTCCAAACTCAGGCACAAGCCCGAGCATATGTGAAAATGTTGCATTTATGGAAAACTCTTACCGAGTTGCTTTGCTCGGACCCCTCTCCATGATTTGTAACCGCGATGTGACACATAACAGACAATCTCACTGTGTAATATTTGGGTCTTGCTTGTATATCCTGGTGTAATAGGTTCAGGCCCACTCTTCAGTCCTTTTTGCATATGGAAAATGGGATGTCCATAAATATCATCAAGTTAAGAAACTAAAAAATATTGTTAGGATGAACAATCTACCAAGGAAAAACAAAAAATTTGTTGCGCAATGACGAATATATCAGTCAAGTATAGGATGTTACAAACTTTACTACCTTGTATTTTCATACGCAAACTATTTCATTATGTAAACAACATATTTGTGAATATTATTGTTTTAAGTGTATTCCTAAGCAGGTCATCAGTGATTACCTCAAGATGGATAATATTTTAGGCAAAAGAAGGTATACAACACCCAGGGTCTAATATTGAAGTCTTTCCCAATAGGGTGAAGGACGTGAGGGTGATCATCCATAGGCGCTGGTTTAAAGTTGCGCGGACCTTCACCATCATGGATGGAACAATATTTTCCTTCTACTTCCGCAGCTTTGCAGATGGTTGTCTATTTTACCATTTACGATGCTACTTTTTGATGATTTTAGATGTTACATGTGAAGTGCTTTTCTGGTACTTGTTCAATTTGGTACTAGCTCTATAGTGTATTGTGGTGTCAATTATAAAATCATTGTGGGCGTTTGATGGGTATGAAATTGTGATGAACATTTGTTGGATATGAAATATGAATTTGCCTATTGCATTACAAAGATTAAATAATGGGCAAATTAACCTTTTGTTCGACTAAGCCGCTGGAATTCACACAAATTTCACACCATCACACATGTTTACTTCCGGTAGTATCATGTATGATAGACTATGCTATCACACATGATTATCCTTTAGCCTGTAAGTCTATCACACATGATTATCCTTTAGTGTGTATGATGTATCCCCTATCGCACATTATCGCAAGGCGATCAATTACGTGTGTGAAAGGGGATTTTAACCATATACGATGACCCGGTCTGCAATAGTGTAGTCGGGAATTTTGCTACAAGGACAATTAGCATTTTTGTTGAGGTTAATTAACCAGTTATCAGCATGCCATATATCTATTCATACGTGCATGTTGGCTATTGAAGAGGCATTACCAACCGTACATATTGATGGATGGTATGCTCTAGTGCGTACGCATGTGTGACTCGGCCGACCCGTGACGATCAGATTAATACAGTGCCGTGTAATACCATGGCAGCTCCGTGCACGCACGTACGCAAGTGCACAGAGCCACGTGTAAGCATGTTTGAGCCAACACGACCCAGCCAGTATGGCGGCGTCTCATCCGCCGTACCTGACTCTAAGCCCGTACCGCAATGCAAGCGTCGAAGCCTATCGAAGTAGTGACCTCCACTGGCAAACTCTCCCAACGGGATATGCATCTGGAACTGCTGATCGGACCGACGCACCCCACAAGGGCCTCGTCGGAACCGAGCTGGCCCGTGGCGCGTGTAGACGCTCGCACTTACGTAAAGCCGGTACGATTCCCTATGCCTCCCACCCCCACGAAGAGGTTCTTGTTGTCTGTCACGCCTGCCACGAAGGCCTCGTTCTCTGCATGTGTGGTGGCAGCGGGAAGCAAGACCTCAACCGCTATAGCAGGCACATGGTCCCTGAGACTGTCATGGCGTCAGGCAAAGCAGGAGGAGGGACGTGACAGTGCCAGAGCATTTCCTCCTGGCCATGTGTCTAGAAACTCTAGAATCTACTCATCATTCTCTCGTGTGTTGTGCGAGATGTAGCTGTTGATGCACCTTGTGGCGCGGAGTTTGCAGTTTAAATAGGCAGCTCATGAGTACGTGCCACGCAGAAGCAAGGACAAATGGGAAGCTGTAAATGATGTGAGTGCGTTCCCGCAAAAAGAAGTGAGTGCGAGTACAACAGTGAATGTTTTTTATTACGCTTTAGATCTTGGTCAGTTGCCTGAAAATAAAGGCATGTCGCCATGGATGCGTTTGTTAGCATGCATATACCTTAGTTAGACCTGCGTGAAAACAAAATGACATGTTTGGTTACCCGTATTCACTGTTGGCCCTACGTAGCACGAACATTAAAGCATCTCTGGAGTTGCATCTAGAAGAACGCTCAAATCGCCGTTTTTGTGGAGCCAAGCCCAAGCGAGGCAACCCTTGGCACGTGTGCGTGGGCGTGCAGGGTGGATGCATTCCCGAGAAGTCGCGTTGTTTTCCGGCGCGTTGTTATAAGTTACCCTCACCTTCCTTCGCGGCGGTATGGGACGGGCTGGACGCCATCTCCGACGGTGGATCGGGACCGATTGTGAGGATTGGGAACAAGGGTGGAGGACGGCGAGGGTTCGGGCGCAAGAAAAGTTGGACGGGCGGCGGGAGAAGAGGAAGGGTTTGATGGATTTGCCTATTGCATTACAAAGATTAAATAATGGGCAAATTGACCTTTTGTTCGACTAAGCCGCTGGAATTCACACACATTTCACACCATCACACATGTTTACTTCCGGTAGTATCATGTATGATAGACTATGCTATCACACATGATTATCCTTTAGCCTGTAAGTCTGTCACACATGATTATCCTTTAGTGTGTACGATGTATCCCCTATCACACATTATCACAAGGCGATCAATTACGTGTGTGAAAGGGGATTTTAACCATATACGATGACCCGGTCTGCAATAGTGTAGTCGGGAATTTTGCTACAAGGACAATTAGCATTTTTGTTGAGGTTAATTAACCAGTTATCGGCATGCCATATATCTATTCATACGTGCATGTTGGCTATTGAAGAGGCATTACCAACCGTGCATATTGATGGATGATATGCTCTAGTGCGTACGCATGTGAGACTCGGCCGACCCGTGACCATCAGATTAATACAGTGCGGTGTAATGCCATGGCAGCTCGGTGCACGCGCGTACGCAAGTGCACAGAGCCACGCGTAAGCACGTTTGAGCCAACACGTCCCAGCCAGTACCGCAGCTCTCATGGCGGCGTCTCACCCGCCGTACCTGACTCTAAGCCCGTCGAACGGGACGCCGCAACTTGCAAACCCTCCCAATGGCGGCTGAATTTCGTGTTTTGACCCTTTTTGCAAACAAAATCAAGATCTAACCCCATTCGAAATTTTTTCGGGATTTGACCCTTTTGCTACCGCCAGAGCCCCTGGCGGTAGGGTTAGACAGGCTACCGCCAGATACCCTGGCGGTAGGGTGTGACGGAGGGAGACGGAGGCCGTCACCGCACGCTGACGTGGATAAGTACCTTACTGCCAGACAACCAGGCGGTAAGCTGTCTAACCCTACCGCCAGGGGCTCTGGCGGCAAGGTGTGGCAGGGTTTTGCCGTGCATGCCTTCTGTAACGAGATATGCAAGCGTCCTGGCGGTAGGTTCACCCTACCGTCAGGGCTCACGGCGGTAGGCTGTCTGACCGTACCGCTAGGGAGCCTGGCGGTAGGGTCCTGTGTTTCGTGTAAACTTTTGTAGACATAAGAAGTTTGATCACATCCAAATAGTGTGATCACAATTTCATAGAAATGTGCAAGGGCCCTGAACATAAAAACCAATAGGCACAATTTCATAGACATAAGCATAATTAGTTTTGCCATTACAGATTAAGAAACAAGTACCAAATAACATAGTTTGATCATAATTTCATAGACATAAACATAACATAGTTTGATCACAATTTCATAGACATAATCATAACATAGTTTGATCACATCCAAATAGTTTCACGAAGCAAAAATAGGTAGCAATCAAACATGACGATCATCAGCAGCCACACGCATATATAGTTTAGATGATATCGATGACGATCATCATCTTCAAGCATTGACGGTTGGTCTTCCTGATAGTAATAAGGATGGCCTGTCCAACATGAAGATTCTTGTCAACGAGGAAGCTCTTCCACCCATCTGTGCTTAAATGTGTGCGACCGTCCGTTTCCATGCCATACACACAAGTAGTGATGGGGCCCCTTGCGGTAAGGCGTATTCCAGCGTGGCCTTCTTCATCAGCCTCGATGCCACAACTCTCAGATAGGCTCTTTGGCAATTTCTGAATAAGAAAAATATATCAATTGATAAGTTTGGATTATTTAAACTGTTAACAATTCCTTGGATTCTACACTAATAACATACCATGACATGTCGATCGATCATGGTACTTGTCAGACGGGTCACGAATGGCGCCCCGATCAACTCAGCACGTGGCAGAAAGTTGTCCCATAGGTTGCACACCTCCCGTTCCCTCAGCCTCACTCTTTGAGCACAGATGGCTTCCTCAAGTGGGTCTTCATAGTCATCATCCTCATCAAGTGGTGGTGGTGGCGCCATGTTCCTTATATAAGCATTGATTGGATAAAGTTAATTAAACATAAATATTTGTTCTAATGTAAGCAAAACAAATATCTACAATATTCACACAATAAATCATCACATATGGCTATAAGAAAGACTAAACCTAGGGTTCATCTAGGTTCTAGGGTTCATCATATCAACTAGAGAGGGTTCCTCGTATGGCTATAAGAAAGACTAAACCTAGGGTTCATACATTTGCAACTATATGAAATAGAAATACACACATTTTCACACTATGCATTAACCACCTACCAATTTTGCAAAACATACATCTTCACAAATTTGCAATACATTAACCATCTACGAATTTTGTTATGCCTTTATCCTCACAATCTTGCATTCAACATACAGAAAGATTTCTTATAAAATTCATATATACATCACAAAATAAAATGGACCAACATATATGCATTCACCAACATATCCTCACATATCTTGCAATTGTTTCACCCACACATCCTCACATAGGCCTACTACTAAATCATATACTCCTAAACAACTAAAACATCATAAAAAAATCAACACCAAAACCTAGGTTGCACCTAGTGCCAAAAATAACTTCAAAAATAAAAAACCATTGCGAAAACTGATTGGAGGGAATGGAGGAGCTTACCGGCCTCTTCGATTTGCCCCAAAGATCCGCAAAAATGGTGGAGGAAAGAGGGAGATCGAGGGAGGGGATCAGGATGAGGAGAGAGGCGGCGCTCGACTCTGTTCGAGTCGAGGGGAGGAGGAAGAACGGGCTGGTGGGTGGGGTAGGGCCCGCCCGCAGCATCACTTGCCTCTTCGGTACCTACCGCCACCACCTCGGGCGGTAGGCCACCGAACCCTACCGCCTCAGACTGTGGCGGTAAGCCCTTTCCCCCGTCAGTACGCGCCGACGGCCGTCAGTCGCCGTTAGAGGGCCTACCGCCACTGATGATGGTGGTAGGACGTGCAAACCTACCGCCAGCCCTCCTGGCGGTAGTCAAAAGGGTCAGATCCCGAAATAGTTTCAGACAGGGGTCAGATCTCGAATTTCTTTGTAAAAAAGGTCAAAACACGAAATTTTGCCCCCAATGGCATTGGGATACCAGTGGTCCCCATCTGCCACCGGTCAGGCCGACGCGGCACACGTAGCCTCTGACCCTGCCAAGCTGACCCATGATGTCGGTGAAGGCGCCGGCACCGTTGTTGACCAAACCCTTTTCAAGAGCTGCTCCTGAGAAGCCCCGTGACGTCCAGTAGATCCCAGATGCCTCCCATACCGACGAAGATGCTTTTCCCATCCGCTCCACCTCTTCCTCCCGCGGCAGTAGCCGAAAGCAAGGCGTCCGTTTCACACCCAGTAGGCATGGTCCTGGTAGCGGCCACAGCATGCCCCGCCAGCGAGAGGCAGAGCAGGAGAGAGGTGATAGTGCCATGGTTATGTGGGGTTCTAGATCGATCCTACTTGCTCTCCCGTGTTGTTGTGCGCGTGAGACGATGTTGCTGCCGACGCACTTGTGGTCTTTAAATAGGTGGCGGACGGGCAGATGGGGAGTATCTAAATGAGGCAAGCGTGAGTGTTGTAGTGAATATTTTTGGTCCCGACCCATGAGCAGTAAATTTCATACTCCCTCCATCCCAAATTACTCGTCGTTGAAATGGATGTATCTAGAACTAAAATACATCTAGATACATCCATACGTGCGGCAAGTAATTCGTAACAGAGGGAGTAGAAGTGAAGGTAGGTAGACAAAATTTGGAGTAAACATCATAGAGACCCAAGGTACGGATCAGAAAACTATGTTAGGACTATATGAGGAGTAAATTTCATACTCCCACCATCCCAAATTACTTGTCGCTAAAATGAATGTATCTAGAAGTAAAATACATCTAGATACATCCATACGTGCGGCACAACGGCAAGTAATTCATAACGCAGGGAGTAGAAGTGAAGGTAGGTAGACAAAATTTGGAGTAAACATCAAAGAGACCCAAGGTACGGATCAGAAAACTATGTTAGGACTATATGAGGAAAACCCTCCTTTTTGGCGAAAAAATAATTATGACTATTTTGAGCGTTACTAACTCTTCTCCTCCGATAACAATACTGTTGAAATCACACAAATATATAGGGCCAAGGCACACCTGTACTCCAATACAAATAATTCCTTGAAGGCTTATCTTGGCTCCATTGCCACGTTAGAAAGAAAAACCTTGACCCCGAACTTGGCACTTGGCTCATTAGTATAGTGGGCATTTATCGTTTGCTGAGAAACAATTTTTTAGCGTAATTGACTGCGAATACTTCTACAAAAAATACTACACCTATGGAACCTACCTATGGACCAATTTCTCACTAATCGCTCCCCCTGATTTTCAATGTGGGCCCCCTCCCACTGAACTCCAGCAATGGGCACCGCATCTCCAGGTAATTGCACGATGTAACCATAGTATCCGGTTTTTTAAGGGAATGTCTATTTAGCATGGACTAATTTCTTTTTTTAGATGAACGGGGAGGCCTCTCCCCGGCTCCATTAACAGAAATGAAACCATCAGAGTCAAATTTTACATCCCCAACTAAAAGGGTTCAAACTTATTACATCCATCCGAACCAGCGCATTCAAAGAAGTTGATGCCCAGTCAGGGGAATACATAGTGAAAAACAAAAACTCAAGGACGAGCTAAGCTCCTATGCTCTAAACGTTACAGAGACAGCAAGACGAATCACATCGCAATTGGCTCCTCCCCCCTCCTGAACTTGAGCAGCAGCGCCAGAGCAGCCTGGGGTGACCAGCAGATCGCAAGGGTGGACACGGGGCTGTTCATCGCGACTTTGCCATTGGTGTCTCACTTCTTAACAGGGGATTGGAAGCAACCCTCATCTTCCGAGATCCTGAGGTTGTTCCAGCTTGCACCAACATCAAACCTGGTGCTCTTTAGCTTCAGCCACTCAAGATCATCAAGGGTTGTCGGAGCAGTTTCGCCAGAGCACCTAAGAACGTCTCCACCTGGTTTTTGCCTGTCTCCGGAGTCCGAATCACCCAGAATTTGAGCATTCTGTGTATCGGACTAATTTCTTTTTGTGCCACAATCAGATTTTTCCTCTGTTAGATCAAATCACAAGGGTATCGGTAGTTGGTTGTCTATTATCTTCCTTCTATGTTCATAGGGTACCCAAAAAGAGTGCTTATCAGGTCTGAAACCAATTCAGTTGACCTTGTTTTCTGTTAATGCCTCTTTAAATTTATATGTGCAACAAGTAACTTTTAATTTTGTATGCCGAAAGAGATCAACACAGGAAGGTCGGATTTATCGAGCATAATTGTATCCGCAAAATATGACATACATAGCATCTAGAATCTAGTAGAATTTGCTTTTATTACATCTTCGATCTCGAATTCAACTTGCAGTTTTTTAATGGTAGATTCAAATTGCAAGTTTGCACCAATGTGTGCTTATCGAATCTAGTTAAATTACACTTACAATTTTGCATCAATGGGTGCGCGTATTTCTCGAATTCAACTTGCATATTTGCATTAATGCCAAAGCATATTGGTGGGACTACACCATGCTAATGCGTATTAGAACCGATGCATCACTGAGAGCGTAGGCATGTGAAACCAATTCGGAACAGTAAGCACACCAAGTTGCAAACTTTAATAAAGCACACCACGTATGAGGAAAAGTCTAGATGTAACCGATGTTGGCCGCTGACGCTTTCACCACGAAGTGTCACACCCCGTTAGGCCGCCGAAAGAAATACCGCCACCACCATAGACACCACCCTCTTTCAAGTCATTCCCCACACCATTTTGGCCCCTGCTAATCAGGTCCATGAGGGTAGTGAAGTTGTAACCGACGTTGTTTCCAAAGATTCTACCATAGTTGTCACTGACGGATAGTCAGCCTGTGTAGTTTCCCATGCCTCTCGTGCCCACAAAATGAACAGCCTTTTTTCTTAGCTGAAGCGAAGGCATGGTCCTAGCAACCAACACGACATGCGGAGGAACAAGGTAGAGCAGGAGGAGGGTGGGTCACAGTGCCCAAACACTTCTTGACCATGGCTCTAGATTTTACATGCTCTCTCTCTCTCTCTCTCTCTCTCTAGTGCGCGCTTATTGTGCACATGAGAAGGTGCTACTTCTGCACTTGTGGTATGGTGTACTTTATAATTTAAATAGGCACGGAAAAGTATGGACGGCAGATTAGTCAAGGCAGGTACGGGTGTAAATGAGAGTGCGAGTAATGCAGTGATTCTTTTTTTGAGGATGCATATTTACCGGCTCTGATACGATAGTACCTACCGGCATCCCTTGAGAGCAAGTACAATAAGGTGATATAAGCTAGCTATAAGGAATAGAATAATATATCTCTGCTTAGTTGGAGGAGAAAGAAGAGGAAAGATAGGTGAAGTGGGCTCTTATTTAGTAGCCAGCTGCAGCACGAGACCCAAGACGCTTTGTGAGGATGTAAGGTGGGCCAACTATCAATAAACTAGTACATATTTATAATTTACTATTCTACATGTCGGCTAAGAGCTGGCTGTAGATGACATGGCAACTTCTTATAGTTGACCGTTGGCTGTATTATTAACCACGCTCTAAGTAAATAAGTGATGAATTCTCCATTCATTCATCTTTGACCAATTCCATTATGTAAAATATCTTGTTCAACTCCATATTTTAGAAAAAAAGGGCCAGAGCTTTAGTTTTTATTATAATGTAACCTTTATTGAAAAATATTATAAACCAACTACCACCAATAGAGTTCTTACAAACATCAAGCGGACAGGTATCCGTATAACAATACATCAATAAAGGAACATAAACATTGGTGTTGTGGAGGTAGGCGAAGCGATGAAGTGGGTGGATGGGGGCCAATGTCATGAATCTATTGGCTATGTTTTATGAAATGGATGGCCTTCTAAATTCTGGACATGAGCTCCCATATTTGGAAAATGCCCAAGACGTTGGCTGAAGTTCTAAATTCTAGACTTTGAGCGCCCCAAAGCTCAACTTTGGAAAAGGCTCAAGACCCAATTGTTTTGTGTCACTATTACTATTGGTTTTGGTTACCTGATCTTTTTTACCACTCCCATTCACAAAGTTTGGAGTGAGAAACTGAAAATCTGAATGAACCATGCAATTCAGTTGATAATATTTTGAACCTTAATCAATCATCTACCCCAATTAACATTTTACTAATGACGTTACAACAAATTTTACGGGCCAATGGTCACCTTGACCCAATAAATTCTCCACACCTACCTAGTTGGGATTAGAGCTTGGACAATTCATCTTCGGTTTCGGTAGCAATAGGAAAATAAATTTCCCTTGTTCAGGTAAAATATATGTAGCAAAATTTGAGAAAATTTACAAATATCATTTTAGAGATCGATGAAAAACAACACCGATCTAGAAATTACAGCAAATTAAAGCGAGCTTCCAACTTACGACTTGACTCCTACTGTCAACATGGCCAACATATTTGCCATAATTGAATTCTTCAAATGGTTGTTTGATGGAGATGCAAGTGTTTATGTGTTCTCCTAAAAAGCCATATTTAGTTGTAACATAGATTTAATTAGATATATGGAATTCCTAATTAATATGCAGCAACACCACTTCACACAAATTAAAATCTCCGGAAGACATGATAAATGGAACGGATACAAAAGAACAAATATTATAAATGGACCTACCTCACATTATTCTTCGATGCAAATGCCGAGGCTATAATGTACATAATGAAACTTGTTGCCTCTTCAAATGGCTCTCAGGAATTGTGACCATCAGTTAAATCATAAAATATACATTTTTGGTTACTGCTCCATGATACAATAAACAACAAGAATTTTTGGGGAGGAAATATTTTCATGTCCCAGGCTAAAACTGTGTTCTACTCAATTCCTACTTTGAACAAAGACAGTTGCATCTTCTTTGCTCAACGGTGTTGGTATTCTCTTGTCCCAAGCTAATAAGCTCAGAGGCATACTTTTCTGAGTGTCTTCTCACAACCCAAGCTTTGCCAAGGGTTATTGACATGGACATCATGGTTATGGGTTGTTGGCATATTTTTTAGTAGAAATGTTTACAGATTTCTAAGAATGAAACTCTCTTGATCGTTACTTTGAGAAGAAATTTGAAGGAAGATATTAACCTTCTCACACACACAACAGAAAAAAGAAGACATCAGAGCCGTGTTGCCTGGATAGATATATAGTTCTTGTAGTTGCTTTGTCGTTTTCCTTTTTTATTCACTTTTATGCACATACAACCTTTAATAAACAAAAACTTTATAGTAGGGCTATGCCTCACACAGACAACCAAGAACACTTTGCACTTGGTGTCCAAATTTTCCACTGAATTACCTGTATTGTTCTCTAAACTAATATAATGATGATATGGGCCTCTTAACCACATGTTAGATGATGTATGCATGAATTTACATAAAATACAACTATAATATAAGTCATCATACCTTGTAATTTTTCTAGCAATATGTCATGTTTGACAGAAGGGTGATGTGCATATGTAGTAATGTGCATCTTCAGTACACTAAAATATGAAACTGTTTAGAATTGTGCATAACCACTAAATAAAATGCGATGAAAATTGATATCAATTAAAGAATAAATTCATGGTTCAAAACTTCTGAGAAGCAAGGCAATGAATGAATTGCATTCATGTGAGTTGAATAATTGGATTTATATATGTTTGCACCAAACAATAGATAACCATGAATAACAATGACAACGGACCATCAACCTAATAAGTGCACTTTAAAACAAAGGAGGTGTTTGGTGAGGGATGTTTATGTCCATACTAGCAGCCATATGATGGCCATGGCCGCAACCAATGATGTCACCTACTCATACACACAAAGCTCTTCACGAGCGAGTGTGGATGCGTGTAGCCAATATTTGTATAAGAACCATGAGGATGAGTGTAAATTTTGGAGAAGTGAAGGTAGATGAGGAAAGAAAGTGCAGGCCGTAGGCGTTGAATCTATCATTACCTTACTGGTGTTCTTGAAGATCGAGTTCAAAGTTGAATGCTCAAAGACCATGTTAAGATAAGTTCAGGGCCCAAACTTTTTTGCGCCATGAGGATGAGTGTAAATTTTGGAGAAGTGAAGGTAGACGAGGAAACAAAGTGCAGGCCGTAGGTGTTGAATCTATCATTACCTTACTGGTGTTCTTGAAGATCGAGTTCAAAGTTGAATGCTCAAAGCCCATGTTAAGATAAGTTCAGGGCACAAACTTTTTTGCGCCAATTTGTATTGTCAGACCCAAGATCAATAGAAATTGCTCCTTCTGCTTCTCTAAAAGAAAATTTATTCTATAGATTCCCAAACATAACCGCGACAAAGAGTGGATTTTATTGACTCAAAATAAATTATCAAGGGGATACAAACACAATAAACACACACTAGGCTCTGCATGACTAGGATGCACACAAACAATAATGCGTGTGCGCACACACACACATAAATCATGTCGACAAAGAGATAAGTCGTAAAAGACCAAAGTTATGCTTATGCGGATGAAATAGAAAAAATACTCAGAAGTGATTAGAACAACTATCAATGAACAACAACAAACCATCCTCACCAAGTGTCTCATGACATCACAAAGACAATGAGACAGGTTCTCCGGTAGCAAAGCATGTCGGAAAGGGATGAAGCTCAAGCATCATTGTCGCCTGATCCAACACCGAAAGCCGGATCCTAAGATATCACATTGAATATCAAATCCGAGCAATGCCTTCAACAAGTAAGGACACAAAAACACCGTCATTGCTATGTAACCAACTCGAGTAAAACCTAGGGCTTTCACGCCAGAGCTTGAGACTTGGTACTCGAGAAGCACCACTAAATCGAAGTTTTCGTGTGTTGTCCCAAGATTTTTCACTATCCCAGAAGCTACATGTGTATTGGGTCTTGCCGTGAGACGCCACGCAAGTGAAGACCATGCCTGCATAGCTAGGCAATCAAGTCGAGACAACAATCAGTCGCCACTAAAGGCTTCGATAGAGGAAGGTTGTCATAACGCATGTGACGAAGGTTGACAAGGGAGAAATTTGCACCACCCCAATCCTAATTTGTATAATTTGTCGTACATTTACATTGCATAGATACACACAGAAGGATAATGGGGACATGTTGAGCTATATTCTACTAAATTGTGGGCAATGTAGTTTGTTATATCAAGTGACATAGTTGGCAGTGAAAATAATCCAGGGCACACATTATACTATCAGGTGAGTTGCCTAGCAATACAATGAAATTGTGGATAAAGTCAATTTTTGGATTCAATGATAACTTTGGAGCAAAAATTAGAGGAACAAAAGGTGCAAATTTGGCAATTTCATCATCAATTGTTGTAGTCTTCTGCCCTAAAAAGCACTAACATTGGAATTATATAAATGTTGCAGGGGCCAAGGCTCACATTTCCCATTCAAAGATATCCACATGGCTAGCTAGATCAGAGCTTGAACAATTCATATTTGGAAAAATAGTGAGATCAATTTTACAAAGGGAGATAAAATGTAGATTTTAGAAATTGAGCCCAAACATCAAACAAGTTAAATTCTTATAAATTATAGTGAGTTGCAAACTAGAGGAGTCACTCCCACTGTTACAATTAGGATGAAAACGGAGAAGAAACTTTCTAGATTTTTTGTGAAAACAGCAAATAGAGAAAACTATGGAAATGAAAATGGAATTCTACAAAATAGAAACAAAAAGAGAATTTTGCATGAAAATAGAACAATGCTTTTTGGTGGAACAACCATGGAAAGAAAATATTCCATTTTCCTAAATGCGAAGCTTTCGTTGTTTACCATGGCTATTATATGACTTAGTCCAAGAGTCAATAAAACTCATGTTATGCCCAACAATGACAACATAAAACCTAACATAATCCCCAACCACCCTCGATGTAGTGTCCAGGAGCCTCCATGTGGTGCTGCTAGTTATGAGACAACAAGCTTAGCAGTCATCCATAGATGACCTAGTCATATCAATGAAATAGTTTGCTAGCTTACATGCCATTATCTCAACTATTCAAGGGGTGTTTTTCGTCCTACTAACATCTGATTTTATATCCGCTCCGCACCATATTCCCTTCGTATTCATTTTTGATTATATATATATATATATATATATATATATATATATATATATATATATATATATATATCCATATTCGTTTCCAAAGTTTTTTTTGATTTCCATTTTGATGGAAAATATAAAAACAAATGTGGCAGCACTCAGCTTCGTTTGCGTTCGCTTCGTTTTTACCCCTTGTTACCATTGCCAACATTAATTAATTTTTTGTACCACTAAATTTATCTTTTGAGTAAATAAAATGATCCCTCAGTTCCCACTGACACAATATGCCATATGTCTCTCATATAAAAGTTGGGACTACTTTGTTAGTTTTTGTCGGAAGCCGAATCGTAATGGACCTAAATCCCTTCATTCGTGGACTAGTTGCAGAGATAACCTTTGTTCGGTTGGTCTGGTAATAGTTACCAACATGATTTCTCTATGCCCATTAAAGAACATCAAGATGCAAATATGAAAAAAAAATAACGATATGAGAAATGTGAAAAATTCAACAGTACAGAAGAATCGTGATTTGTGAAAATACCTCGATTTCAGGACAATTCTTTTTTGGCAACTTGGCAATTTATAGGAAATTTTGTCTGGGATGTCGAATGGGAAATCTGGTTACAAAATGCTAAAGCGTTGGTCCAGTTCTTATTGACCACCAGCCATCTACGATTGTGATCTTCAATTATTTTTATAGTATTATGAAATATGTCTCATGAAAAGTCATATAATGTGATTTTCACCTAAATGGTTTAAGTTTTGTGGTACGATCCCTCCTTTTAATTCAATAGATTTGATGATTATTCTAACTTCATAATTTTTGGTCAGTATGCAGTAGTTTTCTGCCCCAATATATATTCAGTCTGGATGCATTCAGATTTTGGAGCCTACCCTTGGCGACATTGTAGCTAGTTCTTTTGAGACGTGGGTCTGGTAGCTACATAACGCGTGTAGAAGAAAACAGAAATATGGCATGCGCATTGCTCAAAAAGGTGTAAGTAAACCATGAATGAAGCCAATCGTTGAGAACATCTTGGACATCACATGGAAAATAAAGCTGTCATGGTAACTGCAGTGGCGCCGTGCGTTGTCTAAATATTTAGTCTGTGAGGTCGGGTGTCAATTATTGGTGGATGATACATATAATAGAAGATCTACTTAGGCGTGCTTGTTCGATCAACCTAATCCATACCACTTACTGGAAAGAGATGTAAAGGTTGAATATGGGGAAAGTTGTATTCCCTCCGTCCGGAAGTACTTGTCATCAAAATGAATGAAAGGGGATTTATCTAGATGTATATTAGTTCTAGATACATCTTTTTTTATCCATTTTGATGACAAGTATTTTCGGACGGAGGAAGTAGCTGAGAGCGGATGCCGCTACATGCCTTATCTACACACCTCGAATATGACATCCATGGATAGCCCATGGACCAGCAAGAGGAAACTAAATGCTTGTTAAGAGTTTATAGGCCTCTTTTTTTTAACCATGCAGGAGAGCTGCATGTATATTTATAGATAGAAAGACAGCGATGAAACAACAACATTACAAGGTAACCGTTCTGAGTCCAAGCATGAACACAAAAATAAAAGAGAGAAAGAGAGAGAAATGGAAAGCACTTGGACTAAGGGAGGGAAAATACTACACGCACGGACTTTTCACGGAGCAATACGGGCCTGTTTCCATAGAAATCTTCTCTTCCCCCCTGATTTTCAGTGGGGGTGGGCCCGTCGGTTTATTTCCATCCAATCAAAATCAGCCAGGTAAGCCACTCCGTAATACTCTGTAAAAATAATCCGTGCATGTAGCATTGCTCCTAAGGGAGGGTGCTACAACCATACTCTAATCAGACTAATCTGGATTTTAGGGGATTCGAAATATATATCTACTTGCCATGACCCGAAGTGAGAGTCGGTTTTAGTTTGGTCTATGACATGTTGGATGGGCCTTTGAATCTGTGAAAGCCAGATATGGACATATATTGCACGTATATTAATACTTTAGGTAATATTGCTTTCAGAAACCTTTTGTTGAGGTTAATTAACCAATTAACAGGCTGCCAATTGCTGAAATCTGAGATGCGCCTGTTCCCCATTGAATAAGCATCGTCAACCTTCCTTTATTTTGTGGGAAGTAGATTTGTAAGAGGCAATACAGGGTGCACGTATATTATAATTCCATATGTCTCGTGTTGGTCGCTGTTACTACCCAGAAAGTGGCAGTACAAAATTGCAAGGAGAATGAATTTATCCTGTACCATTAGCGTTCTAGTACCTTTTTTGAATTCGACTTCAAATTCTTTTATTCGTGAATATGTAAATGACTTGCGTATCATTGATTGATAGCTAAAAATAGCAGCAAGCAGCAGTTATAGAAAAAACCTCTGATGAGCACGGAGACGCGACGACGGCGTGAGTCAGCAGGCTAGAGCATACATATAGAAATGTGGGGTGTACGCGCCCCCAAGGCAGAAGTTCTACATCTTTGGCAAAATGGTGCACATCCATTGGGCACCCGCACGGGCCGAGGCGCGAGCCTCCTCCTTGATCGTCGAGGAGAGGTGGGAGACGGATGACGTCAACTTCAATTTCGAAATAACCAAAACAGACGGCAATTTGTTTTCCGTTGGCGTGTGTGTACATTGTTTTTTTAAACCAAACCAACCAATCGGTACCCACACGTATCGGTACGCTATGACAGAGTGCGTACGCATTTGAAACTCGGCTGACCCGGAGCCATCACATCCATACAGTTGCATATCTATATCGTACTCCCTCTGGTGTCAAAAAAATCCTATATTATGAGACCGAGGGAGTAATTAATATGACGCGCTGAAGACCTCATATGTATCTCATCATCAGACAAGTCACATACATACGCAAGTGCAATCCCACGGAAACACAGGTATGTGCGAGCACTAAGACCGCTTGTGTATCTGATCGAACACTACCGTGGCAGTACCGCAGTTCCTGGCGAGATGCCGCCACCGGCAAACTCTCCCAAAGGGATACTGCCCACTCCCCTCACGCAGCCCGTGGCATGAAGACGGTCGCACTTTAGTAAAGATCGTACTGTTCCCCATCCCTCGCACTCCCACGAAGAGGTTCTTCTTGTCCGCCGCACCTGCCACATGGCGCGTTATGTGCAGCGCGGCGTCCGCAAGCAAGGTCACAGCCGCTGCAGCGGACACGGTCCTCGAGACCGTCATGGCGTGCGTTGTGAGATAGACCAGGAGGAGGGATATGATAGTGCCAGAGCATTTCCTCCTGGCATTGACTCTAGATTGTACTTATCACTCTCTCATGTCTTGTGCACGTGAGGCTCGTCGTAATCAGAGTATAATAGCTAGTATCATGCATGCGAACTAAGCAATTTTGATGAGATGTTATAGAATTAAATGAAGAAAGAGAGAGAGTTGAGTATCATATCATAATACCGTATCATAATAAATGTTATGCCACTATGTGTCATGTTCACAAAATTATCAGGCTGCCAATCGCTAAATTCTGAGATGCGCATGTTCACAAAATTATCAGGCTGCCAATCGCTATGTGTCATGGTCATTAACCAATTATCAGGCTGCCAGTCGCTAAATTCTGAGATGCGCATGTTCCCCATTGATGAGGCATCGGCAAACTTACTTTATTTCCTTTTTGAAAAAAAACTTACTTTATTTCGTGCGAAGTAGATTTATATGAGGCCACACATGGTGCATAACAATTCCTCCTAACGGGTCTGTCCTGGGACTACCGTGGGACACAAGTGAGCTGCCGAGCGAAAGCTCCGTGCTTTGGCGCCGATGACGGCGACACCCGCGGGCGCCGCTATTTTCTTGAAGACGTCGTTGTGGTTCTTCTCTTCGTGTTCGGGCCCCGGGTGAAGATCCTTGTCCGGACTCGGCAGTGGCGACGCTCTGCGTCGTGCTCCCTCCCGAGGGCGCTGTCGTGGAGCCTAGGTGTATTAGGGCGTGGTGTGGTATTGTACTCTGATCTCCCCTTGTTCTTCTTCGGTAGCATAGGTTCTGCATGGTATCGAGATCTCAGGATCCACTTTGTAAGAGGGCTACCTCTCCACTATGTATCGTTCGGCCGTGTATTTTGGTCGGTGCTTTATCTATAAAGCGGGGCGCGAGCCTGTTTCGATGTGTATATAAGAATTCTATATGTCTCGTGTTTGTCACTGTTACTACACATAAAGAGGCACACAAAATTGAAAGGAGAATAAACTTATCCTGTAACATTTGCGCTCTAATACCTTTTTCTGAACTAGCAAAGTGGCCCGCTCGATGCGCGGGCTAGGACTTCAGAAAGTTTAATAATGAGTCTCTAACTCCATATAAATATACTTGAATGGTTAAAGAATAATAAATAAATACACACATATCAACCTCTTTAAGCCCTCCATTAATATTATCATAAATTATTTCAACAGTTTTCTATTTCCAAATGTTTTTTCAATTTATATATCTTGTCATTGTAATGCTTGATAACAGATATTTTTTTGTGGTCAAATTAGCTTGGCCAATTGATGAAATATAGGTAGTTGGATGGAGTAAACACATACAAAAATATGTACACGTCTTTTTACTGAAACACTAAGTCTTTATGTACCCTTTGTAGGTGGTGGTGTGTGTCAAGTTCTCTAAGAATATTATCCACCATCAACTGCCTTGCAAAACTTAAATGCTTGGGCAGAGAGTAGCCAATTATTTTATCATTTGAATCCACACAAAATATAACCCCTGAAAAAATTATAAGATATGGGTATGTATAATTAGAAGAGAAAACTACATTGGGATTTCACAATTGGAGTTTATTGTGGCCCATCTAGCCGCACACCCTGCATTTCCTCGCCTTACATGCTCCCGCATGTCCGGATGAGCTCCTACTGCGGCGCCACTATGTCCAACGGTCGGCCCTTTGGTCTCGTTTCGCACGGTTTGAACTGAACCGGCTGGTCCTTTTTGCGCCAGTCTAGTCTGGTTCATTTGGTAGGTTAGGTCAATGGTTAGATTAGTTGGATGGAAATAATTTTCCTTGTTATATTTGTGTTATGTGCTATTTTAAATGAGCATGAAGTGGTGCAACGTGTTTTCATTATGTTTTAATTTTTTTTGTCCATATTTAGTACTCCAAAACTCTTAGTAAAATGATGTCAATTATATTATGTGATATTAGCTATATGAGTGGGAATTAATTCTTAATAGACAATTTTTATGAAAATAAATGAAGTTATATGCTACTGAAAATAGAGCTGACACACTTGATAATTGATTAAATTATTTTTTCATTTAACTTTTTCATGTGCATTTTAATTATAGTGATAGGAAACTGTACAAATGGTTAATGATATATGGTGAACAAATTAATATATTGATAATCATTTCAGAAATGTTAGTTATCTTTTTGTAAGTGGAACTTGAGGAGGACTGCTGAAGTTTGAAAGTGAGCGTCAATTTGATTTATTTTGAAATATTAGAACTAAAACATAACTCATGCTAGCTAAAACATGAGCAGTGTGTAGAAAAACAACGAACAACGATAGGCATTGCTTTTCATGATGTCAAATGTTAGTTGGCCTTTAGATAAATAATTAATCCATCTTTGGAGTATGCTCTATTATCCAATAGGAGGAATGGACAAAAGATGAGAAAGCTATGGTGCTTTCATGATACTCTCACATTCTTTGATGGTTTAATTGTCAGTCTTTGCATAGCTGATGCGATTTCAGTGCACTCCATCCAATTGTTTTTGTTGATCAAGACCAACTCCACCGTTGTATTCCTGTAAATAGTTTGAAAAATAAAGGATACATTTGCTATACATCCATTCCTTTGTTTTATCCTGAGTAATACTATTGGTGATAAATTCCTTCTGTTCGCGTGCTTGTAGGGAAACACCATCTTTTGTTCTGAAACATCCAAAAGTAAAATTTTCGTCCTATATAAATATTATTTATTTAGTTATTATGCTTCTTGATTTAATATGGTTTTGTAAGTCATAGAGACGATCTGTTATGGAGGATACACATATGGAAGCTATTTCATAAAAAAATAGTGATGAAAAGGAAATAATATGTAATAGTAACAACAATACTATAGAATAATCAAATATTTTCTACAGCCTCACGTGTACTGGCACTGTTAATGCTATGAAACTATGTTGGTGTAATATAAATTATGCCAACTAAGAAAAACTACGTTTAAATGTATATTTAAACCTAGCGATAAGTGTGTAATTCTAGTTTATAGAAGCAGGATCCATGCATTATATTTACTTAAGGACCTGCGTCTATCAAGCAAATACCATGAGAGGTAGTTTAATTAGAAGCATGCACACGCATATTCAATGTAGGCAGAATGACGCGAACATTTGTGGAAAATACTGATGGTTAATTTGACCCAAGATAAAATGGTAACTACAAACACCCTGTAAGAATATAAAAACATGTTGAATTCTGAACAAAGAGCTATATGAATTCTATAAATTGTAACTACAGTCATCGATGTTAATATCCCCTCAAAATCAAGATGGACAATTGAATTCATATAGCTCTTGCAAACCTTGCTACAATTTTCTGATATTTTTTTAAGAAGCATAGCTCCAGGAATTCATCATCATTATGCACTGCAACTGATCTGTACATTTGGATGAAGCAATACCACATGCTTATCACAAGTCTATACATGACGTGAATAACATTACAAACAATTGTTGGAAATTGTGTAAAGCATAGTATGCCTATGCAGTGAAGGGAATAGGTTCTTATACTGATATCATTTCGCTATCTAAATTGAGGAAACTACCAATAACGAAGACAATTATATGATCTACCACTTGGATTGTTTGCCTTCACTGGAAACATAGGAAAATCATACATTATTTCGAGGTGCTATTCCTAACACTGAAGCAGTGAATATCATGTTCTGAAGTAGGAATTACCACAAGCTTAATCCTATTAAGGTAACTCCAGTAGAATGACTGTAATCCTGCCGTAACTAAACAATCTACAACCATATCATCACCTTAACTGGTAGCTAAGAACGACACTTATACAGTCCACCTATCTATATGATCTTTATTATGGCCCTGATTTATCCTTTTATATCATCAAATCTACATCAAGCAATTGAACAGATGAAATTAAATTCACTTCTTCAGTTCGTCTACATCGATTCCTGCAAACAATAAACTTCCGCGTGATAAATCTTTCCATCTAATTAATGTGAGAAAACTACATGGGAATTATAATGTAGTTGAAAGGTTAGTGTACGCGAACAAACAGGAGATCGCGGTGGAGTGTTTAGTTGATTCTCGACCCTGTATAAGAAAATTTCCATTTTAGTTCCTTAACCCTGTCGTCGGCGCCGCTTCCTCCCAATCCCCAGCGTTTCCTCGCGTACTTCCATTCTACGTATTGGTTTTTGAGCCCTCGATTGATTTCTCAAGGTGCAAGATATACACGTGCAAAGCTATCCAAGAGAAACATCGATTGATATCTCCAGCAACTTTTTGTGACCTGTTGTGATAGGCTATCACTAAGTTTATGCGAGAGTCGCTGAGACAAACAATCAATTACATATGGATTCAACGGCAAGCTGCACACGTGGTTCTCAATCAAGCTGATCTCTGCGTCCATGTAATGGTTGAGCTCCAAGCCTGCAAATGTGCGCTGCTAGCCTGCTACTTTCATGCGCTTTCGGCGAGGTGTGAGCTGATTGTGCGTTGGTTAATACCTCCTGTCCCCGTGTTGTGTTGATATGTGTGTCCACTTCATCGGTCCAGATGCGAACTCTGCATATTGGCTTGCCTTCCCTTGCATGTAGAAAAGAAAAATACTCTACTCCAATCAGGAGTATTTCACAAAATAATTTCTCTACTTCAATCAAGCTTATTGCTTCTGAGAATCCTTGCTTCCTTATGTGTATTGAATCGATAGATCAGCAGCTTCATGCAGGCAAACCGAGACACTCCATGCCTACTATATCTGCCATGCAGACCCGTATTTTTTTTTTGAGCATTAGTACAGACACAAGCGCTCATATACACGCGCATACACACCCCTATGAACGCACGCACGCACACCCTATTTCTATGAGCACCTTCGAGAGACTGAGCCGACATATCATCTTGAAATTTACGAAGTCATCGTAAGCGCCTCGTCGTCGAAGGGAACGTCTCCTCCCACTGAAAGCGCGTCGCCGGAAATCCTGAAATAAATCCAGGAATAATGCGAGCATCAGGATTTGAACCCTGGTGGGTTGGGGATCCCACTGCCCACCTAACCAACTCAACCACGGGTTGATTCGCATGCAGACCCGTATCTGGGCAGGTGCATCTGGAGCATTTCTATTTGGCAAAGGGTAATTGTTAAAACACGTATGCAAAAAAAAACATTTTTTACACTTTTTAACCCATGGGACCTAATTTTAATTTTGCACAGGGTCCCATGTTTTGGAGGTACGGTCCTGCTGCCATGCATGTCGGATACATCGGGCAAGATGACTTCCCACTTGCACACATACCAGGAGATGGAGCAAGGTTATGACTAGAACGTTGGCAAACCGTTGGTATATCTTGTAGCATGCCACCATGTGTTGGAGTGTCTTCATGTCCGATAGGCCCGCCTGCTGATTTTCATGGCCACCAAATTTTGTATATTAGGAACGAGATATCCTCTGCTGTTATCGGTAAAAACAACTTAGAGCATCTTCAACAGCCGCTCTAAACTAGCGTCGTGCCGCAAAATAGGTCGTTTTAGCGCGCGCGCAACGCGTCAGGGCGCTCCAGCGGGCGCGCAAAAACGGCGCGCGCGCTAAAACGGGTTGGGCGCGTGGTGAAAAACACTTACCCGCGCGGCGTATTTCAGGCGCCCACTACAGCGCGCGGCACACTCGAGCGCTCGCGCCCGCTCTTCCTCTCGCGCTTCCACCCCCGACCGGCCGCGCAGCCGCCGCCGCCCGCGCACCCCGGCGACCGTCTCAGGCTTCGCCAGCCTAACCCCGCGCGCCCGCGCTTCCGCCCATCCCCTCCTAGTACCTCCGGCGCCCGCGCGTCTCCGTCGTCCGAGGAACAGCGCCCGAGCGCTCGCTGCCGCGCCGCGCCCGCAAGGTGTTTGACAAAACGCCTACAAGGTATGTATTGCTCAAACTTCATGAATTTGATGCATGTTTTGATTTGTAGTTTTTATAGTATAGTATTGAACATTGTAGATGAGTTCGTCGTATGATTCTTTCGAAGAAGAATTTGATATGGAAGAGGAGGAGGATCTTGCAATGATCGTAGCTATGCATATCAATAAAAAACCGAAGCACGGTGGTTCGGTTATGGGTCGGGAGAAAATTTGGAGAGATAGGATTGATGCCCATAACAGATTGATGAAGAACTATTTCGTGGAGAATCCCACATACCCGGAGTCGTATTTTCGTCGCCGGTTTAGGATGAGCACCGACTTGTTCAGGCGCATTGCAGAGAAACTAGTGAGCCATGACCGGTTTTTCCAGCAAAGAAGGAATGCCGCCGGAGAGCTCGGGCATAGCACTTTTCTGAAGGTGACAGCCGCTTTGCGTATGTTGGCATACGGTATCCCGGCTGATCTAGTTGATGATCATTTGGCTATGGGTGAGAGCCAAGCCATCATATGTGTCAAGCGCTTTGCAGTGGGAATTGTGCAAGTGTTTGGCAAGGAATATTTGAGATCTCCCACTGCTGAAGACGCCGCAAGGCTATTGGCGATAAACAAAGCGCGCGGCTTTCCTGGCATGCTTGGCTCAATAGATTGCATGCATTGGAGTTGGAAGAATTGTCCAAAGGCATGGCATGAGCAATTCCACGGCCAAAAAAAGGGTTCCACTATAATCCTTGAAGCGGTGGCCGATCAGGAGGCTTGGCTTTGGCATGCATTCTTTGGAATGCCTGGATCTTTGAATGATATCAATATTGTCAACCGGTCACCACTGATGAATAAGATTGCAAACGATGAGTTGCCACCTGTGCAGTTTGTAGCAAATGGCCGTACGTATAACTATGGCTATTATCTAGCGGATGGCATCTATCCAAAGTGGCAAACCTTCGTGAAGCCGTTGAAAAAACCGAAAGGTAAGAAAAATCTTGATTTTCACAATGTTCAGGCGGCGGCTAGAAAAGATGTGGAGAGAGCATTTGGGATTTTGCAAGCCCAATTTGCTATTGTGAGAGGACCGGCAAGATTTTGGGATCAAAAAATGCTTTGGTACATCATGCACGCTTGTGTGATCATGCACAACATGATCATCGAGAATGGGCGTGGCCAAGATTTAGACTACTCACAGTATGAGCTCTTGGGACATCCCGTGCGAGTGCGGCAGAGGGCTGAAAGGATAGCCCGTTTTGTTGCCTCCTATCATGCCATTCGGCGTCCCGCAACGCACAAGGAACTTCAGAATGATCTAATTGAAGAGTGGTGGGCATGGCATGGACGGCAAAGAGCATGATGATATCTGCACTCGACATTGTATTGTTCATGAACTATTTGTTGTGTTGTAATAATTTATTTTGAACTATTTGTTGTTGTACTAAACGATAAACTATTTGTTTGAGTTGTAATGATTTATTTTGAACTATTTGTTATTGATTTTTATTTTGTTTGTTTGATCATTTTTGCTCATCTTCTTTCAAATGTACATGTGGTTTGTGCGGCGCGCGCGCTGTATTTTTGCGCCCGGCTGGAGCGGCGCGCGCGCTGCATTATAGCGCCGCTGCTGGAGCCAGCGTAGGCGGGCGCGCAAAACCAGCCGCAGCGCGCGCGCTAACAAGTTTTTTGCGCGCGGCGCTTTAGCGCGGCTGTTGAAGATGTTTTTAGAGGCCGCCTCCAGCACATCCTCGTACTAGACCTTCCTCCATGCAAATTTTTTACGGTCCTGTATCTGAGCAGCAGACTCCTTGCTTTTGGATTTTTTATAGAGATCCGAAGAAGAAGGCCTTGCTAGGAAGGAGATAGTAGTTCACCCTGAGGAATTTCTAAAAGAAGTCTGAGCATCTTACCTCAGTTGCAGCGGATTGTCTTTGTCCACGTTTTGGATTGGCGCTCCTTATGTTCATGTACGAGCGGCCGGCCGGCGAGTGGATGGCTAGTGCCCTTCCACCCTTTTCATCGTGGTCTCTTCCTTGTGGCTAGGACGGACGTTGCCGAGGGCAGGAGCGTGGCTGCGGAGAACGGCGGCGGCAACCCTAATATCTTCCTTATTTTTCCTGTTGTCTTTTTTCTTTCCGTAGGTTTTCCCTTCCTTTCTTTATACATAGGTTTTCTTTACTGCCTTCGCCTGGGCATGGTGGCAAAGAGTTTAATAAAATTGATTGGCTGAGATTTATTAAAGAAGATGGTCTTTATTAAATTCAGTGGTCGGATGTTGATAACCTTTATAATGGCAATGATGGGTAATTTTTCAGTTACGTCTAATCTAATGGCTATATAATTTCAATCCATAAATAAACGGTTGGATATTTCTGTTTTTTGTGGTAATTTCTAGATTATTTCTCTTTTTCTGGTAAACCCATCAAATATTTTTATATATAATAGATTCGACTTCAAATTCAAAATAGCTAAAAGGGACAACCATTTGTTTTCTGTTGGCGTGTGTGTACATTTTTTTAAATCAAACCAATAAATCAATATTAGAAATTTCTTCTCTTTGAGAATTTTAGAGTAGCCGATGCATGCATGCGTACCCACACATATCGGTGCACACGGTATGATCGAGTGCGTACGGGTTTGAAACTCGGCCGATAAAACAGTTGCATATGTATATCTTACTACTACGATGCCCTAAAAGCCTCATGTGTATCTCAGCATCAGGCAAGTTACATACGTACGCAAGGGCAATCCTCACAACCACACGTATGGACAATTCGCAAGAAAAAAAGAGAAGAAGATATGTACGTGTACACATGTGTATCTGATCAGCACGTTTGTGGCAGTACCGCAACGCAAGCGTCTGAGCCCGCCGGGGTGATCGCCGCCACTGGCAAACTCTCCCAACAGGATACGGCCCCCTTCCCTATCACTGTTGATCGGACCGACGCCCTCCACAGGGGCCCCGACGGAACCGAGCTGGCCCATGGCGCTTGTAGACACTCGCACTTTAGTAAAGCACGTACGGTTCCCTATGCCTCCCACGCCCGCGAAGAGGTTCTTCTTGTCCGCCGCCTGCCACGGAGGCCTTTTTGTTAGCGGTGGCCGAAAGCAAGGCCTTAGCCGCTGTAGCAGGCATACGGTGCGCGAGACTGTCATTGCGTGATGCAAAGTAGAAGGAGGGACATGACAGTGCGAGAGCATTTCCTCCTGGCCATGTGTCTACCACTCTTACTCTAGATTCTACTCGTCACCCTCACGTGTGTTGTGCGAGATGTAGCTGCTGATGCACCTTGCGCTGCGATGTTTGCGGTTTAAATAGGCGGCTCATGAGTACGTGCCACGCAGAGGCAAGGACAGATGGGAAGGTGTAAATAAGGTGGGTGCAAAAAGAAACGAGTGCGAGTACAACAGCGAATGGTTTTGACTACGTTTTAGATATTGATCACTTGCATGAAATTAAAAGTTAGTCTCAGTCAACTAAGGCTGGTCATAGTGGGGAGTAACTTAGAGTAGTAACATGCATACGTTACTATTTTATGTTATTATTCTTATAATGGGAAGTGTCATATGTGTAGTAACATACACATATTCATTTATTATTTTGTAGACTCATTTTATATTGGAAAGCGTTATGTGATGGTAACATATTAGGTTACTCAATTTGCCTCTCTCCTCATTAACTACTTGTCACATCAACATTTTTGCTTATGTGGCATCTATGTTACTACCTAT
This sequence comes from Triticum dicoccoides, assembly GCF_002162155.2. Taxonomy (NCBI): domain Eukaryota; kingdom Viridiplantae; phylum Streptophyta; class Magnoliopsida; order Poales; family Poaceae; genus Triticum; species Triticum dicoccoides. The sequence goes on from NC_041389.1 coordinate 646,737,353, forward strand.
GTTACTCCCATTATGACCAGCCTAACTTTTGTTGTTAGCCCATACTTTCTTCCTATATTCTAAAAAAATGCATACACACTATTTAGAGAGAACGAGCGAACGGCTCCTGACCGCTCGATCTCGCTTGTCTTTGTAGCGCCCGTGGTCAGGTGCCACCTGGTCGGGAGACCTCCCCATCCACACCCCTCCGCCGCCGCCACAAGTCTCGTCTGGCGGAATCACACCTCACCGCTGACCTCCTTCTCCGCCCCTGCCCTCTCCCTGTCCCAGCCACCCCCCCATCACAAGTGAAGAGCAGGGAGATCGAGCGACCACCAGGTCAGGCGGCCGGCAGATCGACAACCGACTGTCAGACGACCACAATACGCCAGCGCCGTTGTCAAGGTTTCTTCCATCTGGGTATCCCTCCGTGGGCTTGTGCTTCTGCTCGCCTGGTGACGCGATTTCGTCTGACTTACCACACGGATGGCTGCTTCAATCCGTGCCCCTGATGCCCTGACTGGTACCCCCAAGGAAGGTCACATGTTCTCCCCATCGATTCCTTATGCTCTCTCTCTCTTCTTCGCTGACCTGATGTCATTTCTCTGTTAGTTTTCCCTCAACAATTCCATCCACTTTTCACGCTTGCTGTGAATGAATCGATTGGATGCCTTGGTTGGTTACTGCAGGGACATGCCGGAGTCATCGTCGACAGCATCAAACAAGGAAGGTAAAAATCCATCCATCCACAATGCCTGCGACGCCATGACCGCCGCGTTCGTGAGCAGGATGTTCTTACAGGCTACAACATGGACAGAGAGAATTTGCTGCCAATATTTCTGCTCAACTGCGTACAACTACGAGGTGCTCCAGTGCCCAGATTAAAAGCGTCTACATCCTGAAAAAATATGCTATGATAGTTCAGCAAGAAGAAGCGGAAGTATATTTGTTTTGGCTGCTATGATCTGTGCTATTCGTACAAAAAGATGTTGGAATTCACGATAGTTATAGTTGCACGTGTAGTAGTAGTAGTTCGGCGTTGGATATGATCATAGGAAAATTGCACAACAACACGATGATGCGGTGGAGGTGCATACGGCATAGTAGTTCATGCACGATTGGACGGCGGCGGAGTTCATGCTCTCATCGGTATAGTAATTCAAGCTCTCATCCGCAGGGTTGCACACTCTTGTTTGCATAATCGTACGAGCACGGCCGCGGGAGGTGTTCACGCATGGTCGCGGAGTTGCACACTCTCGTCGGTATAGTCGCACATGCATGGCCACAGAGTTGTATAACCTCGTCCGGATAGTCGCACACGAATTGCTGTGGGAGATGCTCACGCCTGGCTGCGGAGTTGCACACTCTCGTTGGCATAGTCGGACATGCATGGCCACAGAGTTGCACAATCTCGTCCGCATAGTCACACACGAATTGCTGTGAGAGGTGCTCACACCTGGCCATGGAGTTGCACACTCTCGTTG